>NW_004567113.1:54060824-54190196 GCF_000260355.1 Condylura cristata
AAAAAAAAAAGCCTCAGAGACCTGTGGGAATATTCACAAATTCCTGCATGATGTCTCTCAAGGGTGTTCCATGTATATTTTCATCAAAAGCCTCATCAATTTCTGTGAGGACTTAACAAATTTCCAGATTTACACATGGAAAAACCAAATTTTTAGAGATCATGAAATCAATCCCAAGTCTCTCCACTATTATATAACCATATTTGTCTTGAGATACTTCTGACATCTTGCAACATCTCACTGAGGTATGATTTTTCATTAATTAATTGGTTAACTATTTGGAAATTGCATCATTTATTCAATCGCTTTTTTTATTTTTAAAGGTTTACTGTGCTTCCTTCCTAAAGCAGGCAAAACAGTGAAATATCACGGAAAATCCAGGCTCTCGCTGAGCTAGCAGGCTTATGGGAAATGGCTAACAAGCAGGAAGCAAGCTAATTGTTGTGGGAAGTCTGACAAAGTAGAAGAAGGGCATGATAAGGAGATGTTGAGGGCTCTCAAGAGGCTGTGCAGAGAGGATCTGGGAGCTTAGCCCTGCATGGAAGCTCACCAGCTCTGCACAAAGCTGGAAGGAGAGCATCTTGGACCTTGGAGGGGCTGAGTGCAAAGACCTCCAAGCAAGAATGTGTTTGAAGAGAATACAGGTATATGTTGCCAGAATATGATAGAGATGGAACAGCAAGTGTGAGGTCAGAGAAAGGTCAAGATCAAGTAACCCAAGACTATAAAACTGAGGAACAGGTTGAGGAGAGGAAAAGGTTAACAGTCTTGATGGTAATGTCAGTGGCGGTGATTATGCTGATGATGCCACGTGGTGATGATAGTGATGGTGATGATGAGGGTGATGATGTTGGTGATGATGGTGGTGATGATGATGGTGATGGTGAAAGTGGTAATGATGATAGGTCGACCAGAAACCCACCAAAATGGGTACCTGATATTGTCAGAACTTTGCTAACAAAGTGCTTTGTATACATTGTCCTCACTTGCTTTCAAAAAACATAGTAAGAGGATGTTTTTCTTCATTTTGAAAGAAAGAAGCCCACACTCAGAGATGCTGGTTAACCTTCTCAAGATCACACAGGTTTGCATCTTCTAAAAGGGCCTGAATCTTCTTGTTGTTGGTTTTTGTTACCACTGGTTGCTAGTCCCAGATGCCCTCCAGGGTGACATTCTGAGGCAGAACACTATGGATCCTTATTATTCAACAGTGAATAATGAATGAATGAATGAATGAAACCAAAATGTATTTTGCTTATCAAATGTTTCTTGCATGTGTTCTGCTCTCCCTGTGGCTGGTAATAATTCTTAAAGTTTTGATGCCTATTATTTATATCTCTGCAGGTCTAAGAATACCAACATCATGATTTCACAAAGAATCCCCACCTCCTGAGTTGTCATTTTGGGTCACCACCTTGAGGATATTTTAAGAGTGCAGCTTGTGTTCTAGGGACAAAATACCCCAATCTCACTGCAAATGCCAGCTTGCACGACTCAGAGGCTGTGGTGGGTTTAAACTGTCAGTTATTAAGCAGTTTGTTTTAAATACGCAGGGAAGATCTTGTTATTTTGACATGAAGTTACAGAAAAGGGCCAGCAGCCCCAGGAGCATAAAATGAAATGTCACAGGGTCCAGGAATATGCCATTTCCACGAGAAGCCATCGCCACTGCCTGGGAAAACATCAGATTTATGTTTCCTCCACCAAGTGGCAAACGATATTGACAAGTGAAATATTTCTTGTGTTCCGTCTCCTGGGAGGATTTTAAGAAAGACAAACGGTAACTTTTTTGTCCTTGTTTCATAAGAGGTTCAAAAAATGATCAAAAATGGGGATGGGGGAGTGCACTGGACTATGATGATGGCACAGGGTGATTTAGTGTTGGGAAGACCACAGGGATTACAGCTGAGATGGAAAAGTGCACAACATGATTTAAAAATAAACTATTATTTAATTTTTTTTGAATATTGTCATCAGTTCACATTCAGATCTTTAAAACTTTATATCACTGTATTATTAAAAAAAAAGAGAGAGAGAGAGGGTCAAAAAATGGTCATTGGAAGCAGAAAAGCCACAGCTGAAAGAAGATGCTGCTGCTTTCACAGAGGCACACCCACCCCAGAGTGATGGAGGGGAATAAGAGCATGAAGACTTACTTTTTTGATGTGGGACTTATGGCAAAGATTTATTATTTATTTTAATCATCGCTTGATTATTTTACCCCAGTAAAGGACTCCTCCCGTCAGGTGGGGTCACCATAGTTTTCCCAGCACTTGGTGCCCATAGGCTCCAACTCTCTCCACCTTGCTCTCCTCTGCACCCCCCTTGCCTCGCCCACCCCTCCTCAATGTCAGGAATCACCATTCTCCTTTCAAAGATCAGTCCTACATTTTGTCTTTGTGTGATACCCCAAGGGAAAAAAAGATGGCAGCCAAGAGAAATTCTTCTTGCCCCTGTCCTCACATCGAGTGTGGGTGTTGCTAATTACTGCTGTGAGGCTGGGCCTCAGGGGTGGGGAGCTGGCTCAATGCACTGTCCCCAGAGAGCAGCAGCTCCTGGATGATACCCTAGCAATCTGTTCTGGAACCCATGGAAATAGTTCCCATAAATGAAGAAGCCAGGTGTCTCTCCTTCGGGGATAAAATCATCCTAGCCCTACTGGCGGGCCAGGTTAAAATCACATTCAGTGAAAAAAACTTTCTGAGAGTCTAATGCTTAATTAATGACAAATCCCTTTCTTAAAGAAAAGCATCCCTACTCAGAATGTTTTGAAATATTTCGAAATGGACCTAATTGTCTACAAATGATAAGTACATGTATTTACCTGTCTACGCCTCCCTTATATCATCTCGGGAAATGCAGTTATTGTTTTTATTTTCTTCAGTTACTAGCTAAGCACATAAAAAGCAGTAAATAAGTAAATGATTCAATGAATTAATCTAGCAATGGATGTTTTGGAAGTTCTTGCCCACCTTGCCCATAGAATCATGGCTTCATTACTTTTTTCAAGCCCTTCAGATAAAATTGTCCAACCTTTCACTCGCCCCGGAGGAAAAGGCCAATTTAGCATCATTCATCTTCCAGGTAAGGTCAGAGTATGTTTCAGGTGTTGTGATTTATGGTAAACGTGTCAGCATAATAGGGGAGAGAAAAAGTTATCTCTTTTCCAGATTTTCAGAGTAATTGATTCTGGGTTGAGAAGCAGGGGCATGCTGTACATATTCTGTGTGGCATGGCTGGCACAGGTTTCTGTGCTACCTGCCTCTGGAGACACCACAGTGTATCTCTGTAGGCGCCCGCAGATCTGTGGAGTAACACGGCAAGGATTTTCAGCAGGATCTTGGTTGTCCTAAATCAGCCAAAATGGTGGTGGATTAGCTTTTCATTGATTATCTGATGGAAGAGGGACATATGAAATGAGCAACTCACCTCTGAGTCCTGAAATAAAATCACTCTCTGCCTGTGGAAAGGATTAAAAAATCAGAGCGTGTCTGTCGCCGGTTAACCCAAGCTCCAGGTCCACCACCATCTTTGGATGCTCTCTCGCAGTGACATCTGGCCATTCAGCCCGACCGACGCCCTGCGCAATCCTACTGAGCTATTGATTGGAAGGTGAGCGGGGCAGGAGCTGTAATAACCTCACATAAAACGGGAACACCATGTCTGGACCTTCCGATCATATATTCTGACATAGACTTACAACCGAAAATTCAGGGCCGGCCCATAGATTATGCATATCGACTCTATCCCAGGCTGATGGCTCTTATATAGTTAATCCTGACCTGAAAGTCAAAGGTTTGTACTTTTACTTCACAGATGCAGACCTGGACTCAGAGAGATTCCGCGGTCAAAGCAGAGTATAATTCAGTTTTCTGTACATTACTTTCATTGATCTGTTTTTTTAGGACAAAATGTCAAGTACCAGTAAGTAGCTATGATCTTATATTGATACTTGCAATGTCTTCATGTCCATGACAGCCATACTTTCCAGGTGGAATTTTGTCCAGAGATCAAAAGCAACACACCTGTTTGTCATATAGGGCTACGAGTAAGATGTCTAAGTATAATCCTGGCTATCACTTCTCAAAGCGTTCTCAAGTCCCTTCTCACATCTTTTTATGTCTTTTTATTGCCAGAACTCTGGTTCAAGCCAATACCAGCTCTTGATGAGACTACTTACCTGGCTTAGTAGGCTGTTCATTTCTCCCCACTGCTATGTATTCTCTTTTCTATAGCTAGAGGTCACGTTCTGAATGGTATTTTGATGATTTTGCTGCCTTAAAAATGAGTTGACAGCGCCCTCCCTGGTGGCACAGCAAAGTTAGAGCGCAGTACTAAGAAGCTAAAGTCACTTTAGCATCAGTTTGATCCCCACCCCAGAGCTGACCCACATGGCACAGCAGACCTCTCCTGACCCGCCCGCTGCTCCCCTCAGCAGTGGACTTCATCAGTCGGTCTGTTCTGCTCCCCACTCTGTCTCTGGTGAATCCTCTCACTGCTCCTGCACCTCTGGCCTGTACCCCAGTTCTGTATGCAGAAATAAATAAATCTTTAAAAAAATGAGTTGAAAAACTTTAATATGGCCCCAAAACCTTTTCTTAATACTCTAACTGCACCTGTAACCATTTACTCTTGCTCATTTATTGGATATCTTATTGAGATTGCAAAGAAATAATGACCCAAGTAGGACTCTTGAGAGCTGTTGAAGATACTCAGTTCTCCAAATTAAACCTTTCAAAAAATCAGTGACCATAAGCAATCCCAACATTTATTTTGTTAGTAGGTGTGCAGGTTGGGCAGAGCTTTGCAGGTATGGCTTGTGTCTGTCCCACTAAGCAGACTCAAAGTCATTGATTCAGTGGTGGTGGCTGGCACTGAGTCATAGCTGGGCCTGTCAGGAAGAATGCCCACAAGAATGTTCTCCGTGAGGCCTGGGCAACCTCACAGCCTGGCAAACAAGGTTGAATGTCTTAAGAGGCAGAGTGTGAAGGGGACTTATGGTCCCTGTTTATGCCCTGCCTTCCATGTCAGATATTTATTTTTTTGAAGCAACAATTACGCTCTGCTCAGTTTCTTTTAAAGATTTTATTTATGCATACAAGAATGGGGCAGAGGCCAGAGGTGAGGAGGGTGAGAGGATTCCCCAGAGACAGAGTGGGGAGTAGAACAGGCAGATCATCTGAAATCCATGCTGAGGGGAGCAGTGGGAACACAGAAGAGGCCTGCTGTGCCATGTGGGTCACTCCCTGGGATCAAACTGGTGCTGTAGTGTAAACCCTGCTCAAATGTAAAATAGGAACAGTGAGGATTTTATTATTATTATTATTATTATTTATTTAAAGATTTATTTATTTGTGCGTACAGAACTGGGGTACAGGCCAGAGACTCAGGGGTGGTGAGACTTCACCAGAGACAGAGCAGGGAGCAGCACAGGCAGATCGACAAAGTACACTGCTGAGGGGAGCAGCGGGCGGGTCAGGAGAGGTCTGCCGCACCCTGTGGTCACTTCCGGGGCAGGCAGGATCGAACTCATGCGGAAGTGGCTTCAGCTTCTCAGTGCTGTGCTTTAACCTGCTGCGCCACCAGGGAGGGCCGAGGATTTCATTTTTTAAAGGGAGGGAATGACTGTGTTCTAGAAGAGCATGTAGGACTGGACATACTGCTATGGCCCTTTCAGTGGGCAGAGTGAGTGGCACTGCACTGGTGTCCACATCTGTAGAAATAGCAGAGAGATGTTGTGTGCGTGCCTCTGTATTGGCAGATAGCTACAGACATCACTACATTGATAGATTCCACCCATACCATTCTACAAGGAGAGGACTATTAACACGCACATTGATATCCAACATCTCTATTACTGAAACTCATGAGTGGACACTGATGTCTCCAATCCAGTGATTCCTCGCCCACACCGCAGGGTTATTCTAGATTCTTTCGCTCCATGACTGTGACTCGTTGTTGTGACAGGGCCACTGCCTCTTTCCTTGGAACACTTACGTACTAGGTGAATTTCCTTCATGGTGAGTAGAGCCTCTGCTGCCCCCACTGTCGTGCTTGTGAGGACACTTCACCTAACCTGCTTGGCTTCTCCCACTTTGCTGAACACTGAGTATTCACACACCGTCACCTCACCTCCCTAGTCTGCGTGTACACCTCTCTCTATGCTCCTAATGCTCTGCTTCACCAACTGTCCATGCTAAATTTCTGTTCTCATTCAGCTTGGACTCTGTTCCTGACTGTCTCCAGGGAGGGCCTTCTCAGCTACCGGAGCCTGGCCTCCACGCCGGGTCTCTCCCTCACACCCTCACTGAGTGTGGACACCCTTCTTATACAAAGTGTTTTGCAAGGAAGCAGACACTCGCTGCCCTGCAGGGACTCTGAATCCCTTGATGGAGTCATCACCAAGGAGGGATTCCATCCTCACACGTGGATGACTCCCACACAGATGCTCTCCTCAACCTGTTGGGGGTTTAGGTCCCACACACAACTCGCCTTCCTGGTGGATGGCTGTCTTGCTTGGCCTTTCCTGATGGTTTTAGTGCTAAATTGTTCAGGAAGTTAAAGGGAAAGGTGCTGTCACTGGGTCCTTCAGAAAGTGGATGTTGAAATGGAGCCAGGAATGTGCAGGACTTATGGCGCATGAACACCTGAGTAGCAATGGGACAGACACGGGCAGCTCCCAGTCCATCTGGCGAGGAGAGTCGGGTGACGCCAACTGTGAGCTGTGAGGCAGCTTGACAAGAGCCTCTACTGATGAGAGGAGAGCAGTGAAGCAAGGGTTGTCCTTCAATGTGTGCTTTGACGGAGCACAGAGAAGGGCGACGTCAACTACAGCTCTAGGCAGAAGTGCAGGTGGGAGAGCTGGGGAGTTCCATTGATACACAATCTTTGCAGTCTGTCTGTATGATTTTTTTTTTTATTATTTACTTGTGCATACAAGATCTGGGTTAAGGCCAGAGGTGCAGAGGCTGAGACAGAGACATTAGAGACAGAGTGGGGAGCAGAACAGGCAGATCCATGAAACATACTGCTGAGGGGAGCAACAGGGAAACAGGAGAGGTCTGCTGCGCCCTGGGGGTCACTTCCTGGCCGGGGATCGAACTCCTGCTGCAGTAGCTGTGGATAATTTGATAGTCCTGTGCTTCAACTCCTCCAGCGACCAGGGAGGCCCCTGTAAGTTGTTTTGTGAAGAGAAATCTGAGAAGTGTGAGTCTCTGCACATCTGTCACAATCATGGTAGAGGAAGAGAATGGGCAGGGTCTCTATTACCTTTTGATGTGTGCTAAGGACACATCCATGTAAATGCATCGCCATCTTGAATAACTCTGTCCTGAAATCCACAAACATTTCAAATTGAATTAAAATTCAAAACTGGTTCGCAAATATTACCGTCTGTCAAAATCGTCCTGGTTGATTGACAGAGGTATAACTTCTAGGCACCACACCACTGATTTAGAACTGATCCTAGGAATGGACTCAGGAACCACAACGTGAACAAGTTATTAAAAATATTTTAAACTCTGCCTTCTATTTACTTGTTAGTGAATATTTACTCTAAGTCCATGTCCATCATGCAGGTATGTGGACTAATCTTGCCCTTCTGTCCAGCCTGTAACTCTGGGAGCTGTAACTATTGTTTTGCTGAGTGTAACATCTTGTCCTTTTACTGTAAATCTATTTTGCTCTGGGGCACACTTTTATAGGTCAAGATTCCTGCTGTGTTATTGAAAAATGGAGGTTAGGCTATACAGAGCAATTGTCCCCTGCAAAGCCGCAACATTGGGTCTAGAATGATGGATATTCTTAGGTTATATATGCTGTTACACATCCTGAAAGTTGAACTTAATTTGATAGTGTGCTTTAGGAATCTGACCTGCTTTGTCAATATGGAGCTTTAGGTATTAGATGCACGTAAATGAGGAAATATAGGCAGAAGTCAGCAGTTCCTGATATTTGCTTAAGTGACACTTCCTCCAGCTCACTCTAACATCCTCCATGCATTCTGTTTTTCTTCCACTTACTGACACTTTGACTGTGAAATCTGACTCAGTATCTGTTCTTAGCTGTTCTTTGATTTTAAGGATCTGCCCCCATCTTTGACATACTTTCTTACCATGTCTCCACACATGAACACATGTGGTTGTTTATGTATGTGCCCCATGGTCTCCCAGGTCCCCACAGGCAATTAGCATAACAGGCAAGTCTCTTTTACGTAAGTTGGAAGATAGGCTGGTCTCTTTTCATAACCATTTTTTGTTTCAGATTTCATGACCATTAAGGAAACACTCCAAGTATACTGACTTAAAACATTGTGGTTGTTTATTTTTTTCTCATGCATTTGCAGTTTAAGATTTAGAAATAAGACTCCATCTCTTCTTCGTCACAGGTGTGGATAGTTCAAGGCTAGAGACGACTGGCTGGAGGCTGGAATCATGCAAGGTCAGGTTACCCACACGTTGTGGTTGATGTGGCCATAAAACTGAAGG
The DNA here is from genome assembly GCF_000260355.1 of Condylura cristata. Classification (NCBI taxonomy): domain Eukaryota; kingdom Metazoa; phylum Chordata; class Mammalia; order Eulipotyphla; family Talpidae; genus Condylura; species Condylura cristata. Next base: position 54,069,311 of record NW_004567113.1, read on the forward strand.
TTTGGCTGGGAAAGCTGCACATGATTGTTCCTCACAGCGCACAATGTAGCAGCTATGTCCCAAAAGTGGATGTCCCGAAAAACAGGGAGGAAGAGGTGATCATTCCTTGAGGTCTGAATCCAGAAATTGGATGTTTCCATGCTCAGTTGGCAAATCTGAGCGTCCAGACTCAAAGGTAGGGTCATAGAGTCTCATTTTCAAGGAAAGAACTTCAAAGAATTTTGAGGTCATTGCTTAAAACTTCCACAGTAAACACACCATGGCAAGCTTTACAGTGGCGAGGCTCTCACCCTAACCGTAAGGTTGTTTTCTCCAGCACAGTTTATTTCAAAAGAAGTTCACATTGTATGTGAGCTGAAATATATGTGTCCTACTGAAACCAAGGAAAAGTAGAGGAAGAGCGCTTGGCTGATTCCTGCAATACAGTTATTCTAGGAAGAGTTTTCTCGTGGGAGTCCTCTGGCAATAGAGGGGAGGAAGACTTCCTATTAAAAGTTGCTGGGCTCTTAAAGCCCCGACACAGAGACACCCAGTCTGTTTCTCACCATGTCCACCAAAGGAATCTGACTGCTGTTCCCCTTTGCATTCTACCCAGGGTAGAATTCGGATTTGTGATATTTTGACAGTATGGTCAGTATGGAATATCTGGCAAGTTCACACACTTAAAATCAATTCTGCACCAAACCACACACCAAGACAACTTTGTTCATACAGTCATTCAGAATTCCAGCTGGGGCCAGGGATTCAAACCTGGGTTGGCATTGTAACACAGATATGATGAGAGACTTTCACAAACTCCCTCCACGATCCCATTCGTCAAGCCGGAGAAGGGGACAGTTTGGTCAGGAAAGGGAGTCTCGTTCAAGCTGACTGACCCTCACAAGACTACCCTTGATGCCAGTGTTTCCCAGGAAGCAGGCATGGAGCAGTCAGTTACGAGTGTGGCCTCTCAGGGACAGTTACACTGTGCTGGCTGCTGCACACTGAGTTTCCAAGATTTCTCTCAGCTTCCTCCATTCCCAGGTGCTGCTCTTCAAAGTCTTATCAGATCTGGTTTAAGAGTAGTAATTGGGCACTAAGGTAAGGTGCCGATGTGACTCCATAGATGGGAATAATGGAGTAGTGAAAATTGTGCCCCTTTTGTAAGATTTATCTTGTGCATTTCAGACCTCTGTGGGAGCCCTCTGGGGTTCAGGAGATACTGATGTTTCTGGAAGGTTTACCAGGATCAGTGTCAGGGCCCAGGAGGAAGTGTGCGTGAGCAGCATGGGACCGATTTCCCATTAGAATGTTTCCAAAAAAGACTTAAAATACTCTTGAAGTTTGTTTATAATACCTTGGAGTTCTCAAGGTTAGCCAATTAGGATTAACTTTATAGGAGCAGAGAACAATAAAGAGAACTTACTTACCTCTTTTTTTTTTTTTTTAATATTCTAATTCTCTCATAGGAGATGGCCAGTTTGAAATTTAAGATGTCTGTTTACTTTCAGGCAATCGTTGAGTCCTGCAATCAATCCTGCAATGTCATTTTATTAGTTTCCTATTGCTGTTGTAATTACCTTGAACTTGGTGATTTAAAACAATACACATTTATTTCTTACAGTTCTGAAGGTCAGAAACCCAAAATCAGTTTCAGTGGCTTGGAATAGACCTGTCGGTTGGCCCTCACTCCTTCCTAAGACATTAGGAGGTAATCTGTTTCCTTGCCTTTCCCAGATTCAGGAACAAAATCATCTGCATTCCTTGATTCTTGATCTCTTCCACCATCTTCAAAACCAGTGGTGTAATATCTTTGTTCATCAGTCATAATTTCTCCTTTCCTTAGAATAAAATCTTCTATTTCCCCTTAAAAAGGCAATTACAATTAAAATCAGAACCTCTCTGACTAAACTTCCCATTTTTATGACTTTTAACCACATCTGCCAATGTCTGCTTGCTATCAGATAACTCATCACACAGGACTCAGAAATCTTTGGAAGGCAAAATATAGTTCCTATATTTTTTCATTTTAGATAAAGTTCCAGGGAAGCAGATCCTAGATTAAAGTTCAGATCTTCCTTTAGCTTACAGACTTTTTTTCTCCCCCCTGCCCATTGCTGCATTATTGTTTGAGGCCCAGGAAATAAACCGATATCCAAGATGCAAATAAACAATCAAGTAGTTCCAAGGTTCCAGAGTTTACAGAGCTCACTCAAGATACCAGGTATGGATCAGGTAGCATCTTGAATGAATCTCTATATAACTGTATTAAGGAAAGGGGGACTTAAACTTTTCTAATACACATAAAGCACCCCTTGGTTCTTCAATTTCTGCAGATTTTATGAATATTTAAATTTTACCTTTTCTCTGAAGATGCAGGTTTTATTTACAAACCTTATTAGCAACAACAAATAATATATTTAGGCCTTCTGCAAAGCTTAGTAAAAATATTTTTAGAGTTATACATATTGAAAACAATGAATTAAAAAATTCCTTAGAAAGAAAACTGATTTTTAATGGAACAGCTGTACAACTGCATGGCCATTTTCCAGTCTGGATTTTACTTTTTGCTCTGTGGCTCATCCATGTTGATGTATTGATCCTTCTGAGAACATGACAATCTTGCAGAGCACAGAAAAAAATTCAGTGGCCAAACGCATTTGGGATAATTGCTACTCACCATGCATAAATCTGTAACTCCAAAATCACAAACTAATAGGATTGGAATTGACCCAGAACTGCCAAGAATTACAGGGATGTGTGGTGAAGGGAGGTCACATGAAGGGGGAGTTGGAGAGCAAGTCTGTGATCCTTTTTGATGAGCCTGGTCTCTGGAGTCCCCCATCATCTCTCACCGTTTCACACATTTTCATCCCACAGCAGCCACTGCAGTAGATACTTAATGGTCTCTCCTTGGACATTTGACACATCTGTCCGTGAGCTATTCTAGCTGTAGACCTCCGGACAGTTTACTTTTAACACTACTTATCCCTGGAAAAATGATGTTAAAAGGACATCCACCCACTGAAATTTAAATGGTAGGTACAAAACCCAGATCCCAATGTCTGAGAGGAGCTGGTACTGAAGAGATACTATAGGGAAACTCTGCATATTTTGTTTCCATTTGGCTCAGTCCCCAAACATCTGCAGCATCACTGCCAAGTTAGATTTACAAAGTAATTCTGATCGTGTTACCCCTTTCTTCAAAAACCTTCATTGTCTCTTTGTTTGCTCTACTTTGACTCATTCCTGTTGTCTAACTGGTACCCCTCACCTCAATATCCTGCAGTTTTACTTATGGACTAATCCTTTCAAGTTTCTGACAACTCAATCTGTTGACGCTTTTCCTTAATTGCATTACTTCCCTGCACCATGCGTGTCCAGACATTACCAGTTAATGAAATATGGGGTCAAAGTGAGCTATTATTTCTGAGCCAAGAAAATTAATTGATGTGTAGTCCTCCATTTTCTCTATTCTCTTTGTCTTCAGCCTGCTTCAAACACAACTTCTTAAAGTATATATGTATATATATATTTAAATAAACAATACAATAAGCAACAAACAAAATTCTGGCCAGTTTTATACTTACTAGTGAAATCATTTTTGGAAACTATGTGAATATTTCTATTAAAGCTGAACATATTCATGCTCATTGATTCAACATCTAGATATTTATTCAAGAATATTGTGTTCTGGTGTTTACCACAATTAGTTCAGCGCTATTAGTGGCTCTGAAAATAACTTAGATATGCATCAAAATAATAATGGTGATTACTCATGTATTGAGACCCTAAAATAAAATAAAATAAAATAAAATAAAACCAACAAATACCTGAAAAACAACAGAAAACAAGAAAAAACAAATAACTTGGATGAAGCTAGCAGACCCAACATTGCAAAACTCAGCCAGGCATTTGTATTCTATTTCCCTGACCCTTAAAAACAGTTTAAGGTAGCAAACAAAGTGGAAGGCTGGATGGCAGTGAGTCAAAGAAATGTCAAAGGGACTTTTGTGATGCCACTCAAGACCTTATTTTAGTTATTTACATGGTTATTTTTACCTTGTGAGAACTTCTAATTTCTGTCTGTATGAGTTTTATTATTTCCTAAATGCATATTGTTATTCTGTACTCCATCAGCCACCTTGAACTACTGAGGCAAAATACCACCATTGTGTTGGTATAAGCAGCAGAAGTGAGTTACTCACAGTTCTGGAGACAGAGAAGCTCCAAGTCCCAGCCAGGTAGGTTTGCTCCCAGGCCTCTTGTCTTAAATGCAGCTGCCATGTTGCCATGAGCCCGACTACCAACTTGGTGTGATACAGCAAAGGCAGGCAAGAGAGAGGGAAAGCAGCTCCCTGCTGTCTTTCTTAAAAGAACACGAATCCCATTGTGGTGCAGAAGCTGTACCCTGATAACCACAGAACATCAAATTACTTTTCAAAGTCTTCAGATTTAAATCCATTCCACTGAGAGCTACTTCAACATCATCATGGTAGAACAACACAATTCAGTGCACGGCAAATTCAATGTTATAAAAATAACCATAAACTGTATCCCCTTAAACTCTTCTTTGGAAAGTGCCCCCAGTATAATTATTTCGCTGTTAGAACACAACCAAAACAACAGAAGTTTCGAAAATACACCAGTATCATTTCTCCTCATACCCTATTTGCAGGCCCTTGTTGTCTAGGACTCGGCCTTCCTGTCCATGACATATGGTTACATGAAGCCTGCCCATGTATTCACTCTTCCGTAGTTTCTAAGATCCACCCACTTTCATTATGAATGGCCACTTTCATTACTTCCATGTGGCTCATTTTATTCAATTTGTGTTAGCAGACAAATCCCTCCAGGAACTAGGATGTTCCCCTTTTTTAATGGCAGCTTGAGGAGAGGATATGCCTTTGTACAGTCTTCACTTCCCTCATCCACCCACCCGTTATTGCATCCTCTAGGCACAGACTGGGGCCCTGTTCCCATGGCAACCTGCAAACTGCCTTACAAGCAAATCAATATCAACTCAAGGCAAACATGTCTGCTAGCTCACCCCCTCATCCCTACAACCTACTAGAGTGATCCCTTCACTGTTCAGCTCTATTTTTTCCTTTCCTGGCTTTGACATTTATTTTTCTGATTTCTTTGGTCAGTGTCACTGAGGGTCAGATGTGTTAGGCCTTCAAGATCATACAAATCACGACACATTTGGTTGTTGACCTACCCTATTTCCTATTTGTCCTTCTCTTCTCAAATGTTTTCCTAAGCATTTTTGGGAGCTCTTCAAATAGTTGTAATCTTCTTTAGATATTAATCACTTAAAGAGGAAAAAGGGTAAGCTGGAAAAATCAAAATAAAGACAAGAAAATACTAGTTTTATAAGTGAATAGAATATAAATCAAAGGAACCAAGTGTGGGAGGCAGGAATACTGAAATGCGGAGAAATAATTTTAATTTTTAAGGCTGTACAACGGTTAGCAGAAAATAGTGAAGGGCATAGCAGGTCATGAGGGATCCTCTAGAGAATAGTAGTCCCTTAGTTTCTGAATCCAGATGTCATAGGGTACAAGTGCACATTTCTTGTTTCTCTAGAACTGAAGAGTTTTAGTTGGATATCACAGAGATAGAACCCATATGTTTCATTGTATTCATATTCATATTAATCAAATTGCTATTATCCAACTTTTTTTTTTTTACCAATTGGTCAGATAATCTGAAAGTGAAATTAACAATGAAATTGCTTTTTTAAGTTCCATTTAATGACATCTTATAGACAAAAGATATCACTAAATAATTCCTTTCATTATCAGGGTAATGGATTATACTATGCCAACTTTTAAATACCCTGGTCAAAATAAAAGGCATTAATGGTATTGTTTAATCACAATTATTTCTCAAGAAAAATCATAGCTAAAAGGTAAACTTGCAAAAGTGTTTGAGAATTATCAATAATCTAAAAAATAAAAGGATAACAACACATTATTGTTAATTTTATCATATCTTCCCCTTCATTTTCTGCTCTTTATTCTCGCCCATATATTTCCTCCTTCTTTTCCCCTTCAGATATCAAGTTTATTTTAATAGTACTAAAATAAACAATACACTGGAAAATGACATAAATTATTGTGATAGTTCTACCATATTTTGTAATAGATGCAATATATTTAATGGTAAAATCAGTAAAATAATTCATGCATTATCATCATCATCATAATCATTACCTTCTTTGAGGCTGGCAAGTTTGACATGAAATGAACCGTGGTTGAGAAAATTGGTATAGTCTATACAGAAAGTCATTTGTAGATATGTATTAATAGAACAGTAAAATCTTAATAAATGTAACCCCAGCAACTACATTTCTAACAGAAATGAAGCTCTAACAGAATAATGCAAAATACAGAAATATCATAACACTCAAAAATACTTAATATATTTTATAATAGTTAATATAGATATTTATAATACTAACATTCGGAAACAATTTAAATAACCAAAAAAAAAAATGGAATGATCAAACAAATTGTAGTATATATGCTCTAAGGAGTATTGCACAGGATTTAAAGTCAATGCCCATGAAGAGGAGGTCTTGTCTTTATTAAGGGAAACAGCAGGATAGGTTCTGTACACAAAGGATGATTATAATCATATTGAAACTGTTCACAAAATGATCCTAAAAAAATAAGTTAACACTGTAGAATTCAAACTGTGGAAAATGTTTCTACCCATATATTTATGTCTTACCAACTTTATGTAATCACTCTGAACTATTTTTTTTTAATGGAGTAAAAATAAACATAATTTGGGATGAAGTTATTTTGGGACGTTTAGAGGCCAATGGTTGTTAGTTAAACCAAATTCATGTATTGTGGTGTCAACAAATAACCTCAGTGGCAGGCACTCAGCTTCGCACAGAGATGCTGAGAAGCCCTCCCTGTCCTCAACAACTCAACTCCCCACAGGAGGATTCAGATGAGAACTCAACCAAACAGTTTTGAAAGGAGTCCAGGGTGCAAACCACTTCCTTTGAAGGCAAAAAGGAGGGAAACATTAGTTCTATGATAAGGCGGCAGTTTGACAAGAGACAGGTCTCTCATGGACATGTTTGGGGAAGTCATTTCTGAACAAATAGTGTGTCACAAACAGGACCCTGTCAAAATGGGGCACTGTATTCAGGGAAAACAGAGGGGTTGTGCTGAAGATCAGCTTCAGCTGAGGTAGTGGGAGTCTCCCGCAGGAAAGGATGGCATCAGCAAAGGAAAGAGAGAGAAAGAAGAAGAAAAGATGAGGTAGCAAAATGAGGAGACACAGACATCTGTTTAGGGTGAAAGCATCTGCTGATTGTCCAAGCAGGTCTTTATTTATACATTACAAGCAAGTGGTGGGATTACATCAGTGTGTACATAAGGCAGAAAGCTTAACAACCATCATATTTTTCTTAAAGATGGTTTGGGGCTTTTTGATCTCTTATTGAGACTGTGATATTCATCATTCATTAATAAAAAGTACAATTGATGCACAAGATGTCCCTGTAGTGACCAGTTATTAATAAATATTCCTATGATGATCAGTCATCAAAAGAGTATTCCTATAGTGATCCGTTATCAAACAAAATATTCCTATGGTGATCAATTAACAATATACAAAATATTTCTATGGTGATCAGTCAGCTATTACAACTTAAGCAATCATTTTGCTAATATTTCAATGAACATACATCTTAAATGTACAGGATCGAACGTTAAGGAACTAGGAATCAGAAAAATACCAACGCCGAGTGCACTGACATTTCCCTGCCTCTAAGGAAAAAAGCCCTTTTTGGATCTACAAAAGGAGTTTCTATTAATCATGACTTCTGTAATTGTTTTGTCAACCTAGTCTCTATACTTAAGAATTAGGGGAAAATTTTTCTTTATGGACATTAATTATATCCTACTAATCTTACTAAAAAGCCTTTCTATGTGAAAAGAGATTGGGGTGAAAGTTAAAGAGTGGGGAAACATTATTATTTATAATTCTATTACTTGAAACAAAGCTATGTTATTTAATACTACAGATCTTTTATTGGGAACTGGGCAGGAAATTATTGCAGCCTTTGGTTCCCAGAATTCTTGGACTGTGACATGCCTCTTGTTATTTTGGGACCTAGATTTGTGTAAGCCCTCTCAAGCAGAGGAATGTTAATTATTTTATAACATGCTGTGCCATTCGGTGTACAATGCTATTGTTATTAAACCGATCAATCCAATCAAGTATTTATTGATTCTATATTGAACAATTCTATATGGACAATTCTATATGGACAATTGCTGTGCTTCTTGGGAATGGCCAAAAACAAACCATACTTCTTAGAAATGGACGTAAACAAATGAAAAGAATCAAGCAGGGATCAGCTATGGAATATCCTGTCAGGATTTCCCCCCCAGGTCAGGACCTTGTCATACAACATGGGTAGGATGGCTTTCACCAGGGTTGGTTGGATAGAAGGCTTTCTCTTGAAGTGCTTAGTCTTTTTTTTTTTTTTAAGATTTATTTTATTTATTTATGCATACAAGAGCTGGGATGTAGGCAGAAGTACATGGATTGAGAGGATTCACCAGAGACAGAGCGGGGAGCAGAACAGTAGATCTAACAAATCCATTGCTGAGAGGAGCAGTGGGAGAGAGAAGTCTACTGTGCCATGTGGATCAGCTCCCTGGCGGGGCTGGGGATAGCTTCATAGCACTGAGGCTTAACTCTTTGTGCTACAAAGTCTCTGAATTACTTGTCTTTTACAAAAAAAAAAAACAAAAAAAACAAACAAACAAAAACCTTGTATCACACATATATAGGTAATGTTGGCTACAGCATCATGTAGAATTTAGAACTACAGGTTCACACCTCATCAGATGAATGACACCACACCAAGCCCATGGCCAGAGCACTCACAGTCTATCTTCACAGTCTACTGGGTCCTCTCCCCTTTACTCTACAACCTGTTATCCCCCTCAGTTCTGTGGTCAGGATTCTAGAGTTGGGTGTCAGTTTAGTTTTGTCTGCTCCTTTGTTTTATTTCTTTATATCTCACTTGTGAGTGAAATCATCCTTTATTTGGCTTTCTCATTCTGACTTACTTTGCAGGTATTAGTCTTAGAACTAGAAATTTTATATTGCATACGCATACAACCCTACATCCACATACACTCTAAAATCAGAAAAAAAAATGGAATAAAAGCATAAAGAAGTTATTTTAAGAAGTGAAATATTTAATTGGGGGAGGGAGGTGAAAAATGACTTGTTTTGGTCACATACACAACCCAAGCTTCGCTCTTGGTGTGAAATACTCTTGGGAACTTCAAATCTCCTTTTCTCCCATGGCAGGGACAATATTTGGAATGGCAGACAAGAGACTTGAGGGGACTCCTTACTGGCCAACGAGAGGTGAACTCGCGCGACCCATGGGATTTGCATTAACGCGCCAGCAACAGGAAGCTGAGGTTCTTGAGAAGCGGCTTCTCTGGTGTTGCCAACTACCTCATCTCTGTACAGAATGTGAACATGCTACAAGGATCATCTATTTTGGACTATGATGTAATCTTGAGCCTGGAGCCTGTGTGCGGATGGTGAGGAGGAAGAACGTGACAACACCAGCCAGAAGCTGTCTTCTGGGAAGTGGCGTCTGGAAGATACCATTGCTGTGGCTTTATTATTTCGTTGTTGTAAGTGTGAACTCAATAACAGACACTAATATGTTTATACATGTGAATGGATAATGAGAATGGACACAATTATAAGATGAACACTGTCCTGTGGTTATGGTTTATCTTATAATTCTTATTTATCTTAATAAAGATAATGCTTAAAATCACACTGCCTTGTTCGTATTAATTCTTTAATGCACGAAGTAGAAAAAAGAGGGTAAGGGAGGTTAAATAATGTTTTCAGGGTCAAAAAAAAATTTTTTTTCAAACACCCTCTTAGTGTTACCAGAAATAGTCTTTCCACAAATACGCTATTTCTAATTTGTACACACATTATAAATTCTTTGTTTTGTCTTTTAGATTTTATTTTAAAACTCATGTCAATGATCATTTCCCATTGTAATTAGTTTTTAAGTGCAACTCAATAGTTAGAATAATTGTAACATAAAATATTCCACCTTCTGGAGATGCATTTCTATTTGGTTTTCTAGTTTTATTATCAGCATACTAGAAAGCATATTTTTATACACAATTGTTTTACCCCTGAATGTCTTAAGGAACTTTTATTGTTCTCAATTTTTAAGTTAATTATCTTTGCTTTCATAGATAGACATCATAACATCTTTAAGATACTTTGTCACAAATTTGCCAATTTCTTTTCTTTTTCCCTACTAATCCTTTTTCCATCAGCATTTCCAAAACAATATGGATAACTTCAGTGTCATTTTCAATCTCCCATGACCTTATGTTTTGTCAAATCCTTATTTTCCTCCAACATCTGTCCATATGCGACTCTGTGTTCCTCTTAATGTACGTATTCATTTTAGTCTTTGTAATCTTTAAAAGCACAAAGTAGATTTTTCTTTTCTGTTTTCAAAACAAAAATGAAAATACATTTACTCAACCTACTTGAAAAGCGAGGCAGCACTCATCAACCTGCTTCATGGCTGATGGGACATGAAACGAGGCTTAGTTGTGGGGAATCAGCCCCGCGTCTGACCTTCCTCTGGTTCATTTTAATTTAGCATCATTTTTGTCAATAAAATGGCTGTACAAGAAGGTCTGTGTCTACTGCTGGGCTTTGTCTGTCTTGGTCTTCTCCTAGGAACAGGTAATCTGTGTTCTGTGCTGTCCCTAGAGAGACTGGGGTCCTGGGGGTGTCAAATACTTGTGTGAATTTCTCCTTCAATCCAGCTAAAAGAGCTTCCTCTTCTGTTAGACTTTCTTTCATGTCTTCTTGAATACGTTCCAGTTTAAAAAACAAAGGAAGAGACAACATTTCCTAATTTTAGTGATAAAAGAAGGGTTGTTTGAGAAGTAAATTTAGTTTCAGGAGTTTTCCAATTATGTAACACATTACCTTCTTTCCCGGGCTTCTAGCCAGACTCAACTTGGTGATTGAGTAGCTCAAAGGAATAGGAGAAACCCACCCCAACGCCCACTGCAGAATGTCAGCCTATTCAGGGAGGTCGTTTTGTCTGAGCTACTTAACCTCTTTTAGCTGATGACAAAAATAATAAAATTGAGAGTAGCAAGAGATTCTAAAATTAATTCTCTTGTTTAACTTTGCCAAACTAGATACTTATACTGGGAATATCCAGTGAGTCAGCTTGTTATATGAGGAATACTTTGCTCCTAATTTGAATGCCAACTGTAGCAATTCACATTTAGATTTTATTTTATTTCCCATGACTGAATATATCAGAAGCAACTTTGGATTTGTGTCTGTGCTCACGTGTGCAGGGGGGTGTATTTGTCTGTGTAGTATCTTCCCATCTGCTAGGACAGACTCCAGAGCCTGACTTTCCTGAAGGTACTGAAAGAAATCATTGTACAGACCTTTGCTGATAATCCTGTTCCTTCAAGTTACCTTGGTGATTTGACTTTTTTAAAGTGCATTGTTGAAACAATATGCTTTCACTGATTTGCATGACAAATAAATTACCAGTTTGAAGTGCTGAATGCCCAAAGACATTTCATCACGGTATTTCAGCTAAATTATAGTTAAAATGTGCTTTCTGTTTAAAAAGTAACTCATAATTTCAATTTTGTTCAAAATTTTTTTCTGAGTATTTACCTTGTGCTCAAAACTTTGCTTTCTGAGGGAGACAAGGAGACAGCCCTTCACACTAGGAAAACACTGACCTGGTGTGCTTAGAGGAATGGCTCCTGTCTCACTGAGTTATTTGACTCAAGTGTCACCCAAGGAGGAAAGCAAACATGCCAGGTTCTGCAGTCTCCTCAGGTCTGGATTTCCTATTCTGATCTGAAGTTTTTCATATAGTTTGGACTTTCCAGTTTTTTTGCCTTTCTCTCTCATAGGCAAATTCTCCTTGTGGACATAAGGGAGAGATAATATGTATTTATGGGCAGTGAGGTTGGCCATGGAGATGAATGATCTGCAGCACAGACACCAGCTCAGCTTCTCTGGAGCCATGTCCTGTCATGGAACAACAGGCTAGCACTCCTTACTTCATCAAGTGTGTGTGTTGCAGGGGGTGGGAGGTGCGTGGGCATTCATTTATCCTGGTCCTTGGATGCCAAAACTAGATTTAGGGCAAATAAATATTAAGCTATTGACATAATCCATAAGGACCAATTGTGAACTAGAGCCTATGGCACAAATAGTGTAAATGTAGATTCCAAAAATTATTATCAGCAGAATTTCGTGAGTGATAGGATTTGGGGAATAAAAAGATAGAGACATATATGCCATCATAAGGACTTTTGTCTTGGTTTCCCTTGTAAATGAGAATGTTATCAACTAAAGTAGGGATTAAAGAATAAAAAGATGTGTAGAGATGGGATGTGGCTGAGGGAGACTGCCATTTTAATCACGTTAAATTTAAGTTTTTAGAGGGTCATTTAAGTGATGGTTTTAAAGTGTTACATTTAGAAAAGTCTCTAGGAGAAAATCAGATTTGGAAATGTATAAATAGATTTCATCTCCCTTCAGTGACAAGTCATGCCAAAGAATAGCTGAATAAGAACTGGTGGGGTGTGAACAGCTATTTACACCAGCTCCATTCTTTCAAAAGAACCCAATGTTTGTGAACCCTAAAAAAATCATGTTCAAACCTAGTTCCCATGGTGATAAGATTTGGAGTTATCATCTTTAGAAGGTGATGAGGCCATTGGCATGGGGCCCTCATGGATAGAGTTAGTGCCCTTATTAAAGAGAGAATTCTCTGCTCCTTCTCACACATGGAGAAATAGGGAGCAGGTGGCTGTCATGGGTGATAGGGAACCTCACTGGACATCAAATTGGCTGTATTTTAATCTTTGACTTTCAAACTGTGAGAAATAAATAAACTTAGTCATTTAGTCTTTGATATTTTTGTGATAGCAGCCCAAATAGACTTATGCCCAGAATAACAAAGTGAATTAACTGTAGGTGATGTAGCAAGTTAATACTAAAGTACAGATAAAGAATTATTATTATTTTTACTATCCTGCTGCTAATTTAGAAAGAGGGTTATGATGATAGGGGCATTCATTTAACAAAACTATGGGGCTATAAATTTTATATGAATTACTTTATATTCACAGCACTGTAAATCCATCTGTTGCATACATTTTATAACAGAAAACACAAATCCAGAGAAGCTAAGAAATGGTCTCAAGCAGGAGCGCTAACCCTAATTTGTCTAATAGTAAAAATATTATTTCAACATCCCTCTACATTTTTTCTCTTTTATCTGGCCATCCATTCATCTATCCAAAATAGCAATTAATCAAACAAACTATATCAAGTTCATTCTCTCTCAATAATTGCCCCAAAGAACTCATTATTTTATACAGAAAACTAGAAAATTAGAAAGTCTTTTATAGTTTGTAAATAAGCTGTTTTTGAGAAATGACTTAAAAACATAGGATGGAATGTTTAGTCCAGGAAACTGTTGCTACTGTTACTGTTGTGATCAGCACATTGGTAGTGAATGAACATATGTCTGTCTTGGTGAAACACCAAGGGCCGCAAGGAGCTTCATATTTATATTGTGAAGATCCATTGCCACTAACAAATTTGGATCAGGACCTCATAAAATGAGCAAGTCCTTTGGGAGGAAGTTGTAAAGAATAATTTAATATTTAAGTAGTTTTTATTTTAATGTACTCATGTGTAAAATGCAATAAACTTTCATCTCCTTGCTGAGGTTACTGTGATTATTTTTTTCTACTCTGTGGAATGTCCCCCCTGTTAGCCATGGGTTCTTGGGTCCAGAATGTCTGTCTCTTACCACGGACCTTCCAATTCAGTGTAGTGATGATCAATATTTCAATAACCATCCTTACATTTTACTTCTTCTGGGAGTTATCTTCCTAGAAGTGTTTCTCAATGTGGACCCCCATTCTAAATGTTGACATGAATAGTAGGATATTGAATGCCACCAAAAATCTCGGAGCAATGAGGTCAAGTCTCAAAGGATTACATTCCTCTTGACTTCTCCTGGTACCTTGTGTAGAGACTTGTACTGTACAGGAAATGAGGTCTGTGAACCATCACTCATGAAGGAACCAGCCAAAGTCAAGGGATAACCGAATCCTCCAGTGAGAAGGGCTTTTGTGAGTTGCCAGGGGCTATCAGCTTCAAGTTGGGGGTCTGGCTGGTATTTGATTCAAGCTGAGAGGCAAACTGAGAGCAGAGCTCCACAGGGAAGGACTGCAAGTGAGAACCTGCAAGCACAAAGCATAGCTTCGGGGAAAGTTGGCCCTATATTATTATGCTAGAGCTCAGTTCTTTTGAAAAATTTAGATACCTATCGCTTTGTGAGCTCTGCTTGGTTTAAGGACACAGAACTATAAGCCAGATTCCCAACTGTAAGTTACTTGTTTCTGTGTCTAGGGTATGATTTTGTTATAATGATTTTGACTCTGTAATTGAGAAACCAGAATCTATTCATCAAAATAAGGTTTGCTTTGGTAAGAGGCCCCCCAGGAGGCAGGGAGAATGTCTGGCACAGCAGACATAATCTACATTATTGAGTACCTGTTCTGTTCCAGGTACTTTCCATACATGGTTTCATTCAATTACTACTATGGAATCAAGGCACTAGATATTATTAGACTCATTTTTACCAATAAGGAATCCAACAGTTAATGAAAGCTTAAGTCATTTGCAATGACACAGAGATAATGTGGTGAAGCCAACATTCAAAGCTTATCTTACTCTATCACAATTATGCATCAAAATTGCTTTCCAGATTCAATTTTATTTTACACTTTCTCTCACAATCCCCTAAGGAAGCAGAGTTTGACCCCTAAACTAATAAAATCAGGCAATAAACAAATGAAAAAAAACCTATATACTCAGTGAATTATGTATCATATCACCTTCTTGAATTCTTCATCTAACTATATCAAGGCCAGAGATTACTTTGAAAGTTTAGAATTAATATAAAAATGGAATCAATTCCCCAAACTTAAACATTTCTACATTCAAGCAATAGATCCCATGAAGATGCTCCCAAGCTTTGAATAATGGCAGCATATTTAACCATATACTACTACTCCTGTTGCTAATAATAACTGATGTCTATTATTAATTAGAATTTTTAAAATAAAAAAAAAATTGCTCCATAAAATCAAGTAAACTCTCAAGAGTCTAATTTGAAAATGACTCACTTCAACATCTAAATTAGAATAATGCATCATCTTAAGTGAATTGGCTACATAAATATAAAAATAAATAATTATGGTCTCATATTAAGGGCAATGATGCATCTTAAAGCACTTTGTAAACTCTGAAGTTCCACAGCAAGGTAGGAACCATTATCCATCTTATACCAAGTCAAGTATTTTCCTAGAGAACACACTCATTCCCTAATGTCAGGTGGAGCAGGGTAGCTTCTCATGATGGGGGAAACTCAGTACCTTGTTAGCTTTCTTCTCTGCAAGCATCTCCTAAAAGTGAGAAGGAAATTCCATATGTGAAGTTGAGATCTATGTTAGCATATGGAAAGACTTCAGGAAGTCAAGCAATGCCACCTTTTTCTTTCTGGAATGTAGAACCCCTTAAGACCTAGGGGGAAAGAAGCATGGATCTGAAGCTATTAGCTTGGCGATTGCTAAATAGCAAGTGTGGCTTCCACACTTTCACTGCCCTACTACATCCTCCACTCCCAGCCCCAATAGAACTCTGTCCAGCTGGCGTGCATTTGCACTTTGAACCAACACGAAGGACATGTCCCTTGAGCAGAGGTCACCCAAGAGAAAAAGAAAGGGACGAAACTACAAATGTTCTATGTCTGTCTCCAACCATATCAGTACTTACCGGGACGTAGCCAGGGCTTTGTTAAAGAGAAGAGAGGCCACATTGCACTTCCCGAGTGGGGCCATTCTTTTGTCCATGGATGCAAGAGGAAAAAGTGTAAATGTTCCGTTATTACTTCTAAAGGCCCAGGTTTTCTATTCTTTAAATTATTGGTCTTGTCCCTAACTCAGCAGCGATCCAGATTTGTGTCTGCTCCCCACAGGTATCTGGATTTTAAGACAGCTTTTCTTCATTTATGAGTCTTTTCTCCCAATTCCAAGCATTTTCTTTTGTTTTTCTCTTGCGCAACATTGATGGACAGAAAATCACCTCACTGAGGCTAAACAGCACTGAGCATTGATTTGAATTTTGATTTAATTAAAGCCCTGTTGTACCCAAAGCCCAATATACTTATTTTCTCATGCACTGCTGCCCAACATATCATATTTTAGCCTAAAGTCTCTCATTTAATGTAATACTCTCAACATAAAATGGCCCTGATTTCAATGTAAACCTCTTCACATCCTCAAAGCTTCAGAGAAAATAGCTTAGAACCTCCCTGGTGGCCTAGGGGTTAAGTCTCAGTGTTATCTCCTCCACAGCCTGAGTCCAATGCCTGGCCAGGGAGTGACCCACACAACACAGCAGACCTCTCCTGTCTCCTCTGCTGCTCCTCTTGTTACAGGGTAGCCCAGAGTGGACTGGGCCGCCTGTCTGTCGGGCCTCACCCGCACGCTCAAAATTCAGTTATACTGCAGGTACACACAAAAGGGTCAATAACAGGTTTATTTACAAAAGGGGAAAGGAATAGGAAACAACCCAGGGAAAGAGAGTGGGATAAAAAGTAACTAGAATACCTTACCAGCTAGGCTGACTGAAAACACCAATCACCTGGTCCAGCGAGCAGTTTCCCCAGCAAGAGAGAGAGAGAGATGCAATCACACCCTATTTATCTCCCAAATGTCCCAGAATTCCTGCTAGCTCCGCCCTTAGGTCCTCGCAGTTCTCTCCCTGGTGCTGCTGGGAGTTGTAGTTTCCAATCACTGGAGTAGGGAGTAGAGTCCAGAAAGCTGGAGTAGGGGGTGGGGCCTACAAGACTGCAGAGTTCCTTTAGTATGTCCTTCCCCTTAACACCCTCAGCAGTCTACTTCACCTGTTCTGCTCCCCACTCTGTCTCTGGTGCATCTTCTTACCCCCGTACTTCTGGTCTTCACCCCAGTTCTTCTATACACACAAACTTAAACCCTTACATTCTTTTGCCTTTAGGTTAAATTAGCAATACCATTCCTAATGTGATGAACATCCCTCATTCTGCTCTAGTCTTACTGACAACTCTCGAATGGGTGTAGCTGGCTCCCATTGTCTAAAGCTGAGTTCACCCCCAGCACCTCCCTCCTGCTGGTCTTTGCTTGACCAACCTTCAGTGCATAGCGGGTCACTATCTTTCATCACCAATGCACACCCTCCGCCCCCACCCCTGTTTAACCCATCTGCTTCCACCTGCATCTGATGCTGGGCAGGGCTGGGCTGTGGAATGGGTGCCAGGGCATAGCTCTCCTGCTTCTTGAGGACCCTTCCTACATCTTTGAACTTCCCAGAGAACCCTGCTTCAGCAAGATATTAGCCTCAAGGATCCTTTGCTGGCCCCCTTTTATCCATGCCAGACTCATCCACGTGAGAATCGTTCAGGCTGGAGGGAGGGAGCACATAGGTTTCGACATGCACCCCAAATGAAGGTAGCGTCAGTGTCCCTCAGTTGTGGGTTCAGACTTCGGTTCTGGTCATTCATTCCCAAGTGCCAACGACTCTGACACTCACAGATTCTCTGTGTCACCTGATAATCAGAAATTCACGTTTTGCTAAATCACGGGCTTGACTCAGATGTTCGCTAGTGATTGCCTTGGCTGCTAGAGCTGACCCAGACCAGCTGCCTTGAGGGTCGGCGGTGGTGGGGTGGGGGAGGGAGTCCCAGATTGCCTAGAACCTGGTTTGGGAGAGGGTCAGTTTCAGCAGGAGGAGTACTGCTTTACGGAAAGGTCTGACACCCACAGATTTGGCAAAAGTTCCTGGAGACAGTCGCCTGGTGTGGTAACGAGGCAGAAGCCTCTGGACGTCCAGAGGGAAAGCAGCACTTTCTCATTCCATCTGCTTCCTAGCCGTCCACACACTGCCAGCAGGCCCCCTCCATGCCCTCTGCGCTTTCACCCCCACCCCTTCTTCCCAATACGGGTTCTTTGATTCTCCTCTAATAACTTTCTCTGACTTTGCTAGATTCGTTCTCAACATGTCTACAATGCTTCATGCTGTGAAGTGTGCATTTCCCCAAGAGGGACAGGCATCTTCGGGACATGTCATTGGCCAGGTCAAGTACCTTTCTGCACCCTGAAAGTGAGAGCTGGCTCAGACCCCCTGTAGCATTCTGGGGTCCAGTCACCACAGGGATTTCCAGCATCACTTCTCCTGTGGTGAGGGATTCCAGACTCACCCCTCCCTATCCGCCAACATGTACCACTAGGAAACATGTAGCCACTGTTTATGTTTATGAAGGATCCACCAAAGGAAAATACCCAGCTGGCATTTTCGTGTAATTGCCTGTGAGTTATTGCTGAAGCCTCACTTTTTCAGATCAATTTTCTGAGACTTTGTATATAGTTCTGTGACAGTTTTCAACTCAGCTTGTATAAGCCCAGTTAATGATGCTGCAACTTCCCTGAGGGGTGACCGGTCTCAGGTGCCCTTGGGTGGCAGATGTTACAAAGCAGCTGGAAAATGCCCGGGTTTGCACAGACAGTAAAAACCTATATATAGAAAATCAAGTAAGTATATTTTATAGCAAAGGGAAACTAACATGCTTGTGAGTCAGTGTAACTCTTTAGAATAGGATGCTGGCATGCTTTGTGATAAAAGGTGATACCCAGAATGGCAGGTAGAGCTGGTTGCCCAGTGCCAGCTGTTCCCAGGACTGTGTAGCCCACAGGCCCTGCCCAGCATCTGGGTTCAGCAGCTCCATTGGCATGATGAGGGCTGTGAATTAAATTGGTGTCCGCGAGCACATTTTGATGAAGACAGCTTAGACTCTGTGGGCTGTTTATGTAATGGGGGCCCCCATTAAAAAGGGAGGTTCTGGGCCCTCCCTGGTGGCACAGCGGGTTACAGCACAGCACTAAGAAGCTTAAGCCACTTCCGCATGAGTTCGATCCCCGCCCCGCCTGCCCCAGAGGTGACCACAGGGTGCAGCAGACACCTCCTGACCCGCCCGCTGCTCCCCTCAGCAGTGTGCTTCGTCCATCTGCCTGTTCTGCTCCCCACTCTGTCCCTGGTGAATCCTCTCACCCTCCGCATCTCTGGCCTGTACCCCAGTTCTGTATGCATAAATAAATAAATCTTTAAAAAAAAAAAAGAGGGGAGGCTCCAGGTTTCCTGCCCCACCCAAGGGAGGGTGGAGCAGGAGAGGGACTGGGGAAGGAAAGCAACAGGATGGAGAGCAGGAGCCTGAGGAGGCACGTGGAGCAGAGAGAGGTGTGCAGAAGCGGCTCTTGTGTCTTGGTCTGGATTGGATGACACAGATGTGGGGAAAAAACCAAGGGAAAGGAAAAAAAGCAAACTTTAACCTGAATTTGGTTATTTTCCTCCCAACTTGTCTGTTTCTGACCCTTTTCTATGGTTTCCCACCAGAAGGTGCTTTAGGTGAGGGGCAGGATTTTGGGCCTTGCTTTGGGCCAGTCCTGTTTGGGAACTTACCCATGAGGGGATGGGTAACCTTGGGTTGCACACACATACACACATGCACACACGCTCATATTTCCCTCAGAGTTCAAATTGATGCTGCCTGGGAATCTGTGGTCCCAGCGTTCCCTGAATCACAGGTGTTTTTAGTAACACCTGCAATCTGGACGGGCTCTAACAAGCAGGCTTGTGGTTTCAGCAGCTCAGCAGATATGTATGAAGCATGAATATCTCTGGCACAGTGCTTAGACGTGCAGGTAAGGCGTTGGGCAAACTAGATACAGTTCTGATTTCCCCGGACTGTGCATTCCAGCCTCAGTGAGTGACATTTCAACATCACATTTACTGCAAGGATATTGATCTCGTCCTCAAAATACACACAGGAGAGCCAGAACTTTATTTTTTTTTATCAGACATGCATAGATATTGTTATTTCTACTTATCAAGTATATATCTACTATGTATTTTTTTATTTTAATAAGTTGTGAAATGGATTTCTTGTTGGACATTTGCTATTCATATCAGAACTTTCCTGTTAACTGAGAACCATCCTTACTGGGCTCATGCAAGGATGTTGAGTCTCTAGCTGCTTGCATGCTTATCAAACTCATCTCTCCTCCCTGACTTCACTACCCCAGACAGAGGTAAATGAAAGACCAGCTCTAATTATGATATCTGTCTAAGTTCAAGGACAGGACATTAAGCTAACGAAGGTGACAAAGTAATAAACAAAAATATAGACTAAAAAATTGTTGACTAATCTAGTCATGTTCCTGAGAATCTACCATGTACCACTACCTCTCTCACTGCATAATTACCCTGGTTGATGTTTTCTCCATTTAAAAAAAATGCTCACAGTTAACAAACAGATGGACAAAGATTCAATTCAAAGTTAGTCTGACTTTAAAACACCTGCTCCTTCCTCAAATTACACAGTGTTCTTTCTCTTTTCTTCCTCAATTTGAATCTAAATTTAGCTATCCTGGTTCTATTTATTCACCAAGCATAAAAGGGTCGATTCATGTGCAATGTTAACCATCAACTATAACTCGGCTAGTCTGGAATCACTGTGGATAACACTGAAATAACAAGCTTCTATGCATTTGAGAATAGACAGACCTTCCTGAGGAGGAGTTTGTGGGAAGGGAAAGACCAGTTGTAGTTCAAGCACAGGGAACCAGAATCAGAGCGAGGGAGGACTTTCATGCTCTGAGCTCCCACAGTCTCTGCACCATTTCCCTCCTCTTCCTCCGGGCTTGAGAGGAGGGGGCAGCTAGAGATGGGGAGCAAAGGGAGGTCAAGCCTTTCTCAAAGAGCCGCGACAGCTCAGCCTTCCAGCGCAGGGGAGCACCTGCCTGTGTTCTGCCGGAAGCACACGGAGGATTGTCCTGGGTGCAGACGCCTCCAGACAGCCATGTCCATTCTCCTGCGGTGTAGCGCCCCCTGTGGGCAGCACGGCGCACTGTCCGCAGGTGCTACTGCACACCTGCAAACCATTGTTTTCTTGGAAAGGTGAACAGTTCCATAATGAGTTGTGTTTGCCGAGAGGAGAAAAAAAAAACAAACAGAAATTTTCAGTGAAAATTTATTATGGCCCTCAGGCTTTCCCAGGGCAATTGGTGGTGGAATTGGGTGTGTGTGTGTGCGTGTGCCTGTGTACATATAGACACATAGGATACATAAAATGCCTCCTACTTTTTTGCAATCATTAGTTCCAGAATCGTTTTTATCCATCATTTTAGTTCATGAGATAGTCTTTATTATATAAAAAGATAATGATGAATCTATGGAAGCTCCTCTTCACTTTATATTCACTTCTATGTATAAATACATATAGAATTAAAATTATAATTTACTCTTTTGTACTCAACCTTCCCATAGATTGTTACATATCCTTCCAGTCCTTTGTAAGTCAAATCTACGAGTCCTTGCTCCAAGAATTAGTTGGGCTCATTAGTGGGGGGGAATAAGACCCTTGTCTGTTCATGTTGTCATGCCCGGGGCCACCCTTAGGTACCCACCATCCCAGTCTTCCCAAAATACTACTCTGGCCTCCTCCATCCCTTGGGTCAGAGTCTCCTGCAAATGAAAGAACAGAAAAAGGAAGGAAAGCTGTTAAGAGGGACCCCCAAAGCCTTTCGCACCCTACGCCATTCTTGACAACTTCCACCCCTAGCACCTTCTCTACGGAACTTCCCGCTTCGAGCTCTGCTCTCCTGTAAGGGAGCAAGTGAGAAATGATTCAGGAAAGGAGCAGTAGAATGAAAGCCTGGATCCAGCCCTATGGAGAGGCAAGATTTTGGAGATGCTGCTTGCACTACCTGAGCCTCAGTTTCTCTCCAGTGACATGGGGTGAACAAACACCATCACCGTTCCTCCAGGAGATATAGCTTGTGCTGTTCACCACCAGCATGGGGCCTGCGAAGGGAAGATGACATTTTAATAAAAGAAAGAAAGGAAGACTAGAGGGAGTGTGTGGTAGAGGAAAACAGGAGGATCGTTTTGCCAAGTGTGCCGTAATAAGCTTTCTAAGTAATGCTGTTTCCTATTTTCTTTGGCTGTCCTTCCACCCACAATGGGAACGTGATCAGCTACCAGCTTTTTAATTACCTTTCCTGCATTCCTGCATGCACATATTGCATTTTTTTTTTTTCAATTTTCACATGTCTCCAGTGTTGCACAGCTTGAGCCTTGGTCTCAGACACTCACCAGCAGAAATAGAAGTGGTGGGTGGGTGTGCGTGTGCACTCTGCTCCCTTCCCTCCTCATAATTCATGCAGTGTACATACCCCATTCTTGTGCTGAGCTTCCTTCTTCGTGGATCACAGCCTGTGGCCATGTTTCTGGACTAGAGTATGTCAGGTGTTGAAGTGTGTTCCCTACTGAACATTCACATGCCCAAGTTCTATCCCCCTGAAAACATGGTCTTATTGGGAAATAAAGTTGTTGTGAATGTGACTGTTAAGAAGGGGCCAACTGCAGTAGAATGGGCCCTCTGTCACTCTTGTCCCTATGCAAAAGAGACTGTAGACATGTAGACAAATACCAAGAGTGACGAGCACATAGACCTCAAGGAAATACAAATACAGGCTGAATCAGACCAAAATGGCCAACTAGAAACTAGAAAAGTGACAGGGATGCTTTCCTGGCATCTGGGTGGGAGTAAGGCCCTACTGGCCCCTCCACGCCCATCCAGACCTCTGTCAGAGACAACGCTTTTTTTGACCCTTGTGGCACTTTGCTGCAGCAGACACAGGAAAGTATGATATAGTATGAGATCATCTTTCTAGACTACCTTTTCAAACTGCTCCCTTATAAATTGTTTTTTTTTTTTTAAGTTTTCATTTTCAGAAGTCAATGTGGTCTTATATATACTAAGCATGGATTGACCCTTCCTGGTGGCACAAAGGGTTAGAATGCAGCACTGCAAGCTAGTGGCTGCCACTTCAGTGCAAGTTCGATCCCCAGCCCCGGAGGTGACTCACATGGTGCAGCAGGTCTCTCCTGTCTCACCTGCTGCTGCTATCATCAGTGTATTTCATCGATCTGCCTGTTTGGCTCCCCACTCTGTCTCTGGTGAATCCTCTCACCACCACTGCACCTCTGGCCTGTACCCCACTTCTGTATGCATAAATGATCACTAAGCACCTACTAAGTCTCTTTGCTCCCTCAGAGCCCACTGCCAGGTCATCCAGTTCCTCTCCCAGCCCTCTCTATGTGATTGTCATACAGGGCACGGCAGACATATATTTCTCTGACTTTAGGATTTTCTGTCAGAAAAGATAGTTATTTGTATATGTTAAATTCTGTCTGAATCCCTCTAGGGCTAGTATCAGAAGCCATGGTGATAAATCAAGAAAACACATCAAAGAGATACAATTTTTCTGAGCTTCATTCCTGAAAAAGTGTCCTTTGGTACCCTGGCACAAAGCTGGTTTAACTTGATGACATTTCCATTGCATGAATTCCTGCTTTTAAAGGCAGTAGGTAGAAGCTGAGGTGATTGCTCTTCACAGTCTTCAAAAAAGAAAAGAAATTAAAACACTTTAAATCCCCATTATGTTTGAACTTCTCCCTTCCACTTAGCCACTAGCTTCAGGTTTTTCATTATCTACTTACTAGTAGTTAGCTTACCTGAGCATAATCAACAAATGATAAAATGTCAGGGCAGGAGAAAACAGTCTCGAAACATTTCCTACAGATACTGGAGACTAACAGGCAAGATGGCGCTGTCTTCCCCGAGACCCACCCCTTCCCGCCACCTTACGTAACTAATGGGGTGATTTTCCCAGAATTCAGTCTCTGGTTCCTGTGAAATGACTTTCTACTAGAATCGCTCATGTAACAGAGCTACAAAATCAAAGTGTTATTTTGCACTCTGGGAAGAAGGAAGAGGGCATTTTTGGAATATGAAATGGATGAGTGGGCTTGAGAGTTTCTTGGAAAGTACTTTCTTCAGGATTGAGAACGTTAAGACTGAGGCATGGGATGCAGATTCAACTCTGAGGCCTTTGGCCAAGATTTAGGAACACTTGATTTGAAACCTAAAAAACTGGGGTGGGCTGAGGTTGTCAGTGGTTTTCTGTTTGTTTGGTTTTACTGTATTCCTTGACTCGAAAGTCAAAGAAAGGCCAAAAGTCATCTTGGAGTGCCAGAAATGCATGGGGGTTGGAGTGCAGGAGGTGTGATTTGGGTTTTGGAAGTGTGATTGAAATCGAATCATTCCAGAGTCAGTTCCACTCTGTGCTGATTAACACAGCAGAGAGATGCCTACTGGAGGATTAAGTTCTATCCAGAAAGACTTCCCAAATCTAATTTTATTTAACTTAAAAATGCTGAAGTGGAATTTGGGGACAGCAGATCTCATGGGAATTTAGGAGGAATACAGGGTGCTCCTCAGACTACAGAGCTGATGTCCTTAGCTTGCTTGGGCATCACCTTAGCTTGCCTGCATACCTGGGGCAGGGTAAAGGGCAGGAGGTAGAGATCAGGGCTGACCCACATCAATGTGGGTGCGAAGGCCTGGATGGTGACCTGATAGCAGGTTTGCTTTATCTCCAGGGCCCCCCAATTTCAGCTGCTAGCTATTATCTGCTGGGTTTTTCTAAAGAGCCCGCACTCTGCCCTCCCCTTCACTTCCATAACTCCTTCTAACCTGTTACTCCTTCTAACCCGCTACATCTCAACTTCAACAAACAACACCTTTTTGCTATAAGAACAGACTTAGCATTTACCAAGTATATTTACCTAGATTGTCCCTAACGGTAGACCTTTGATTTTATCTGCTCTTCTCACGGAACAAACTCACACCCGGCAGTCTTCCCTGTCTCAACAAATGGCAACTTTGTTAAAGTAGCTTACAAAGTGACATTCAATTTGTCAGAAAAGTTTATTGTTTCTGCATTCAAAATAGATTGCAAATGCAACCACTTCACCAACATCACTGCTATTCTTATTCGAAGCACCACTGCCACTTGTCTGAGTGTTAGTTCTGTTTTAACTAGTCTGCTGTCTGCTAATTTTGCCTTCTGTAACCTATTTTGAATGCAGAAGCAAAATGACCCTTGCAACATGCAAATCTTGCTACTTCTCTGCCCAAAATGCTATCCCAAAGTCTTGTCCACTCACACGGAGTTAAGTGACCCATACCTTTCTGTGCAAATGTCACTCTCATGTGCTCTAACCACTCAACATACTGACTCCATCTTGTCGCTGACCACACCAAGAGTGTTACTTCAGGGCTTTACACAGAATATCACCTTTATCTAGAACACTGAGCTTGGATATCAACATAACTTGGTCTCTTACTCCTTCACATCTCCATATAAATATCATTTTAGTGGTCAAGTTTAGCCTGAGCAGCCTAACTAAAGCAGCAGGAGTATTGTCCTTTCCCCATAAGTCTGCCTAAACCTATTCTTCTTTTATGATGCATCTTAATACACAACATTCTACATTTTCTTCTTTATTCATTAGTATCATGAAGACAAATTTATTGTTTATAGCTTGATCTTATACAGGTAGAACAATGTCATGAAAAAGAAGTTGGAAGAATATACATTGGATTAAAAATACATATTTGCAGTAATTGCATGAGTTATAAATGTTTGAAAACAAAAGTATCAAAATGCTCATCTATAATGGCCTGTATTTTTAGAAAGCCCAAATACCATCAGCATGATATTTTTAATTGGTAGTCATGTCTCCTGTCATTTTGGAAACAGTTCAACTTTGAGTCGACTGTCTCAGGAAGTCTTACCTACTAAGCGAGGCAATCTAGTCCACTGTCTGATGAAGCCAGACTTTTCCTCAGGAATTCTCTGGGTTTCCCAGATTCACGTGTCCACCTCTGCAGATTGACAGTAGAATGGCACAGTGACACAAGAGAGCAGAGATGACACAGTTTCTGCCCTTATTCTTACCTCCCTCTGAATGAGAGGGAAAATGCTGAGGAGCAAGCAAAGAAGTCAAAGGCAGTCACCATGCCACCTCATACTACCATACAATCGCAAGGGAAGACTTTGAAATACAGAGTTGGATAGAAGAGACTGGGTGATGGAGCTGCTTCTATTATGTCCCTTTGTTTTCCTCTTGGCCAGACCTTTCCCCTTGACAGAAAGTCTTTTGTGGTGACTTTGCTGGAGCTAGACAATGAACTGTGCAAGTGCAAGTCCCAGGAGGCAGGGGAAGGACTTCCTTTAGATGAGGCTAAAAAATTCCCTGTGACTTCCTCTGTGTCCCAGAAAACTCACCAGAGTGAGAAGATGAATTTGGCGACAAGAGCAAGAAGTTCGAGGTTGCCAGTCGTAAGCATGCACGACTGTGAACCTGTGTCCCACAGAGAGTGAGCGCGACAGGCTGATTGGAAACGAGGATCTTGTCCCTTCTTGGCCTCAGGCTGTGTCATCACCATTTCTGTTGGTGTTAATGGCATAGTTCAAAGGGTTGGGGTGGTGTTTAAGATCCAAGGGTTCACCAGATAACTTAAGTTGGTTACATAGTTATCTACTTCTTCTATGTACTCTTATTGATCCACCCATATTTTTCTTCCCTGTTTATAACTTTCAAGGTAGCAAAACCTGGGTCCAGCCCCACACCTCAAGTTTGAGTTGGAAGTGGCAGCATGGGCTGTCTGTGAGAACGAACTCAAGTCTTGGTCTCACCCCTTGTTATCTGCCCTCAGCCCCTGCTTCCCAGGGTCACTTAAAAGTAAGTTCATGTTTCCAGGGGCTACTCTGAAAGGGATGATGCCATCCGAGTGTGTGTTAATTGGGTTTTTCTAAGAGAAACATTCCCAGCAGTGACATGCAGTCTCCCCTCCAATGCTGTGTATTAATGTAAGTCGGTCGCCTTGGCTCTTGTGTGATTTTTGTGATTGATGAGTTTTTCTATTTCTGTGACAGTGTTTCTCTAGGAGAGGGAACCAGCATTGAGGCCAGATTGCTAACAATATCATTATGATTTTATTATTGTCCTGGTTTTGGAGATCCATAACTGGGTTTTCCATTAATACATTACTCAAGTGAGACAGTAGGGAAGCAATCACTTCTGCTGGGGGGGGGGGGCGTGCAAGCCACCTGGCTTTTGGAGAGACCTGTCTTGAGGCCTGGAAATGAGGAATGTAAGCGGGGTGACCAGCATGAAAGGTGGTTTCCCTTCCTTGTGCATCTGTGTCCAGGGAGTGAGATTATAGTCTCTCTGGAAAGGGAAATGCATAAGGCCCATTAACATTTGCAAGATAAATGCACACTCACCAAGAGGTAAATAAGCCATTAGAGTTAAGAAACATGTATCACTTTCATTGACAATCTCACACAGCAAGAACTAACCATGTTAGCCTGGAAAGCTCCTCGTGGTGCCTGAAATTGATAGGTTTTAATTTAAGAAACGTTATAAGAAAAAAAAAAATATGACCTTAAAAAGATGAAGAAAACTTGGCCTGAAAAATCTCAATGCAATGCCTCCAGCTTTTTTGTTCCTAGAGGTACAAGATGCTGAAAACTTAGGGAGAGAATGGAACGAAAGAGAACTTTCCTCCCACAATACCAGACATGATTTCCTCCACTAAACCCTACACTGAGGATCTGGTAACCTGGTAGCTTTTCTGTGCTAGACCAGCCTGTTGACTTAACAACTGAAGTGAATCTCCTTTCATATGTGAGGACCAAGGACAGGGTAAGGATGTGGATGAAGTTGCTTCCTCTGGGGCCTCTATGCTTGCTGTGTCTCTGGCCGCCTCCTGTCCTCATGGGTTCCTGTGCCCTAGCCTCTTCCTATAAGGACACCATCAGATGGGATTAGAATCTATATCCATGTCCTAATTGAACCTAGTGTCCTCTTTAAAGATCCCATCATTCCCACCTTTAGGTACTTGGTCATTAGTAATCAACATAGGATTCTAAATTTCTTTGTGGGAGAGCAACACTCAGCACAGAAACCTCAGTGATGTACAATTTAAATGGTAAGTCACTTAGCCCATTTCCAGGAGAGAAATGGAATATCTGAAAGGTCAACAAACTATCTATTGACACAGAAGAGACTGAAAGAGATTGAATCTGAAAAAGCAGAAATGTTCCCTTGCTCTCAACCAAGGTCTCCTTTGCTTCACTGATAAACATCCAGGGAACATGGATTTAGAAAAAGGAAGAAAAGAAAACCCAAAAACCATAATACTGGGGCTTCCCTGGGGGCTGGGGTAGAGTCTCAGTGCTATTAAGCTTTCACCAGCCACTGTGACATGAGTGCAATCTCTGGCCAGAGAGTGACCTACTGGGCACAGCAGAACTCTCCTGTCTCCCAACTGTTCCCCTCAGCAGTCTATTTCAGGAGATCCACCTGTTCTGCTCCCCATTCTGTCTCTGGTGAATTCCCTCAACACTGTCCACTTCTGGACTATACTTCAGTTATTGTATACATAAATAAAATAAATTTAAAATATCATTTCTTCAGTTTCTGGGTTTTCATTACAGAAATACTGAAAGCAATAATGATTATACAATTATTCATTCATCAAGGAACTGTATAAACAATTGAACCTAGAAATTGGTGACCATATATTGGGATAAGGTAATTAGATACTTTAGATATCAGCATATTTCTGAGTACATAGTTTAATATCAACTATCAAGATTTTGGGGGAATGTATAAGAATAAATGCATTGTGTCTCATATGTGAGCTGACACAAGCTATGCAACGTCTATAGTCTGACAGATTCCTGGTAGATCGGAAAAAGCTCTGAAAAATCAGACTTTCCAATCTCACTTATGTTATGACCTCCCTTTTTTGTATAATCATAATATCAAAATATTCTGAGCAACCTTCAGCTTACAATTGGATTGCCTCAGCTGCATAAGGCCTGCCTGCCCTGACAAGCAAGCACTGCACCAGGGTGAGAAATTCCTCTTTAAATCAAAAGTCATTAAACAACTGGCTGATTAATAAAAACAAATGGCTGTTCCTGCAAAGTCTCTCACTGCCAGACTGAGGAAAACCCAAATCTTATCACTCTATCTCTCCTAGCCTTCTATTCAGTTTCTAAATAACCACTCAAGCTTTCTACTATGTAGTCTTTGGATATGGAAATTCACCCAAGTCGCCTATACAGAGCTAATCAGGTTTTCTACCTTCTAAACTTCAAGAAAATTCACTTAAAACCTTTTAACAAGTTTTTCAAAAAACCTTACCTTAATCTGATTTACAAGAAATTTCCTCTTCCTGCCCTCACTTTACTTTGAGAATGAAAGCCCTTAAGTAAAAGATAATGTTTCAGGGACTTTATTTTGGTTCATCTTCATTGTGGTAAATATAGTAATATTAGTCTTAAACTTTGTAAATCTATGTACCTGTTTTAACCTTGATAGATTGATTTAAAAAATGTTTTAATCTCAACTAAAGGTCAAAACGACCCCAGACTATTCTTAGCAAAAAGGTATTGTGATCTCAGCCATTTCATATGCTAATGTCATCCCTCTGCCTGCCTGAAGTGTATAAAATAAACCTCTGCTGAAGACAGAGCAGGAAGACTTGCACCCAAGTCCCATTCCTGTGTCTTCCTCATGCCAGCTCTCCCCTTTTTTCCCCTTTTCCCCCTTTTTCTAGGAATCTCCGCTCGCCGATGCCATTCTCACCTTGAGACCCTGCCTGTTCTGCCCCCCAATAATCCGTGATGGGGACAAAGTCTCCAACAGTGAGCTTAACCTCATTTTCAGTTCTGTAAGCCTGGAGTTTCCCTATGAAACTGGTCTTTCTGAAACCTCCATGTAGCATCCTGACACTCAGTGTGATTCAGCCACTGTAAACTGGAAGGAATTAAATCTGACATATTTTTACCTTGACATTCTATATTTAGTTTCTTTAAATTAAATACATTAATATTGCTTTGTCCAAATCAGAAAACTTTGACACTATCAAAATTGTAGCAGTCTACTAGGTAGCTTCATGACAAGTCATCAATTCTAAACCATTCAGAGTTGCAAAGGGGAGAATGGGAAGATAACTAGGCTAGAATTAAGGAATCCTGCATTTTACTTCAACCTCAGACACCAATTTTTCTGGTGATGTGATATTGGACAAGTAATAAAACCTACCCAAACATCAGTTTATTCATCTGTGAAAGGAGGATATCAATCCTTATCATATGAATTAATAATGTGTGTGTAAACTCCAAGAAGGCATAGATGTAAAGAAAAATAGTTTTTATTTCTTGAGGAAGAAAACCACCATGTTATTTTCTAATCATGTTGCAACCACTGAAAATTCAATGAGAATAAGCTCATGCAGTCCTGAGGAAACTGACAGTGATAGGGAAGACAGGTAATCTGTGATCATAATTCCACACGATGAATACTGCAAACACAGATCAGTGGGGTGATTCCTGGGAGAACAATAAAGAGACAAAACACCCTAGTGAATGGAGCAGGTAGTATGGAGGGAACCAGCAGAAGACTCTGAAAAGAAACACTGGAACTGAGTTGACTCTGTCCTGTAAGAACAGGCCATAGGCAAATTAATAAACTCTAGTTTTATACACAGAGCACTCGATGCACCATATGGTAGAACCAATTAATTTCTTCACACAGAAGAAAATGGGGGATTCAATTATATTTTCATATAATTGGGAATTTTAAAGAATAAATTGAAGGTTGAATCATGCTAGGATTTTTATGGATTTTCCAAAATGTTCAGTCTTTTGTGGTTCTCGGCGCTGATGTGGTCTTTGGTGATGACACTACAGCAGCTGTAGAAGATGCACTTTTTAGGGGTGATCACAATGTCCCATCGTGGATGCTTCTCTATAATGTGGTCTTGCTACTCTATTTTTTTTTAATTGAAGTGACATTGTTTTACAACACTGTATAAGCTTTAGAGATACAGGTTCATGCCTCTTCTGCTGTCTGTTACCACACCACCCCCACCCCCAAGACACCAGAGTTGTCCACCACCACCCATTGGGTCCTGCCCCCATTTTGTTCCCCACACTTCTGGTGACCTCAACTCTGCAATAAAATTTCTAAGGCTATGGTTTGTTTGCCTTTGGTTTAGCTTGTCTCTTTTCTGTGTTTCATTATGTTCCATATATGAGAGGAATCATCCCAAGTGCCCAAGGACAGGTGAGTGGCCAGAGATGTGGTACAAACTCCATGGAATACTACTCAGTGATAAAAAGAGATGAAGTCTTGCTATTTGCAACAAGGGCAGAATTGGAGAGGATTATGCTCAGTGGACTAACTCATGAGACAGCCACTTCATTCATCCAATGGTGGGGACTCTCTGCCTCCCCATAAATCTGGGTGAAATTGGCAGTGTCTCAAAGACAGAGGATGCCAGACATGGTGCTGAGAACCTTCTAAGGCTAGTAACTTTATGCCCGTTTATTAGCAACACCTCATTTCTCCCTTCCTCCAGTCCCTAGATATCACCATAGTATTTTCTTATTCTCTAAGTCTCACTATTGTAGCTGTCTCATATAATTGGGACTATGCAGCATTTATTTTTCTTCTGTGATTAACATTTCATGTCACAAAATGCCTTCAAATTTCCACCACAACAACACATCCAGATTCTGTGAAAAATAAAGTGTCCTCCAAAGAGAAAGTGGAAGGAGGCACACTGATGTAATGGAGCAGCATGCCAGCACGTGGGGTTGGTGTGGGGTAAATGAATATGAGCACGTGTTGATGTGTGAAGTGCTAGTTTCAAATTTATGGGTGTAAACAAAATGAAAATAAATAAAAATTGATTAAAATAAAGACAAAATGTCTTTAAGTTTGTGCAGTCATAAGTAGTAGGATTCCTTCTTCAAGGCTGAATATTATTCCTTTGCATTTATATGCAACATTTTCTTAATCCATCTGATCATTGCAGTTGTTATTGTGTCTTTGTCGTGAGGAATTTTGATTTGTTGCGCATGAGAGTTCATATTTCTTCAAATCCTGATTTCATTTATTGGAAATAATATATATAGAAGTAAGATAAGAAGATCATGCAACAGTTTCCCCTATAGTCCCCTACCCTTCTGATGACCTCAATTCTGCAATAAGATTTCTAAGGTTTTTGTTTGTTTGCCTGTGGCTTAGCTTGTCTCTTCTTTGGGTTTTGTTATATTCCACATATGAGAGGAATCATCCCAAATGCCCAAGGACACTTTAATGTTTGAGGAACCTCTATATTGCTTTCCCTGTAGTTGTCCCATTTATATTCTCATGAGAGCATACAAGTATTCCAATTTTTTCACATCTTCAACAAGCCTTGTTTTATATTTGTGTGTGTGAGAGAGAAAGAGAAAGAAAGAGAAGATGCAGGAGGTGATACCTCTTTATGGTTTAGATTTGTGCTAATTAGTGCTATTGAGCAATAGTTTATACACCTGTGAGTCATGTGTATTTCTTTGAATAAGTGCTATTCAAGTCCTGTGTTCATTTCTTTCTTTTTTGTTCAAAGACTTATTTACTTATGCCTACAGAACTGGGGTACATGCCAGAAGTGCAGGAGCTATGAGAATATTCACCAGAGGTAGAATGGGAAGCAGACCAAGCAGATTGATGAAATACACTGCTGAGGGGAGCAGTGGGCAGGTCAGGAGGGGTCTGCTGCACCATGTGGGTCACCTCCCAGGTGGGGGACTGAACTCAAGCTGAAGCAGCTGCAGCAAGCTTCACTGTGCTGCTTTAATCTGCTACGCCACCAGGGAGGGCCCTCTGTATCCATGTCTTAATTGGGTTATTTGTTTTGTTTTGGTGATTGGATTGTAGAAATGCCTTAAATATATTGGAAATAAACCTCTTATCAGCATACTTTTGCAAGTATTTTATCTCAGTCTGTGGTGACTTTGCACTCCATTGATTGTTTTTGTTGCTGTTTAGTTGACAGATTTTTAAATTGATGGGAACTGTTCTGATCCATCACACAGAAGGAGCCTGGCCTGGAGATGGACCTGATTTTGATGATGGGACCCTGGAGTCAAAGTTTATGATAACATGTGACAATCTGGGAGTCTCTCATGGAGAGGATGAGTGTATTTTGACAGTTGGACATGTATTTTCATGACCAGTGGACAGACCTTGCCAATTTCGTATCTACAAAAGATCATTCATGCATTTTTATAATGTCACCTTCAAGATTTGTGGAGGGATGGAGGGTGCTTTGACTACGACACAGGTGACCCTGTAATTTGCAAAGTTCAATTCTAAATTGGGATGGAGATTTCACCTTCTCTGTTGGAATCACCCGATTCTCACTTGGAATCACAGCAGTTATATGGGCAAGTCAATGGCCCAGAGGTTGCTATTCTGAAGAAATGCATGTGGTGTGGTGTGCACTGAGCCAGCTGACCTAGTCTGCATTCAGCCCATCCCACGAGCCAGGCAGGTCAGATAATGTTACTCTTAGCCATGGACTCATGGCCAGTCTTTAATTCTTCAAACTGAGGCCACAGACATCACCAGCAGAGCCAGGATACCTCTTGCCCTCTGTTCAAGCTGATGACCTTCAGAATTAGAGAGCAAAATAGTGGCCTACAACACTAGGTATTGATTGATTTTTTTTTTATGCACAAAAGTAACCAGAATGGAAGAGTTTAGAGAAAACTTTGTTATAATATACTGTCAATTCACATCTCTGCTGTGAAATAATTTAAGAAATTTCTAAGGATATAAAGTTAAAAAGCGTCTTCACACATACCCTCAAACTAGTCCTCTTGTTAAAGCTAGACAAATCTTCCAGTGTTTTCTGTATTTATATACTTTACATTTAAAAGTAGGGTGTCTTTTAAAATAATTTGTGAAACATTATTCACATTGTACAAAATATTACTGTGGGAACTTAACAAGTTACCTTGGAAATCTTAACATCTCAGCATCTATAAATATATATTATTGCTTTTAACAGCTGAATGCAGCACTGAAGTGTGACTTTTATGGGTTCTATTAAATTTTGCCTTCATGGGCCTCTTCCTACATAAAACTATAATAATATGAAAATATCTTTATGATTATGCTGGTATAAAAATGAATATAATCCAGGTTGGAATAATTATTATATAAGTTTTATTATTTTTTTTCTGATTTTCAAATAAATTAAAACATTTGAGTGGGCCCTAGGCAGGCACTCAGCCTGCTTCTCCTGCTGTATAAGTTTGCTCTGGTTGAAGAGTCTCTTATTTTGGTTATTCACAATTTATTTTAGCATTCTTCAATTGAAGCAATTTTAAGATGTTTCACTTTTTAAACATTTTCACTACTGAAATAATGTTACAATAAACTACTTACACTTTTCCTTTTTAGGCCCATGGATAAATGTTTTTATAGAACACATACCTAGATTTAGAAGAGCTACCTGTGTGGACATATACATTTTAAATATTGCTGTATATGTCCCAAGCTGTCTCCTCAAATGCTGCAGTGTGAGAAGACACCTCACATTTGCATCCAATTTTCTTATTTTACAGATGAAATACAAAGAAGTGAAATAATGTACCCAAGATTTCACCATAAGAAGAAAAGCCAACAGAAGCATTTTATGCCTCTGTCCTGGACCACAGGGTACTGGGGTTTTTTCAAACCTTAATTCAAAATAATACACCAGAGATCCGTGTGTGTGTGTGTGTGGCTGGCTGTATGTCATTTGAAAGTCAGTTGCTAAGTGCTCATCTCACCAACCAAGAAGAGGCAGTATGGTAATGGCTTTGTGTCTCAGAGATGTGACCTTTGATGGAGAGTGACCTTGAGACCTTTTTGTTTTGGAAGCTTGTGTGATTGACCAGAAAACAACGATGGCTTCCCAGCAAGTCCCCTCAAAATCTGCCCTTTTTTCTCTATAGGAAGTTTTTTTCCTTTCCTTGCTTTAGCAGAACACGGGCTTGAGATTGACAAGTAGCCTCTTTGCAGATGTCACTTCCTAAGAATCAACAGCTCTGCCACATTGCTTCCAATTACGTCTGACAGTGTCCTTGTAAAAATCTGTCAACAACCTATTTCAGCTTGTCACTTGTGAATTATACTTTCCACGCCTAGTCCTCCCACCCCAACAACAGATATTAGGCCAGAACAGACTACCTTGACTATGATGGTGAATTAGTGGCTTAAGAGGACTCTCCCCTCCCCACCCAGCGTGATACAAAATCACACTTGGAGGAAACGAAGTATCATGGCGGTTGAAAGTCAGCATCGCCCATGGTAGGGAAGACCTGGACGGCCTTAGTTACCACCATGGCAATCACTCATAAATGTACACGGCAGAGCCAGGAGCCACGCTCAATGCCAGAGCAACCTGCCGGTGATATCTGTGTTGCTGTCATTTCACATGAAGAAATCTGAAGGGAAGGGAGAACAACCAGGAGCTCTGAAGGTTGCCACCTTCATATGGGTCCCAGCATTTTACAGGGAAGGGCAAAATTCATACCAGAAGTTGCAGATTTGAGACACAATCTACAATAGCCAATTCAATACATATCATGCTGGAATGCTTACAGTTGGCAGCATCTCTAATGTAGGTGCTTGAGAAATAGCTGCCACTGAGTTGACATTTTAAATGGATTCGTGGTGGCATGGCTTAGTAGTGTCCAGAGTAAATCTTAACAAACTCCTCTGGTGTCTTTCTTGGGGGTAAAGCAGGTGCACAGTGTTAAGATGGCAAAAAGAGAGGTAGATATTGCTTTCATTTTAGCTTTCCTTCATCTAAAACAGGTATGAGTTCTCTGGAGGAAGAATTCCACGATCATCCTTGGGTTTGTTGGGCTGAGATTTTAGGAAGGCAAGAAAGACCCCTTGAGCTAACTCACAAGTGTAAACGATACTGACTAGAATGTAAATTCCATGAAGTCAGGGACCTCTGCTGTCTGAGTCTTTCCTCGCCTGCCATGATGGGTTTGCCTGACTCCCACCTCAATATGATTTTGTTGGGTAAATGCACAAAGTCAAGGAAGGTGGAACAAGGACAGAGTGTGACCAGCTGTTCCAGTGCTCAGACCTCAGCAGGTGTCCCTCAGAGCCTGGGGCTTTCTGCTTGTTACTGTCCCACCTATTCCTGCCTGGCCAACTACTTTTTCCCATTTTTCCAACTCCTTCCAAACATGACTTCATTTCTTCAGGAAAAATCTATCAAAGCCAGCACCATGCCCTCTTGTTCCCGCACGCCAGCTTTAGCTGTGACTCCCTGGATGAAGACCTCAGTGCGGAGGTGAAAAAGAAAACTGCGAGGTTCGGAAGCTGACCTGCAAGTGCCGGCCTCTCAGCAGAACTCGCTGTGGGGCTTGGCGCAGGTCACAAGGGACTCTGAGGCTTGACCTTGCTCCTGAGCCTAGTGGCGGGGGCCGCCATGTGTCTGGAGGATAAATGTGATCTTGGTGCCCAAGGAGATGGTGCCAGGCATCCAGGCCCCCTGTGGGCTGCCATCCTCTCAGGCGGTTGGGTCACTCTGCAGGAAGAGCTAAGTCCAGGCTCTGAGAACGCTGCCATGGCAGGGACAGAGCTGGACCAGTGTCGGGAAGAGATGTCTCCATCATCGCCAGACCTGGTAACTGGGGCTAGCTGTGCCTCAAATGCCGATACAGACAGTGTGGTTTGTGCCTGGCAGTGACTTGTGCACACACATGTGCACGCTCAGTTATGGAATTGTGAAAAGATTTTCCAACTTTATAAAATGTGAGAAAGGGTGCAGGGGTAAAGCCTCAGCACAATGATGCTGTGGGCAGCCACTGTGATCTGAGCTCCATCCCCTGCCAGGAAGTGACCCACAGGATACAGCAGATCCCTCCTGTCTTCCTGCTGCCCCTCAGCCTGTCCTGCTCCCCACTATCTCTGGTGAACCCTCTTACCCCCTGCACCTCTGGCCTGTACCCCAGTTCTTCTGTGCAAAGAAATAAATCATTAAAAATAAATAAAATAAAACTTGAGAGAAACAAACATAATGGATTTTTGTTTAACTCGCAAAGGTAGTATATATGCTAATTCTTCATTCAGGGAGGACATTATAGTTAGGATGGCAGGCACTTTCCCCACCTGACCCTTACAACTGCCCCATAAAGCAGGGTGACCTTATAATGATCGACAGATAGCTAGATGGGGAGACTGAGGCACATGAGGTCAAATGTCTAAATGAATGTCCCTCAGCTGGGAACTAGTAGAATTGTATTTGAAGCAAGAATCTTTCCTATCTTTGGATGTATCCTGGAATCAGACCCTGAATTACTTGCCTCCATCAAGCTGATTGAAG
The DNA here is from genome assembly GCF_000260355.1 of Condylura cristata. Lineage (NCBI taxonomy): Eukaryota > Metazoa > Chordata > Mammalia > Eulipotyphla > Talpidae > Condylura > Condylura cristata. The sequence continues at coordinate 54,106,650 of NW_004567113.1, forward strand.
ATGTTTGTTTTAGGATAATTTTTTCCCCATGAAAACTCCCGTGCGTGTGTACCAGACACAGCACAGAGGGCCTGAGCAACCTCAGACCCCTCACACCCTGATGCCGAGTGGAACAGCCTGCGCCCAGGCCGCTCGGAGGAAGCCGAGTCTGACCCAGCACCTGGTGCTTGGCAGTTCGACATTCTCAACACGCCCCTGCCCCGACTGTGGCCAGCAGATGTTTGACCTTGAATGTACTTGAGCCCTGAACAACATGCATGGTTTGGGCACCTCCAGGTGCTTGACTTTTAAAATGTGGTCGGTGGGTAAAGACAGTGTCTTGAGCTACAGAACTCGCTGAGAGCTTTGAAGAGATGGTGTGTACTGCAGGAAGTTGAGTGTCGTGGACACTTGCCATTAAGTCACAGGACATCCAGGACTCATGATAGCCCTACAGGAAATGCTGAGGAACAGGGTGAACGTCTTGGGGACCCAGGCAGTGTGACATCCAAACTGCCCGTTTCAATCTTGAATGTATCGAAAGATCACCATTTAATTTATGTACATAAGATGTGGTACATACATGTAATTTGAGATGTGGCAGAATGCTACTGTGTGGCATCCTGTGTGTATGAGAGAGAGAGAGATCAAGAAGAGTTTACAGGATAGTTAGGGTCTACATAAATATAAATGGTACATTCGTAACCATGTTGGGATTGTGGATTTTTAGAATTTTAACTCTTTTTAAAGTATTGGTCACCAATATATACAGTAATACATAAGATGAGTGAAACTGAGAAATATGGTCATGTATGTCAAGTGAAGAAATTTGGCATTGCAAAGTATGTTTACTAAGACTGTGTGTGCCTGTGATTGCAAGTGTGTGAATGTGTGTGTGTGTGTGTGTGTGTGCTCAGGTACAGGTCAATATACATATTTTAGGTACAATACACATATTTGTATTTTTCTGTATTTTTCAAAACAGTTACCAAGGCAACTACTTTGAAAATGGATGCATGCCGTGCTTTTCTTTTCTAATGAGGTTGTTTCTATATTATGTATTTATTTGCAATGAACTAGATTATTTCATTAAATAAAGAAAATAAAAAGCCAAATGATAATCTCAAGGCTGACATAGTAGAACCAACAATTCTGCTATGATGGCTATTAGAAAGAAAAGTCTGGCCTTTTATTTAGGGAGGCTAAGGTCTTCTCTAGGTCATAGGGATAAAGTAAAATTCAAACTCCTAAGCCCAGTGATCAGACGGCCCCACAGTCTGACCTCAATACAGCATTTTGACCTTAAAGTCCATATCTCTCATAAATTCCATTCTATAAAACAGTATTGCTCATATTCTTAGAATGCACTTCGCAGTGTCCTGCTACCACAAATATCCTCATATTAAATTTTATTATTTGCAATGACTTTTCTTTTCCTCTCTACCATTTGAGTCCTATATCCGATTGTTATTTGAATTCTCCCTTCTCCCTAAAAGCCACAGCTTCACTGAGATCCAGGGCTGAGTCCCCGGTCAGCTAGAGAGATCTCTATTGAACTCCCAACAGTCCCTGGAACCTTCAAAAGAAATGGGGAGCCGTGTAAAGCCCAACTCTGGGAGCACAACTGTCCCAAGGTGATGCCTGTGAGGTGAGACCCCTTTCAAGCACCTCAGGCAAAAGTGGGGCTTTGAGGTTGGCACAAAAGGAGGGATTTGGGAGACAGAAAGACAGAGGGGCAGGCAGAGCAAGAGAGGAGAGGGAAGGGAGGAGGGGAGGGTGGTGGAGAGGAGACGAAGACAGACGAAGACAGACACACACACAGTGAGGCAGAGAGATGGGGGCTTGTACTGACCCCCTTGAGGTCTCCCTCGTCTCTCTCTCTCCACTTCTAAGCCTCTCTCGGTGGTTAACATATTGCGATGTAGTTTTTTCCAATTAGCCCAAAGGCACCCCTGAGGGACAGCCAACTTCCGACCTCTCTGGCTGCCAACTGAGTGATGCCTGACAGGTCACAAATTGCCACTAAAGTAAGTGACGTTCAAGACCTGACACTCAGCTCCTTCCTTACTAGCTGTGTGACTTTGAACAAATTAACTTCTCTGAAGCAGAATTTCCGTATTTATAAAATGGGGAGAAAATAATGCTCAGTACTGAAGGCAGAATGCTGTGTCACAGGGGACACTAGAGTTGTGCTGGGGACAAACCCTGGCCCTCACCCCCAACCCCTCTGTCCCATCCCCTCCTGGGGAAACCAGCCACAACACCTGCAAATCGGGTTGGGGTTTGTCCTCCCACTCGGCAGCAGCACCGCCTGTGACTGCCCAGAGTTGGCCTTCAGATGCCAAACTCTCTCCTTCAGGTAGGAGACCTTGGATATTTATATTTTCTCCTGATTTCCAGGATCGTTAGGGACACTGAGCCCAGCCACATTCCTCTCCTAGATCTGTCATCTCTCCTGGCTCCTTTGCCCCCAACCCCTTCCTCATATGTCCTTGGTCATCTCCTAGCTCAGACACTGAGAGGCAACCCCCAGCCTCGGGCTCTGCTTCTAGGGAACCCAAGCCACCAAAGCAGAGGTACGCTTTCTGAATGTGAGCAAATTTTAGTGTTGAAATCTCAACTGCCAGTGTGATAATATTAAGAGGTGGAACCTTTAAGAGGAGAGAAAGTCACAAAGTGAAGCCCTCATGTTTTGGATAGGTGCCCCTCTGAGACAGCCCTTTCCCCAGGAGAGGCTGCCATGCCAAGATGACCCTCTGTGTGCCAGAAGCTGGTCCTCACCAGACATCAGATTCCTTCACCAGGACCTCGGTGTGCACTTCCAGAACCGGAAGCCATAACATCTGTTGCCTGAACCTCTGTCTCCAGGAGCACGTTGAAAAGCCTGTGGGTCAGAGTTGACCTGCAGCATGGAAGTTTAATAAAATATTATTTAAAAATGGGGAAAGCTAAAATCCTCATTCCTGTTTATGACATCTTCATCAACAGAGCTGTCAAAGAGCATGTGATAAGTTGAGGTGCCCTGGATAGTTAAACCAAGGAAAGCACGTCCTGATCTCAGTGACATGAACCACAGCGCGTCTGTCTTATACATGCGTCCAATAGGTCTCAAACCAGTTCCACTTGTTCCCTGTATTTGCAGCCAACCCAACCAACCCTTCCAAATCGGCTATGGAAGGACCCATCACCACTTTCTCCCTCCACAGGATGTACTTAGGATATAACAAGTAACAACCCCCCTGATCTTTCTCATCATTCATTGGTAGGCTACATTAATATATATAGGGATATTGTATTACATGGATCAAATGGTACATAGAATCCTCATGGTGAATAATCATTGATATAACTGCTGTGGTTATCTGAGTTCTTTTCCATCCATCTCCTTTTCTATTCACCTGTGCCCAGGTCACGTGTGTACTACCAGCCTCAGGAAGCAGACGAAGAACCAATGATTTAGAGAAAATAACATATTAATGCAGAGACACAATCAGAATATACCAGGTCAGAGTTGTTCTTCACATCCTCTCATGCTTTTTGAAAGATGGATTTAAATGTTCTAAATAGGCAATGCCAGCATAACAATGGACGTAAAATATCTAAAACTATAATTAAACACACGTGAGCGAGTTGACTTTCACCCTTAGGATCTTTATCTCCAAACCCAGGCCTGCACCTCTCAAACTCCTTCAAGGAGCACAGCAAAGTTCCCAGGGCTTCCAGCATTTTTCTCAGCGCCCCCTGTGGCTGTCCATTCCAGATGCATATGCTGTGAGAGGGCCGAGCCATGGTTGATTCGCACAGGAGGGCAACCCCATGTGAAGCAGACCTGGTGCTGGGATAGAGCTTTCTGGAATAGCTGTCGAATGTAGCAGATGGACCATTTTGTGCCTGCTCCGCTCTCCTGAAGCAAAAGTAGATTTATGAGGGTCTTTGTAAAAACAATGCTTAGCTTCCTGGCAGGTGTCTGCCAGGATTCCTACTGCTATTGTAAACCAAATGAGGATAAGAGTCAGGAAGCTGTTTGTGAAGAAAAATTATCCCTGAGGCTTCCAAGGTCACTGCGACAACTCCATGTTGTAGAAAAAGACTCTGGGCCAGGGCACCAGTGTGGATTCCCCACTGCTTTTCTGCATCTGTGAAACTTTGCTAGAGCTACAGAAATGCTGTGCTGCAGTTCTGTCTTCTGTAAGATGGAAACATTTGTTTTCAGATGGAATTAGAAAAATATATATTTGAAATGACCTCACATTGTAAGTATTTGATAAATATGCAGTGATTCATTTGACTTTTTCTACAGGGTAGTTACAAATTGACGTGCATATTTATTAATGTGTTTACTGTCTGTCTTCCACTCAGGCAGTACAAAGTCCAGAGTTGGGTTCACAGTTCACACTGTGTTCTCACTTAGAACAGGGGTGGGAATGCAACTGTCAATTGCTTTTGTCATCCTTCATCAGTAGATTACATTAATATATGCAGAGATATCATATTACATGGATCAAATGGTAGTACATGAGATGGTGAAAGATGGCCGCTCTTCCTCAAGTCCATGACTATCAGGCATCCTACCTGGGTTAGACATTGGCCTCGAAGAATCAGAGCATGCCAGGTTTCTGGGGGATGGACAGCATCAAAATAACTGATCTTCCGGTTAACCTCAAGTACCAAGCAATTAACAACAAAACTTGATTCAAAGCCAGATCTCTTGATTTCTATTTAAATTCTCCCTATTTGGCCAACCAGACTTCAATCAGTGACAGGATATGTTTAAAAAGTAATATATGTGTCATCCACTCACAGCTCACGTTCTGCTTGGATGTAGCTCTCAGAGAATCTTTCTCTTTGCATCCTGAGTTCTCGTTCCTTCTCTTTGATCACTATTCGGCTTCCTTGTTTTCCTACTTCTGCGTATCTCCCGCATGTTTGGTGCTATCTGAAATGACACGTTTTCATTCTGATGAAAAATCTTTGCTGCAGAATGATCTTGATAAACACCCGTTCCACAAAAACTAATAGTTAATTATGAGATGCATGAAATGAATATTCAAAATCCACATATCCCACGTGCAAGCTTAAATGAAGTTGTTTATAATCATGTTTACATGGTTCCGCCACAAACAGTCAACAGAACATCTCAGGCTGATGGCAGCTAACGAGTTGAGGCGCGTCTTGGTGACTTGAAAACCAGAATTTGTTCTCTGATCAGATATCTGGAAAGTGTGCTCTCCTTTAACAAAAGTATTTCCATCAGAAATACACCATCCACTGATAAAATATCCCATATTTTCTCCTTGAAAGTTGCCAGACATTTTTTGTATGACATGGCAATCTCATTTCCATGAGAAAAAGGCAGCTGTGTTCCTAATATAGAAGTAAAACAAAACTGCTTGGAAAGTGGGCCCTGACACATTCATTCAAACTTCTACACCGTCAGTTGTTAGACATTTGTGGAAAAGACTGTGATGGACTGCAGAAAATGGGAGGAATACTAAAAATATACTTTTCACCTAAACTCACTCATTTCTTAAAAATCAAAAAGGGGTCAACCTCAGAGTGAAGGATGGAGTTAGACTTCCAGTGGACAACGTAGTCTCTGGACAACACACAGATGCTGCAGAGCACGGTGCCCCAGCACTGTGTAGGGCTGACCACTACGGTAACACCACTCAAAATAAAATCAACAAAATGTAGAATAAAGCAAAAGAGTGAAGTAGTAGCTTTTAATGTTATTCCGTCCCGTTCACTTTCTTCCCAGTTATATTCCCAGAAAACAATCTTCACACCAACTGGGATTTTCCTCCTGTCTCACCATCTCTAATTTCTTAACCAATAATCCTTGGAAAATTGAATTTTAAAGGATAACATATTATAGATGGAAACGGACATCCCAAGGAAAAGAACATCTTCTCAAAGGAGTCAGAAACGTTCTCCATCCTTGCTGTCCTCCTTCTCTTGCGTACTCAATATCGATGGCTGCTTTAAAGCAGTAACTGGAATTCACACACCTTTGCACACACCTGGGGCACCACTAAGCACTGTGACCCCTTGCTCTGGAAACAGAGGAGAATGAAATAAATTGGCCACTTGAGCATTTTCATCCACGGCTTCATCTAAATTCTAGACATTCTGGAGCTGGGCGCTCCATGAGGGCAGCCCAGACCAGCCTACGTGCCTGCTGGGTGCCACAGATGTGGCGGCACCAGACTCAGGTCTATAAATTCCACAGCGCAATTCACAGATTTTAGGATAAAACATAGACCCATTATATCATTGACAGTTTTTATATCTACAATCAAATGATAATATTTAAGTTGAACCAAATAAAATATTAAAATAAAGAACAAGCAGGAAGAAGTGGTGTACTTACACCAGGGGATGCTACTCATTATGAAATAAACATGAGAACTCGCCATCCGCAACAACGTGGATGGAACTGGCAGGGATGATGAAAAGTGAAAGACAGAGGGAGAAAGACAAATATTGGATAGTGTCACTTCTATGTGGAATAAGAGAAACAAAGGGTCAGACAAAGCCAGACCCCTAGCAAACCCTAGATATCTCACTGTAGCGTTGAGGCAACAAGAGAGTGACAGTGTCGGGGAGAGTGATGTAGAGAGCAGCAGACAGTGGTGGAGGATGATGGGGGTCTCAGGGGTACGTATGGTAGCAGACACCCGAAGGGTGTGATTCTGTCCCTGAAAACTATGCAGCATGGTAAACCAATGTCACCTTTATAAAATAAAAAACAACTGAAATTTAAAAAATAAATAGAGAAGCCTGTTGGATGATAGACATGACACTTAGACAACTCTGAATAAAGCTTTCTAGGGGGGACTGAGGTCTGGAGAGGGAAATTGATTTTGTCCAATGGTACCACCTGTTTCTGGAACCTTAAAGATGATATGGAGGCTGAGCACGATCCAGGATAACATGGAAACTGCCAACGGATTAGCTGTATGGAGGCGTAGACTTATCTAGCTAGGACGCTCTTAATGGGTAAATGTTTATCAAGAAGACAATTCAGGACACACATTTTTTCTTGGTTTTGTTGGTAATTACTCAAGGATTATTGCTAGAAACCAACTGACTGCGTTCTTGTTTGCAGAATCAATTCTTGAACTGCGGATGTGTTATTCAAGGGACCGGTGAGGGGTCAAGTGATGGCGACAAGCTCCAGTCTGCGCAGAGCGCTGCAGCCTACACGGCGCAGCATCAGGGGCTCCTGGGCCTCAGGTGGGAGTGGAGAGCTGCTTTCGGGTTCTTTTATTGCTTTTGTAATTTACAAAGTAAAACAGAAGTATAAGTTTTCTTCTGATGTTACCCACTTTGCACTAATGTCACAAGACCAATGATCAGAAAACACATCTGAGGGCCTTTCTGGTGGCACAGGGTTAAGTCCCAGCATTAGGAAGCCCATCACAGCCACTGCTGCAGCAGCTTGGTGCTCAGCCAGGGGGTGACCCACAGCGAGCAGCAGACCTCTCCTATCTCCCCGCTGCTCTCCTCCACAGAGGATTTCAGTGGATCCACCTGTTCTGCTCCCCAATTTATCTCTGCTGAATCCTCTCACTCCCATACCTCTAGCCTTCACCCCAGTTCTTGTATTCTTGTATGCATAATCTGTGTGTGCGTGTGTGTGTGTATATATATACATATGCGTATATATATACATATACGTATATATATACATATACGTATATATATATATATATATGAAATACTCATATCTGAAATTTTTGTCTTCAGACCTTTGTTCATGGATTTCCAGTAAAGTTCAACATCCAAACAATAGGAGCTTCATCACTTCAGGGTGTCCTGATAAGAGTCGTAAAGACTCACACTTGCTTTCATTTCCCTTCGTGAGGCCCCAATTAGACAGGTCACCTTGCAAGTTTCATATACAAGATTCATGAAGATTCCTCAGAAATGCAGCTCCTGGGCCACCCACCTTCTTCCTCCACCCCCTGAACCATCCCCTCTCTGCAGGGCCCTGAGGGAACAGCACTTCCCCCCCTCCTAATTGGAGTGAGCCATGCCACCTCATGGAGTTGCTGACGCTTGGCATGCCTTCCACACCTCTGGCTCTTGGATAATGACTTGGCTCAGCAACGACCAGAGCCTCGGAACCCTGCTGAGGTGCGGCCATCAAAACAGAAAAAATCAAATTTTTTTTTCACTGAATGGAGTCTTAATAACAGTTGGAAACTTCAGCCTCCTGCCTATAATTTATTTACCAAGATTCTTTTTGAAGGGAACTATCTTGGAGAATTCTGTGTGTCTTTGATGTTTGCAAAAGTAGCCCTGTATAGAAAGGCAATAGATTAAAAAGAAAAAGAAAAAGAAAACTACATACAGATAGAAAATGTGACAGATTAACACAAGAAATCAGTATCTATGACTCACAGCAAGCCTGGGAGTCCTACAATGTTTCTCTGACCAGCCACCACCTTGACCCTTACTACTGCTTTTATCATGTATGGCCCATGTCTTAGTGGGGGCTTTTCTACAGAGCAGAACCTTCCTAGTGAAAGATTTCTGGGGCCTGTGAAGGACCACGAGTGGTGCAGTGAAAATGATGAGAGTTACCAAGAGTGTGGATCATAGCCTGAACAGGCACTCCGAAGTGAATGAGCCAAAACCCTAATGCCAAACTGACTTTATTTGGGGATAAGATCCTCAAGGACATAATTCACTACATGGAATCATGCAATTGGGGCCCAACCTGATGGGAGCACTGTCCTCGTGAGAACAGCAAGAACCACCTCCTGCCACCGCATTCCCTCTGGCTCTGACTCTTCCTCACTTTTCACATTTGCACAGAGGAAAGGCAAAGTGAGAACACGAGAAGCAAGCGTTGGGCAGGTCAGAAAGTGAGTTCTCACCAGAAGCTGATGCTGCTGGCTTGATCTTGGGCTTCTGCCCTGTGTAACAGTTAACAGCAACTATCTATTATTTGAGCCACCTGGTCTCTGGCTTGTTATAGCAGCCGGAGCTGTTCAATTAAGTACACAGCACCAGCACAGACACACTGGGAGCGCCTGAAGTGCAGTTTCTCTGGGCAGTTCTGGAAACGGGCACATCTAAGATATGTCTCCTCCCAAGAGATAATAAAGCAAGAATATCTGAGCATCAACCCGAATAAGACACTGACTGATGGCAGGTCCCAAATGCCATTCTCCAAACCAAACGTCCATGGAGATGCAGAGAGGCTTCCGGCACACGGAGGAGTGAAAAGGATGCCCCAGGACTGTGTGCAGAAAATGGCAGCTGGCAGCGAGAAGGGGGGTGGGGCATGGGACTGGGAATGAAGCGATATTCCAACAGTCTCTGGCATCCAAAGATCTGTTCAGTTCAGTTCTAGAGCAGCTTTGCTTCTTGACTTCCCCAGGAGGAAACTGAGGCCAGAATCTCATGTGTATTGGAGCATACATGCATAGGTGCCAGATATATAAATTGCATACACATGCGATGTGTCTCAACGCACAGGCATTGACGATGTGTAGGCGTGTATCCACATGTGAGGTGTTTATAAGCATGCGTGTGTGCACACATGTATGTGATCTATATGTGTTGGCAATGATTATGATATATTTCCACACAGGCTAGGGGAGGAACGAGGTCCTATTCCTCCCAGTAGTTCTGACAGGGCTGGCTTTCAGCTGTACCTGCCAGCCTCTTCTCCAACCCAGCCTCATCACCTGCATTCAGCAAAGCAATGGAGTGGTTTCCAGATGCCTATGTGAGTATCCTGAGTATCACAAACGATCTGTCACTGCTTCTGCTAAGGGGAAGGGCGTCCTAAAGGAACTCTGCAGTTTTGTGAACTCCACCCACTACTCACTACAACTGTGAGGACCCAAGGGCGGAGCTAAGCAGGAATTCTGGGACATTGGGGGATAAATAGGAAGCCATTTTCTATGGCAGGCTCTCACTCGGCAACGGCTCTCGGGACCGCATGACTGGGAGCTATCAGTTAGTTTGTTCCCAGAGCTCCAAGTCAGCCGAGCAGGTAAGATGTTCCAGATACCTTGTATCTCTCACTCTTACCCTGGGTTTTTCCTTTTCCTTTCCCCTTTTGTAAATAAACCTATCATTGACCCTTTGTGTGCGCCTGCTGTACAACTAATTTTAGGCGTGCGGGTGAGGACCTACAGACAGGCGGCACAATTCACACTGGGGTGCCATGTAACACTTCTTTTGAGGGACTTGGTATGTTTGGGGAGCGTCTTGACTGAGAGCTTATGTCATCAAAGATGCGTAAGACATACTTTCTCCCAAGCAGTTGCAGAAATGCTTTGGGAACTTGACTACTTCTCCATTCCATCCTACCTCCTTCCCCTGACGCTGTCCCCTAAGCTCATTATCACAATGTTTTATTTTTACATATCATCACGATTATCATAAAAAATCACTGCAAAACACCTTAACACAGACACCCCCAATCAAGTACAAAAATATATCAGGTAAAACATTTTGCTCTTTAAAGATTTAAACTCATTCTTTCAGAATTTGAACAGTAAGAGAAATAAAACAATTTAACATGAAGTCTTACCTTGTACTAAATATAATAATGTAAATATTGCAAAAGTTCCTGTTACAGGGTAGCCCAGAGTGCACTGGGCCGCCTGTCTGTGGGGCCTCACCTGCAAGCTCACAATTTGGTTATACTGCAGGAGCACACAAAAGGGTCAATAACGGGTTTATTTACCAAAGGGGAAAGGAATAGGAAACAACCCAGGGAAAGAGAGCGGGATATAAAATAACTGGAATACCTTACGGCTAGGCTGACCGAACACACCAAGTCACGCAGTCCGGAGAGCCATTTCCCTAGCAAGAGAGAGAGAGAGATGTAATCGCGCCCTATTTATCCCCCAAATGTCCCAGAATCCCTGCTAGCTCCACCCTTGGGTCCTCGCAGGTCTCTCCCTGGTGCTGCTGGGAGTTGTAGTTTCCAATCACTGGAGTAGGTTGTAGGGTCCAGAAAGCTGGGGTAAGGGATGGGGTCCACAAGACTCTGCAGAGTTCCTTTAAGACATCCTTCCCCTTAACAATTCCCCCCCTTTTGATTTCATACCACCATATCTATAGTGGCACAGATCACAGAGTGTAGTCTTCATAGACAGTCTACAGAAGCCTTAGGAGTTTCCACAGGAGGGGCATTGCTATTCAATAAACAATGCTTTCCTGAAGGGCTTAAGGTGTTCAACAAGTAAAATTCTTCTTCTAACTCTGCCCTCCTGCAGTCCTCAGGGAAAGGCTTATTACCCCTTCTCTGTGCCATAGGACAATCCTGGGTCATACCTAATCTATGGAAGGCACCTTGTATCTGGCCTTGTAGAGAGTCAAAGGCAATCTGATTCTCATTTTTAATACTGTTTATAGCTGAATTAAGGGCCAGTATTTGCTGCTGCATGTTTTCAGTAAAAGTCTGAATTTGTTGCAAAGTTGTAGTGGAAGAAGCAGAGTTTCCTCCACTTCCTCTCACAAAATATCAAGAAGATGCCCAGAAGCACAGACTGCGAAAGAGGAATGGCTTGAAAGCCACCATAGAGGAGAACAAAAGAAACAGCATTTGCCATAAACCAGATTTCACCAGATTAGCGATATTTATAAAACTGGTGGTGATATCCAAAGGGAACAGGGTGCTGAGACTTGAGGCCAGAACAAAGTTGAAAGAACCTAAGCTGGGAAAAAAATTGGTCAAAGTCATAGTGGTAAACATCAGCGAGAGCTGAATACAAAGGGGATAAAAAGCTCTCATGACCCAAAACAAAGAAGCCATGTGTCCTAAAGACCTAATGCACTTACGGTGACCAACGCAAGGTACTTGGGCTGATCAACCACAGGTGAAATTAGTCACAACCAACGCAAGGTGCTTGGGCTGGTCAACCACAGGTGAAATTAGTCAGGCCCCACGTTGGGTGCCAAAAACCTGGAGAAGGGGGTGGAGTCCCTAAGACTCTGCAGAGTTCCTTTAGGACATCCTTCCCCTTAACATTCCCACTAAAAATAGCAATAAAGTTATGTAAAGACTATATCAATAAATCTTTAACACTTCTGGGGAACACAGATACATTTCAACAGAATAGAAAGGCAAACTTAAAATGGAGTTGCAATTGTAATATCACATGCTACTAGTTTCTGGTGTAAAACAAAACAATTGAATATTTTTAAGATAGAAAGTACACAAAGATGTCAGTGTGTTTTAAAAAGTATTGCCTTGTGCTCTGATAATAGTACTTTCTCGCTTGCATTATACTGTAAAGTCAAATGGAAAAATTAGCTACGAGTAGTTCAGGAAATAATGTATTTAAAGTGAAAACCATTAGGGAGAATATAGTAACCACTGCTCATTATGAAGCTATAGGAATGCAGAGAGTTCTAGTTTCCTGTGAATAGGAAGGGATGAGTCAAATGTTAGATCTGATACTTAGGGGAATTTCGTATATAAAAATGGCACTGTTCAGTTTGGTGGAGGAGACAGATTATTCAAATATTGTTGTTGAGACAACTAGGCAGCCATCTGAAAAAGCTTTTAAATTAGATTCTTTGCCTCCTACCTCACGCAAAAGATTTAAATTAGAAAAAGCATTTGCTTAAAAAAGGGCTTGAAGCAGAAAAAAATTTAACATAAATCCTTAAAGTTGTAAAAGAAGAAGCTGCGAATACAGTCTATAAACTAAGACAGAAAAGTCTGCATGACCAAAAATCCTATGAAATATTAAAACTATGAAATATGAAAACTCACATGATGAACTGAGAAAAGAGAAAAAAAAATAAGACACTCAGAATATTTTACCTCAGCTCTCTCTGAATCTGTATTTGTGGCCAAGTATTTTAAAGAGACTTGAAAGCTTACGGTACTAATATCCTTGCCTTTGCTGATGTTGCTGTTGTTTTTTTGTGATTCGGTCCATGTTCATTTAGCCGTGCACAGGCTTCCTCTCCATTGCATTGATAATCTTCCCACCGCACCAGCCTTCTGTTGAAGATAACTTCAGCTTTGCCCACAGAACTCTCCTTGCTCCGAGAGTTTCTTTACACTTGTGTCTGGCGGCAATGCGTTCTCTTAGCATCTGTTTGCAGAAAATAGTTTCGTTTCGTCTTCATTTATCGCGTTTTAATATATTTCCTCTGTGGCCCTCCCTGGCGGCCCGGGGATTAATAAGTCCCAGCACCATAAAGCCCTCGCCAGCCACTGTGGCCTGAGTGTTCAATCTCTGGCCAGGGAGTGACTCCCAGGGAGCAGACGAACTCTCACCTCTTCCTTCTCCCGCTGCACCCCCACAGCAGTGTGTATCAGTGGATCTGCCTGTTCTGCTCCCCATTCTTTGGCGAATCCTCAATCCTGCATCTCTGGCCTAGACTCCAGTTCTTGTGTGCATAAATAAATAAAAATAAACTTTTTTAAAAAAGATATTTTCCCCAAATATGGATTTGCATGTTATGTATGGATTTATAGATAACATTGATGTTGCATTTGTTCTGGTTTCTTTGGTTCTGAAAGGAAGCCAGAGGTCAGAGTTGCTTTTGCTCACCCTCCTTCCTCCCAGGGTAAAGGATGGATTGTTTGGTTGGCTGCTTTTCTAGCTGACTTCATGTTTTTCTTTGTCTTTGGGTTTTAGTGGTTTCATTGTGATAGGCTTAAGTTGGGATTTAGCTTATTTCATGTATTCACCTGGCTTGATTCTCCTGTTCAGATATTTTGCTACTGTATCATGAATCTGAGAAATTTGGTGCTTTTCATTCATTTCAGATAATTCCCAACATACATTATTTAATATCATTTTTATCATTCTGCTGCCTCTTCTGGAATATAATGGAATATAATACGATAATGCAACATATATAAGTAATATGTAATACAGAATATTTTAGATGCCTCCTATACTCTACATTTTCTATGGTCTTACTTGAATTTAAACTTTTTTCTTAACGATTTACTCCAGAAATTTTCTTCTGACTTATATCCCAGTCAGCATATAGCCAGCCTTTGGTTTGTATGATTTGTATCTATTCATTCTCCAATCTGTTTTGAAATCAATTCAATCCTTTTAGTGGGTGACTTAAGTTATTAGAATATCCTGTGGGCATAATGTGGGTATAAATGATCTTTGACTTTTTTCTTTTCAATCTTGTCTTCATCCCCTTGTGCTTCTGCACACACACACACACACACACACACACACACACACATGCATATTTATGTTTAATCCTTGTATGGTATACAGATATTTCAGAAAAAAAATGAGGCCTGCCATGTGACAATATTCATCAGGACAAGGTTTGCCTTTTCTTATGACAGATGATTACAAGCTTGAGAAATCCAGGATTCATCTACTTTTGAGAGAATGTACCTCGCTGTTGGCTTCAGCCCCATGTGAAATGATCTCTAAACCCCTACATTCCTAGGATGAAGATTTTCTGTGTTCAAAACCACAGCTCAGAGGATTTACTAGCCTCTCTCTCTTTGGGGTTCCTTTCTGCCTCCCCTGTAGCCTTACAAGGCTGGCAGAACTTTTGCTTGGCTTCTCAGTATTTCAACTCTTTCTAGATTTTTCTGGAATTCAACTAGTGCCATCAGGGGAAAAGAAGCTGTCAAATTCCACTTTTTGGTTTCCTCTTTTCCCTTCATCACGTTCCCATACATATCCATGCCCTGTTTTGCTTTGTAGTGACCTCAAACAGATTTTTAAATATATTAAAATCCATTGTTCTTGGTGGTTCAATGTCAGTGCAATCCTAAATTACCTGTGATCCATCTACGAGAAGCTGACATTTTTCATGCATTCGTAAAATTGATGCTAGTGAATATTAAAACCTATAGAAGTTTTCAATTTTATGCATTTTAAGAAGTTTGATAATGTTTTTATTAGGTGACATTTAGTATTTATCATAAATGATGTCTTTGGTAATTGCATTTTTTTTTCTTAAAGATTTTTTTTTAAGATTTATTTATTTATTCATACAAAACTGGGGTACAGGCCAGAGTTGCAGGGGCAGTGAGAGGATTCACCAGAGACAGAGTGGGGGGCGGAACAGGCAGATTAACGAAGTCCACTGCTGAGGGGAGCAGCGGGCGGGTCAGGAGAGGTCTGCCGCGCCATGTGGTCACCTCCGGGGCAGGCGGGGATCCAACTCATGCGGAAGTGGCTTTCGATTCTTAGTGCTGCGCTTTGACCCGCTGCGCCACCAGGGAGGGCCTACTTGCACTTTTGATGAAAAATTTTACACTATTGTTTGAAGAAACAAAAATGCCCTCATGGAAATTTTAATTCAGCATTGAATGAAAGAAACAATTAGAATTTCATTGATATTTCTGTTTTCATTGGAAAGGAAAGAGAGAAATCAAGTTTCCAGGGCATCCAAGGTTTAGAGCCAGTGTGTAACAAAAACAAGGAAAATTTTGAAAAAAAAAAAAAAAAAACAACAACATTCCACCATTTGGTTTTAAGTACACTGAATAGTGTTGGAAATACTCTGTGGTTCTTTGTGGTAAAATCTGCAAATCAAGAGTTCATATGTAGTTACCCAACTTTTTTTTGGGGGGGGAATTGTTATTATTCTTGGTTTGTTGCTTTGTTTGAGAGTGTTGAAGTCATAACATAAAGTACACATTGGAAAGAAATGAAACTTACATTAGTAAACACACTGGACAGTTACTCAAGCAAGAAGTGATTTGATGAATACTTTGTATGCAGAATTTTTGTCCCCATTGTAATTTCACAGTTTACTACAAAGACCTGGTTGGTGCATGGTGCAAAAGTGTGTGAGTTGAACATTGAACATATGCACAGCTCCATTCATGAATCGTGGCCGATTTATTAGGAAAGAAAAACACGTTTATTTGCCACCTGGATTCACGTTAGAGAATGTCTGAAGCAACTTCTGATAGGAAAATAACAGGAATTTTAAACTCAGTATATCACTAATTGAATCTTCTACTTTTTTGACACCTTAAAAAAGACATTCCACCTACCCTAAAATGTGCTGTGGCTCTGACACTGTCTGCCAGCATCCTTACATTTCTGGATAGAATAAAATTAGTAAAGAGCAGTTAATGGTGATTTTACTGTAATCTGTAAATAGAACCAGAGGAAAAGAGAACCAAAATTGATCTCAGTCTGGTATACTCAGTCTGGTGAAACATTTCCAGAAACAAGTCAATTCAGTAAAACACAAATAAAAATGAACATGTATTGGGGGGGAAAGAAAACATTAAATCAGAAGTTTCCCTAAAATACCCATATTCAGGTAAATACATCAAAGCAATTGAGGAAATTATCCTTTTTGTGCATAACTATCAGCACCACTATTTCATGAAAAATTCAATCTCTGAATCAGTTTTGAAAAACTTTCCTTTAAGGAACATTAGAAATCTGTAAAAGTGCAGGAAATCTCAAGAAATATAATTTTATTTCTGGAAAGTTCCTAACCAGGCCTCCTCTCTTTCTATTGTACATTACTACTACAAAGAAGAGGTGTCTTTTTCTTTCTTTTTTTTTTAAAGTTTTTCTTTCACCTTCCAGCAAATCACCTGCGCCCATACAAGATGCAATTTTATATCGTAGTAGTTATAGTAGCCATATCAATTTTAATTTCTAAAATAAAATGTCATAAGACCCACTGATAGCCTGCTTCTCAAGTCCCCAAAACCACAACCACTATCAAATGAATATCTGTTGAAGATCTGTCTTTTTACCAAACTCTGCTGGGGTGTGGAGGGAGAGTGGAAGATACCCCACTGTAACCCCAAGTAGCTAGGGAGAGTGATGGATGAAATAGTGGAACAGTAGAAATCTGTAAAAGTGTAAACTGTGTCTGATGTGCTCAGAAAAAGTCCTCCAGAAATAGTTTTATTGTGTTGGGACTTAAGAAGAGCAACGCCCAATATCAATTCACGCTTATGCATTTGCAGTGAGAGCTAAACACTCAATACCCACCAACAGCATCTTTCTTAGCCTCAGTTTACAGACAAGGATTGGGGGGCATAGAAAGTCTCTGACGTTAGGACCCCCTCCATCAGGTGTTGCTGTCACAAGGCACCCACACCGAATCACCCACAGTCAACCACCAATACCCGGTGCGATCTCTGCCCTTGGTCACGTCCCTCGGCTTTCTGCAAGCTTCAGTTCTGTCGTCGGCTTTCAAGGGTGAATTTATCTGATCTTCAGTTTATTGCTCTATAGTGCACATGTTAGTGACACCACCTAATCAGAGAAAAAAAATTAATGTTCCTAGAATGATGCCTGATGTTGTCCACATTTTGTTCTTTATAACGAGTCATTAAACTTGCATCACTATCAAGCTCAAAATGTTTCTTGTCATCTAACCCCGATTCTGCCAAGTCCATCTCAACCAAACCACGTAGCAAGCATTTGTTCCATCCAGTTCAATTTATGTCCTTATTTGGGGCTGACCCACTTAAAAACTGGTCAGCAATTAATGGGCAATTTGCCGGAGTCATCATTCTTGAGTGTTCATTTCTGAAAGGAGGCTTTGTCAAAACGTCAATCTTTGTACTCTGCTGTGCCTGTGATCTGGTGGCTTTCCAGTTCTTGCTGAATAAGGAGCTAAATATGCACTGCTATTTTTGCAGCTAATTAAATGTGCATGATATAGTGGGCTTGAGAAGAGCAGAGCTCACCAGTGCGCTTGTTCTCTTTGTGATGTCTGCTGCAAGCCAGAAGTAGAACGGGACCAGTTTCATCACACCCCAGATGTTCATCTTAAACATTAACCATCTAGGGTCCTCCCTGGTGGTGCAACGGGTTAAAGCTCAGCACTGCAAGCCAGTCTTGGCCGCTTCAGTGAGAGTCCTAGAACTCACTGGACCTTGAAAAACTCCTTTAACCCATTTGTGCTGCGGATTCCGGATTCCTCAACGGTGCTATTTTCATGCAGCCCTTTGTCCTTTATCTTCGCTCAGAACTCACCTGAATCAATGAATGTCTCTATTTTTTTTTCTCCATAAAGTTTCTCTCATTCATCCTATTCTTTTTATCTCCATTTTTTAACTTCTAAAGAATTTTATTTTATCGGAGCTGTTAAATAATCTCGGTCTCCATTTTTTAGCTAATCTAGCCTTCACACAGAGCCAGTATTTTCTCTCCTACATACACATTTGTAAGTGCTCTCTCTTCTTTCCTTAAAACCCCTCTTGTCCTCCAGGTTGTCAGTTTTCTATGGAATTAACTGCTGCACGTCCTTAGCGTCTCCCACCAGCAATGAAGATGCTAGGCCTGTGTCAGACCTGTGTCAGTGCAATGCCCTGAGTTCACACTACAGAAAACTTTTTGCATCAAAATAAGGTGTCCCCCTATGCTTGTCTCTTGCTGCAACCCTCTTCCTACTGAAGTCCACTCATCTTTCAAAGACCTAGCTAAGGCTCCTTAGGAAAGCCTCCTCTTCCCCGCATGGATGACACAAATTACCTTCCCTCCAAATAAGTGACAGCACTGGACACCAATGTAGGTGGCTTCAGCACAGTGACCCTGGCTGGAGTGAGCACACCATGGGGAAAACTATTTTCTCTGATGTTCTTTTGCGATTTCACTGAACCTGACATGTTCTCTCTAAGCTCAGCCAGGTGCGTGGATGAATACTAGTTGAATGAATGAGTCAGTGTGAAACAAACAATCATAAATAGCCTGTATTGATTATCTATCAGTTGCTTTTTGCTGTGCTGACAGTTTCATATGGATTAATTCATATGATTTTTTTTCAATAGTCCATTGCATTCTCTGAGTTATATATAGATTAATCTAAAGTTATCAAGGTAGACATTTCCTCTAAAGCCAAATAAGTGGAATGAGTGAAGTCAATGCCCTGTGGATTGTTGTATAGTTTAGAGGTGTTTTATTTCGTTATCTGAAGGCAGATTATACCAGGTTGTGTGACTGTGCTCTGGTGCGTTACATTTCTCAGGGGAGACCACCTCCGTGGGCTCTTGGCCAGCCCAAGAGGAGGAAATTCTGGTAAGTCAGCAGTGACTGGATGGTGCTTTGGAAAGATAAGACACCCATTTATTACTTTTTACTGTAAGATTTGGCAATTATAAAATGGGGCTTCCACAATTATGTCATCTTTTGGACTTTCTTTAGAACCTGACTGCATTCATTATAAACTTTATCAATATAAAAGGAGTCATATTTAACATATTCATAAACGTTTTTGAAAGACATATTTAGAGTTGAGAGATAGCCACAGTTATACCATCTAGTACTTCAGAAAGGTGAAACCTTTATAAAGATTGTCTAAAAATGAAGTACCTCAAGTTTAACAGATTGTGTGTCCAGTTATTGAAGTTACTGATGGTCTTCTACTCATCTAGTATTGTGATATATATTGTACTTTTTATTATTTATTTATGTATACAGAACTGGGGTATAGGCCAGAGATTCAGGGGCAGTGAGATTCATCAGAGACAGGGTGGGGAGCAGAACAGGCAGATGGACTGAAATACATTGCTGAGAGGAGCAGAGGGCGAGACAGGTTTGCTGTGCCCTGTGGGTCACCCCCTGACTGGGGATCAAACGCACACTGCAGTGGCTGTGGTGAGCTTTCTTTCAAGTGCTGTGATTTAACCCGTTGCCCCACCAGGGATGGCCTCTGTGCTATATGTTTTAAATGATGGTGTTTCTGGACATTTGTGAAAATAATCCTGTCCATTTTAATTATTCTCATGGCTCTATAAGTCTCCCACACCTTGCCCTTTCAGACTTTACCTATTCAGGTGATAACAGGGTGCAGGGCACTAGGAGAGGGGGAACATAGTCAGGTGGGTTTGATGGAGAGTAACTACAAAGGGAAATAGGATCATCTGGTGTGAGTCCTCAGCCTCATGCTTTAAGGAACTCAGAGTAAGACCCAAGGGCGAGAGATTAATTGGTCAGTAAGTGCCACCACCTGTCTCGCCCGCTGCCTGTTGTGCTCCCCACTCTGTCTCTGGTGAATCATCTTGCTGCCCCTGTACCTCTGGCTGTAGTCCGATTCTACATGCAGATATAAATAAATCTTTAAAAGTATATACCCTGCTTCGTAGACCACGGGTCTAACTCATAGACCATGAGCATAACTCTGATGGGCATGTTCTAAATGGGTGACCTGATTTCCCTGAGCGTCCAAACCCCACTTATCCTCAGTGGTCGCTTGCTTCGTAACCTTTGGCAATCAACTTCTATTCTGACTTGTCTCTACTCTCATAGCCATGATTCCTGGAACCCCTTCCAAATCAACTACATGTATCTACATTCTGTTCTCTGCATTTCTGATGGTGTCTCACTTAGCTGGTGCTGCCATAACAAGATACTACAGAGTGGGAGGGTTATGCAGCAGACACTGCTTTTTTTCCAGTTGGAAGTCTGAGCAGCGTGCTAGTAAGACTGGTGACTGCAAAAGTCTACTTTCCCCCATGTATTTTCTGTTGACATCATTATCTTGTTGATGAAGTCTTCCAGAGATTTATATTTTCAATGAACTAGCTTTTGACTTCTTTTTTTTTAATGTCCAATTATTCTTACTCAGATATAACTTTCCTTTGCATCTGGTTTCATATTTGTTTTTACTGTTTCTGTTATAAACTTTTTTTTTAAAGTTTTATTTTTATGTATGCATACGAGAACTGGGGTGCAGGCCAGAGGTGCAGGGGTGAGAGGGACAGAGACAGAGTGGGGAGCAGAACAGGACCGATCTATCAAAATACACTGCTGAGGAGCAGCGAGGAGACAAGAGGGGTCTGCTGTGCCCTGTGGGTCACCCCCTGGCCAGGGAATGAACTCATGCAGCTGTGGCTGATGATAGCTTGATTGTGCTGAGACCTAACACCTGTACCACCAGGGAGGGCCTGTTACAAAGGCTTGAAGTGGATTTCTTATGTCATTAGTTTTCAATATCTTCTTAGTTCAAAAGTTTGCATTAGTACTACAAATTTCCCCGTGAGTCATGCTTTAACTGCACCTCGCCAGTTAGACATAGGAGTCTTTCATTCTTGTGTAGTTGTAAACATTTTAATTTAATGACAATCTATTCTTTTACCTACAATTATTTTAAAGTTAAGTTGTTGTCATGTGGATCTTGATATTCTTAATTTACCAAGTGACAAACCTATGTTGAGTGAACTCAACATTCTTTTTGTAAGGATGTTTCCCGAGGAAATATATTTAATAAATTTGTTTATTTTTGAACATTAGAGAATAACATCATCATCAACATCATCATTTCATTTTTTCTGCAAGGCATGAACGATGATTAACTAATATAACTTATTCCTCAGAGGACTCTAGTCTATGAGGTAGATGTTGAGATTTTATTGCAGTTAGTCCTTCTCTGCTAAGTATTTGTTTAAGCTGGATTTTCCTTACTTTTTGCCTTTGTCATAAACACTATCATATAGCAAAAACGTACAGGTCTCTCTCTGTTTCACCAGGTAAGCTCTCCCACTTCTTCTCTATACTTATCCTTGAGGATTAACAAAATTTGCAAGGGAAAAGGACACTCTAGGCAGATAACACAGAGACTTCTGGCCACCAGGTCATAGCGAAATCACCACTTTGGTGAACCCAGCTTCCACCAGAAGCTTTGTCACAAAGAAGGACATGCAGACCTTTGCCTCCTCCCCCTTCCACTCCTTTGTAACTGGATAAATACCCTGCCCTTGCCAGTGAGCAGGAGGATGGTGTTCAGGCAGGAGTCTGCTGCCCTCCTCAATTTGTTGACAAGCTAAACGACATTACTTTTCTTCAAACTGGCCAAAGGACCCAGGCTGGCAAACATTCTGGTAACAGTTGTCAAACCATTTTTATTCTCACTGAATTCAAGGGGAGAGAAGAACGATATTACAATCTTCAAATCCCATGTAAGTAATGTGAGTGTCTCTGGAAACTTCTACTGCCCTCAGTCTTCACAATGAATAAAAATTTAATTTTTCAATTTTAAAATAACATGGATGTTTGACTTGAAAAGTGAGTATACAGGAGAGCTAAGGCTGTCTGATTGAGGTTTGTGAAACAAAACAAAAAAAAAAATGGAAAAGTTAAACAGTACAAACTGTTCTAAAATCTAGTCATTTAAAACTCACCCAAGCCAGATCAGAGGTTGAAACACTGCCAGCCATCCACAGGTGACCTGCGCCATGTTGGAAACATGACAGTCCTTTTTGTGTTATAAAATCATTTTGCCTTTTAATTAGCTTCATGGTGAAAATGGTAAGTAAAATGATGGCATTTAACATATGTTTAATTAGTGTTTGCAATGTGCTATTCGTAATTCAGGTATATTCAAAAAGTCAAAAACACCAAGATAAATCAATCGTGATCCCCTAACCTCATTCAGGAAGTTCATGCTAGGGAGGAGGGAAAAAAATGGCACGAGAGAAGGGCCCGGCCCCAGGGGCATGCAGTAGAGAGAAGGCCAGTCTGTTCTGGGTAGCATATCTGGTGGGAGGTGGAGGATAAGGAGGTCTCTCTGAGAGGTGTTGCTCACCTAACTTTAAATAAAAGTGAGCATAGACAGCTGGTTTGTATGCAGGCATGAGAAGCTGACTTTGAGATGACAGGTGTCCGGATGCTCTGTCAGGGAGGAGAGCCTGGGAATCAGACCTGGGCAGAGGAGGAAGATGTTAGTGCAGTGGGAGAGAGAGAAGAAGCCGGGGGCCAGGGGGGCTGAGATGTCCCTTCCCAGAGATGTACATTGTCCCAGAGGCAGGAATCTCGCTGGGGATGAAATGTCCTCCTTTTCTGCGGCCCCACAAACGCCCGCCCATTCCTTAAGATTGACCTTAGGAGTGCTCATTCCTTAGAACATTTACATTAGAAAACTTGGAGTTACAGACTCCTTCTCTTTGCCTTTGAAGTATAAATACTCTTCAGGCCTCCTGCTGGCTTTATAGCCAGGACTGTCTTTGTCAGGGGCCTGGGGCTGTCCCTTTGACAGGTAATCAAGGAGGGATCCCTACCCCCAGCTGCTGTGAGAAGGCAGGTTTACTAGCAGCTGGGCATGACCTGACTCCCCTTGATGGACCTGACATTCTCCAGCTCTTTCTCACTACCTCATCCCATGTCTAGAAACTCTTATTTAATGCTTCAATGAGTGGAGTTCAATCTTGCTCCTTGATTGCAATAGTCTTGAATAAATATCTCTTCCATTTAGCCTGTTAGGTGCAATATTTATTTGATACCCATCAACAGAGAGGGTTAATCCAGGGGGAGGTAGCAAGGCAGTTCCCTCTTGCAATGGGAACTTTCCTGCAAAAGACTCAGCTGTGATTTGTCAGCGTCCCTCCCCCCAGATCTCCCAGATTATTGGAAGTAACATTATGAACAATGTTGCGTGTTTATACACCTCGGTGGGAATGTCCCCGGTGCATAGATATTTAGGACTGTAACTGTGCACCGTGGGACATACGTTGTATGCTAGTGTGTAGCTGTACTTTGACTAAATTCTGCCAAGCACTTTTTGGAAGTAGTGGATATTGTCTAACTACTCCCAAAAATTGTTGTGCCTTACAAATCCTTTGTGGATGATGGAGGATAAGAATAGAAAAATGGAAAAGGAGGTGCCACAAGACCAGAAACATGGCTCATACAATGCCAGGAGCTGGAGCTGGGGGAACACAGCCATTAGCCCAGTGATAGAAACAAAGATCCTTGGCCAATGTCCTGGTTACGAGCACAGATCCAGGCAGGTGTCACATGCTACAGGGCTATCAGGAGTGAAGATATGGAGGCTGAGGGCCACTGTGGGAATATGACCCCTCAAATTCTACATAGGCTACAAACCACTCCAGGAAGGAATGCAGGCGCGTCTTTCCACCCAATCTCCCCCTCCACAGGGCAGCAGCCTCCTGCCTGCCCGTGACCTGCACCTGCCAGGACTTCTCTGCTCTGACCGCCTCAGCAGAGGCTGCCCTCCTCGGGGTCACCCGCCTGGACCCTGCAGGTCTCTCTCAGCAAGACTGTCCCTTTCAGGGCAGCTCTTCCTGCCCACTTGTGTCTATGTAAGTGTCCCTTATTCATCTCTCCCTTTTATAACTAACCTGCCTTTTTGGATACAACTACCTGTGTGTGGAGAAACTCGCCTGGGAACTCGCCCGTGCAGGTGAAAGGGGAGCTCTCATGACGGCTTTCGGGGAAACCCAAGAACCCCATTCTCCGAACCCATCAACTCCACAAACATCAGTAGAGCTCCTTATATATTCTGAAAATAAGAACGTTGCCAGTTTTTATTTCTGGAAATCTGATTTCTCCTTCGATGGCTCCTTCTCACCTTGTAGTGTATTTTGAAAACTCAAAGTTCTTGATTTCACTAAGTTCTTAAATTTGCTTCACCAATCTTTCCCTTCACGGTCAATGTTGTTTGTAAAAATTTCATTTTCAAAGTGTTTATTACTGATACAAAATGTAATTGAATATTAAATGTTGACTTTAATTAACTTAGGAAGTTTGAATTAGTGTTTGTTAATTCTAATTGCCAGTTGCCTCAGTTTCTGTTAGTGTACTAATTGTTGCTGTTTTAAAATGTTTTCCATTCCATTGTCTTCATTGAAGTTACATTGACTTACAGCTCTGTGTATGTGTAGGACTTCAGCTTCGCTCTGCCCTCCCATCTCACCCACCACCAAAGAGGCATCTGATACAGAGACGCAAGTGTTTGGCTACTTCCCTGTTGGCTTTATTTGATAATTCTTTGTCAAAATCTTTCTTCAGATATGTGTTCTTATGTGGGAGCTGAGCCTGGAAATGATCCCAAGAGAAATTCTAGACCTGCCGACCTCCAGAATGACCCTCAGGAATATGCGACAACTACTTTTGGGTACAAAATTCTTATCCATCAGTTGTTCCAGGTGCGTTGGCCCTGCCGGTCACCAGGTGGATGCAGGAGCACGTGATTCTATATTAGGCTGATAGGATAGAACAACAGCCTGACTCCATGCTCTCTATAGGCAGTTTCACCTTGACATCTTTGCTGATGTTGCCTATCAATGTTTGGTCAGAGACTAAAATCAGGAAAGCAGGTATGCGAGTCATCTATCTGACTCAAAGCTTGTCTGGGTTTTTGCAGCAGGCGCTGCTGTTAGGCACAGGAGCCAGGACGTGTGTGGGCCTGGCACTCAGGCACCCGGGTTAGAAAGGTGGTGAGTGACCTTCTCATGCACTACGTGAGGGAGCCAATTAACTTCCTGTCCATGCGTCCTTGTTCACAAAACCCTGAAGGCTGGATTAAGGAGTGAATTCATTAGTGTGCTTAATTCCCAGAACATAAGCAGTTCAACACATCCACCTGCTCGTATATTAGTTTTTACTCTTATATCCTTTTTGTAACTAATGTTAGAACTCTGTCGTTAATTATTATTTCCATCAAGCAGAATTTCTATTTGTTCACTGCTATATCTCAATGCCCATCATATTATAGATCTTCAATTTGTTTGACTAGATATATTTTGTGTTGGCACTTTATTTTGTCATTTGTTATATTATCTATCAACCTTTGAATTAAGAAAAAAATAAGCTATCACATTTATTTGGAGCACTGTATCAAGGGAGATGTTGGTGAGATCACACAGCACCAACTTTATGAGAGGTCAGGGAGAAATCCTTGGTGGACTTCAATTAGGGAGTCCGGAAGACATTCAGTTTCTTGAGCAAAATGTAAGGTCTCCACAGAAGACCCAGAAGTCCAGAAATGACCAGTATGCCTTAAAGTTTTAAGGAATTTTCAGTATTATGGCTATTGGGACAATCTTTTAGGGGGCTGAAAAATATATTTGGTAAGAACATGCAAATTTAAGGCAGTAGAGCTGATTGATGGGAGTATGGTAAGGAGATAAAGATAAAAGTTAAATTTAACACACACACATCCTCATGCTTGTGATTCTAATTACATTCTAATTCGTCGCTCAGAAAAATGAGAAATTTTATAACTGTCTTTTGCAGTAATACTAGATGATGTTTGCTATAAAATCTAGCATCTGCCAAATTCAAATCTGTGATTAATGCTAATGCCAATTGCATATTGTCAGTACACAGCACACCTGCACATGCATTTCCAACGACAAGCACCATCTATTACTTCAAATCAGCAAGGATTGTTTCCAAACTCGGAGCTGATTTAACATATATTAACTCCCAGTGTAAGTATGTGTTGCAAACTAATGCCAAAACATCTTGAAAGGCCACATTTTATTTTATTTTTTGTAATTTTTTTATTAAGGTAATGTTGGTTGACAAAACTGTATATGATTAAGAAATGCAAGATCCACCTCTTCATATGTATATTACCACAACACACCTACCGCCAGGACTCCCATGAGCCACCAAGTCTACTGTGCCCCCTCCACCTTTAATGCTCGCCCTCCCCCTCAGGGGTACTCTCAGTTTTACAAGCAAATGTTTCAAGATGTTACAGAGTTCGCTTTTTTTGTTTGTTTGTTCCAGGGTTTGGTTCCTCTATATTTCATATACCAGTGAAACCATCAGGTATTTGTCTTTCCCCTTCTCACTGGTTTCATTTGGCAGCGTCACTTCCGGTTTAGCCATGTTGTCACTAATGACAAAAGTTTATCATTTTTGATAGCTGAGTAGTATTCCATTTCATATGTATACCATATCTTCTTTTTCCACTCATCTGCCTTGGAGTCATTATGTTGCTTCTACGACTTGAATATATTTTAAAAAATAATTCAGGAGACAAAGTGCCCCTCAAGCAAAGAATCAAAGTCTGCAATGAAGACTGGAAGTTAAGCGCTGTTGGGTTTAATGATCAAGAGTTGGTTCTACATTTTTTTCTATAACCACTGACTTTTTGACTTGCTGTGTGAGAGAGGCAGATCAAAAAAAAATACAATTCTTGGGGAAATATGCTATGACAAGTAAAACTATTACTTCCTCAGTTAATGTTTAGGTCATACCTGTGTTTTCCTAAAAATGTGCTTTACAAACTTTGTCTCCTTTTGTACACACTACATTAAAGTTCTAATATTCCCTTATTAACTTATACAAACAGAGGATTGTGTAAGTTATTAAATTGACTCGGTGACTGGCTCCTGGTCGCTGATTTCCTTTGCAGCCTATATTCCTGAGAGTGGCCCCTAAGAATGGTGGGTACTATATGTTTTCCCTAGCAGATGACAGGTGACTCCTCTCTGACTATATGAGTCACCATGAGCAAGCTCCACAGTGAGCACCTCCTGATCATTTGTGCTTATTGAACTATTATTGGTGATAGGGTCCATCTAGTTACCATCATTGTTTTGAGGCAAATTAGCACTTAGGAAGTCCAGAACACTTCGTGACCCCTCCCTCCCCAGACAAAGAGACCCAATCAAAATAAATGTACAAGCACATAAGCATGATCAGAGTCAGGGAGCATGTGGTCACCGAAGGCTGGTATAATTTCCCTAGTTTGGAGCAAATCAACATACATGGGACTTGACTTCAGGGCCCTATGACAGAAGCAATCAAGTGCAGTGTATTTGTGTGTGCTCAACAGACAGATCAATCAAATGAGAACCACTCCAGCCAGTTAATTCTTTTACTAGTTTATAAATAGGAATCACCCTTCTGTTTACAAGGCACAGCTAAATATTGTAACTTGGTTAAAGCCAGAAGAACAGGAACTCATTTCAGGATCCCGGCCTTTGGTACAGAACCAGCATTCTATAGGCCTAAGTTCAAATCTGGCCTGCCGAGGGCAAACCAGACCACACTCCTTCCAAGCATATCAATGACTGTGGTTTGTGGCTGTGTTGACACTGTGTTTGAGGGGTGATGTTGAGCTGACGCAACAGAGACCATACAGTGTACAGAACCAAAAAATTGCTATTGGGTCTTTTATAGAAAATGTTGACTCAATTTCACTGCACTCATACCACAAAAATGTTACACATACATAGGGAGAAAAATACCCAGTTTACTTATCTAAATCAATAACATTTATTTGTGAGATTATGAGGTATATATATATATATGTATATATGTATATGTATATATGTATGTATTTGAATATACAGACACCTTGCTAATCTGGATTCCATCTGTCTGGACCTATGGAGGGGTCCTGAGTACCCAAATCCTCACTTTGACGGTGAACACAGTTCAAGGCCCAGGAGTATGTTCCATCCATCTTTAGCCTGATACCTTAGAACAACAACATCCCAAATCACAAGAAATGTTGCATCAGAAAGGGAACAACTCTAGAATTGTGCTGCCACCAATATCAAGCTTGAGGAACAGAGCTAAAAGAAAAATTAACTAGTCACACTTTCACTCTGACATGAACATGATAGATTCTGACATAACGAAGTATTGTGTTCCCAGTTGTGCCAACTGTCTGTGTCCTTTCTTCTCTCCATGTTCCAGGTCGTGTTTTGGTGCACTGACTAATTACCACGGAATCTCACCACATAGCCATAGAGCGTAGCTCAAGGCCTCCTTGATTTTAAATGTCTCACAGGACTCCTACATTTATGCAGCTGCCAATGTAGACATGCATGAAAGGTGACAGCGAGCCTTTCACTTTGCAACAAGAAGCATTTTGAATGCCAGCACTGAGTTATATTTTAAAAAATGACCTAATAGAAATTAATTCAAAATAAAGCAATGCTAACTGATGGCACAATAATAGCATAAATAATATTCATGATTTAAACTTGCATTGCAGTGTTCAGTTTTGTTGTTCAGTGTGAATATTTAAATAGAAAAATATTATTGGATGATAGATGTAACACTTCTAATGTTTATATTTTACATATGTGGAGACTTACAATTCGAATAAAAAATTATTAGCATCTATTAGCCTTTGAGTAAATTTGCATTTTATTTTTAGTCTGCTAGAAAACTACTGTCCAAATAAAATGCATATATAAAACTTGATTATGCAACTGAAATAAAATTAACTACTACAAAGTAAATTAATAAGCATAAGACAGTTTGCTATATTTGCCACTATTTAATCAAACCATCCAGCGTTCATCAATACAATACCTAGATAGGCACTATAATTATTAGATTTGTAGTCCTCCTTGATATTTCCAATCATATGGAAGCTATACATATGCTTTTGAAGGTAGATTCATCAAGAGAGGAACACACAAAATATGTGTTTATTAGCGTGATCTCTGACGTTTCATGGGCAAAGACCTGTTCACATGAATGGACAGACTTAGATGAGAATACCAGCAACTCCATCCTTGTGGTCTCGGTAATTAACCCAGCCTTTCTGTGTCCAGTGTCCTTATCTGTACAGCACAAGGCTTCTGGAGTGACTCAATAAACCAGTCCAAGTAAAAGTGCCTAGCATTTCCCTTGTCTTAGTCCCCTCAATATATTTTATCTCTGAATCTCAAACTAATGAGATTGATTTTATTAAGTGCCACGTATATTCCTCCTTACTACATAACACATCAGCAGTGCAGAGAAGAGAGCGTCATTTCCACATGGCAAAGTCCGGGGATCGAGGCTCTGGGAGCACCAGGCACAAAATGACAGTAGGGTAAAAAGAGTGAGTGGTCGTTGGGTCAGAGATTCAGGCACAAGACCCGTTTAACCATTCAAGACCATATGACCTTGAGCAAGGAATTTGAACTTCCGGATTATAATTTTCCCAACAAGCTATCATCTAAGCTTTCAGTAACTGTCTCTAGAACCTTGGGGGGATTAAATAAGCTAGCGTGAAATGCCACATAGTGTGTGTGTGTTTTAGAGGGCTTCTAACCTTACATCATGCATTTACTATTCGTGTACCTAGAATATATTTTTAGCAGTGGGGATGTTTATGTTAAATAAATTTTGATGTAGAACCCTGTCTTTTACTGGATAGCATTTGAAGAGCAGGTGAGGTGAATTCCATCAGCGGGCCCCTGCTCGCTCGCTCTCCCCAAGGCCAGGGCCTTTAAGAAGGCATTTCCTTTGTACACTAGACCCCAAGAAAGCAGGTTAAACAGATACCCTAAACCTATCTGCTTCTGACATCATTGCAGGTACCTGTATCGGAAATCGTCTGCAGTGACTGCTTTTCTCACATGGCAATTCTGAGACGCACCTTGACTCAGCCTGGAGAGCACATACAAGCAGTCTCAGTCCCCCTGCCCCCACGAGTGCACCAGTTTCAGTGCCAGCTAGAGCCAGTCACCTTGCTGCTGCAGGGCGCTGGCATTTATTCTCCTGCATTTTCCTTTCAGCTTTTCCGACAGTTTTTTTCCACCAGCCCTGGCATGTCTCAGGATGTTCCTCTGACAGTCCCACTGAAAGCCAGGGGAGCTATCACCTTTCAACACTGATATGCCTTGGGCTCTCTCCCAGACGTCTATCATTGTAGCTTCTACTAGGGGAGCTTGGGGATGCATGAGGCGGGGAGACCACACTGTGCCAGAAGTAAGTGAGTTTTGTCATTGGCTGCTTATTCTCCACAGGGTGCCCCCATCAGAGCCAACACTGCCCTCCTCAGCAAAACCTTCATGAGTTGATTTCTCCCTGCTCCTACCTGGCTGCTTTCACCGCTCAGAGCCTGGTCCTGCTCTTGCTCTGCCCCATCTACAGGATTCTCTTCCTTTTCTTGGGCCACCCAAGTTTGCTACTGCGGCAAAGACTTTTCCTGTCTGATTTTGCGTGGCTCTTCCTTCATGTCACTCAGACTCCTGCTGAAATTGCACATCTTCAAAGACTCATCGTGCCTTGCTAAGCTACATTAGTAATTACCACACAGCACTGAGATAATGCGCTGCAAGCGCCTAGCTCTTCTCCTTCATATTAAAATGAATACATTTGTGTGTGTGTGTGTGCGTGTGCTTTCCCCTTGGGAAAGCAAATCCCACAACTACAGCCAACTTCTATGCATCCAGCATGTGAAACAACCTGGCGCACAGTGGATGTCCACTATTTCTGCTTCATGGTTCTTTCATAGGAAGCTGGACAAGGAAGCTGTAATTCTATTCAGGATCCACCCATCTTGAATTGTCTTTTCACCTGGTCAGTAAAATAGATGACTCTCATCAGCCTCTGTCACTAGGCAGAGTACTATGATGTGTTGTGGTTAATATACTGAAAGCAGAAGGAACTGATCCCCACTGATGGATGCTGGGGGAGGTGCTCTCACTGTGTTAACAGGGTCATGTCCAAGTCGCCCACAGATCAGATGGAGGCTTCCTATGGGACTTAGCTTCTGTGGCAGGTTTTTCTATCCACAGTGGATTTTGTGCAGATGAAAAATCAGGTTTTCTGTGTAATGTTTGCCATTCCAGCATAACCCTATGCAATCTGAAGTAATGCAGCAGGGTTGAATGGAGTAAGCATGAGCTCTCCGGCTACAGGGAACAAGCCAGTTGGAACCACTTGATATGAGAGTCTACACAATGGAGATAATATGGCTGATTTGTGTGAAGATAGTAGGTGATGATTCTCATAAGACTTTGGGTTTTTTGTTTGTTTGTTTGTTTCTTTTTTTCAAAGATTTATTTATTTATTCATACAGAACTGGGGTACAGGCCAGAGATGCAGAGGGTGAGAGGCTTCACTAGAGACAGAGTGGGCAGAGTGGGGAGCAGAACAGGCAGATCGACGAGGTACACTGCTGAGGGGAGCAGCGGGCGGGTCAGGAGAGGTCTGCCACGCCATGTGATCACCTCCGGGGCAGGCGGGGATCGAACTCATGCAGAAGCGGCTTTTGATTCTTAGTACAGTGCTTTAACCCACTGCGCCACCAGGGAGAGCCGACTTTGGGGGTTTTTAATGTTTACTAAATTTTAGTTTAGGGTTAAGTTTTCTAGAAACAGACATGTGTTTTCCTCTAAATATACAACTTGGAATCCCTCCTTGCATTCTCACTCGGCCATAAAAATGTAGAAATCGCATCACTGTTCATCACCCATTCACTTCATGGTATTACCAGTCACCTTTCAGGTGTCAGGATTGTTCTAGAGATAAAGGTGTTACTAGAAACACCTTTTCCTTGAAAATAACTCTTACTGCCATGTGATGATGGACATACACATAGAAAAGTTTGATGAGTCAAGACAAAAATAATAAATGTTATGTCAAAGATGACACCCAATGGAAGAGGTAAGATTTAAGCTGGATCTGGAAGTGTAAGGAGCAAGTTTCTCTGCCCCTGTTCTTCTAATCCAAACCCTGTAGGTCCTTGCCTTGCCAGATAAGGGCTGCTGAGAAGACAGTCCGCACTCAAGACCCAGGGACTTCATCTGATTCTAGCTCAAGAGGCTGACTTGAGAGTCCAGCTAGCTCTGTCTAGCTCTCAGGCTCTGTGCCCGTAGGACCACAGAAACTCCTTCTCTTCCATCAAAGTCCAAGCTGATTGTGTCAGACTTACACAATCGATCACTTCACAGAGGTAATAACCTTGAGGCTGCCTGAAAAGACCTTCATGAGTTGATCCCTTCTTCCCAGACTCCCACCCCCCAGAGAGATGACACAGAAGCAATGGGGACTTCAGAGTCAGACAAGCCTGGATTCAGCTCTCAGCCACATGGTGGAAGCTTTTTACTTCATCTTCCTGTTTATAGACCACTAAGGTAAGGGAAGTAATGCATGTGAGAAGACATTTTGACATTTATATTTTTGGAAAATATATTCATCATAATTATTTCATTTCCTGCAACTTTTATTTGCATTCTCATTTTATGGATGACTTCACTCATTATGTTGTTTTCGAATCTTTTAAAATTTCTTTTGAGTCCTTGATTCAGCAAATACTTTTTCTCATCCTAACCTGTTTCATTTGCTTTAAATGCCCCATTGAAAGACAGCCAAACAAATTAAATCAAATAGAAACAAAGACACAAATGAATATATTGTTACAGATACTTGAGTTCACTTTCCTTACTTTATAGAAGATGCCTTCCCTCAAGCCTCTTTTTATTTGCTTTGCTTTCACATATTATTTCAACTCATTATTTTTTTACACTGAACAAATGTTAAGCATCTGCTCTGCTCCAGCCACTATGGGCTGTGTTGGGGTTCACAAGAATGAGAGTGGGTTTTATATTACAGGAGCCAGATATTAAGCTAACAAAAGTCTATTCACACATACTAGGATTTTCAAAAATATAAATCTCAAAACTCAGTAAATCAATAAATGTTACTATTTCATTCTGTTAGCTTAAAAGAAAGTTTTATTTGCATAGCAGAGAAAACCAGTTATTAAGCAGTTTAACCCTCAAAAGAAAGTTTTTGAATAAAATATAGTGAAAATACTTTCATCAAAATATAAGTGAGTATTTTTTAAGCATTTTAGAAAATACTTCACACACTTTGTTTTTAAGTCTGATTCTAGCACATTCTTATGGATTAATCACTCTACCTTGTGGTCTCATTTTCTTCATCTGTAAAGAAAGGAAAGTTAACTTAAAATATTTATCACCTGACAAGCTTTACCATTTATTACTTGTACACTAACAAAATGAATAGAGAGGCCCTCCATGGTGGCACAACAGGTCAAGTCTCAGCACTATGAAGCTATCAGCAACCACTGCAGCACTAATCCGATCTTTGGGCAATGAGCTGACTCACAGGGTGTGGCAGCCCTCTCCCATCTCCCTGCTTCTCCCTCAGCTGTGTGTTTCAGTAGATCTGCCTGCTCTGATCCCCACTCTGTCTCTGGTGAATCCTCTTACCACCCCACACTTCTGTCCTGTACCCCAGTTCTTGTATGCATAAATAAAATAAATCTTAAAAAAGGATAGAAATGATTCAAACTATGTATCTTTAAATTATGTATCTAATTGTATTGCTTAATCAAAAAGTCATCAGACTAAAGAGGAGTACAGATTGTACAAAGTATGTACCCCAAGGAAACTTAGAGAGGGTTGACCCGGTAGCTGCTTGTCATACGAGGGCCATAGTCATGTTCTGCTCTGCTCTGATCCTAAAATGGGAGGAAACCATAAGTCTCCAAAAGAGAAGGGGATGAAAAAAAAAAAGAAAGAAAGAAAGAAAGAACCACTCTTAAAGGCAGCTAGCTATTCTGGGAATCTGGTAAGCTCAGCGCACTGGGCAGCTTCCTGACCCGCCAATCATGAGATGAGTTCAAAGAAGGTAGGTCAGCTACCACCCACCTGCCTGCGGTCTCTGAGGAAGTCAGGAGCTGATGCTGGGAGAATGTACTAATGAATGTAATCTGTCTTGACTTTGCAGGAGGCAGAAATGAACACTTCCTTGGAGTGAAGTTTACATAAGAGTACAGCTCCATTGACTAGAGTAGAGGAGAGAGTTCTTCCAAGTTGCCAGGGGAAGTTGGGTGATACTATCAAAAATAGCATGTATTAGTGAAATGAATAACTCTAGGCAGACTCCTGATTTTTAGTTAACAACAGTAAGAACGCCACTGCTTTTTGGTTCTTGTTTAATTTGTCACAGCAACGCAAAGAACATAGCAAGTGAAAGGCCATAAACAAGAGGGATTGGGTCTGCTGTAAAGATTCAGAGCAAGACAGCTTGGGTTCACCGACAGCTTCCCTCCCTAAAGGAGTAGGAGATCTAAGCAACTTATTCCTACTATCAATTTCCTCACCTGAAAAGGGGACCGCCATGGTACCTAATTCACAGGTTCTTAGAATTAATAAGAATTTAGGGTCTCCCTGGTGGTGCAGGGGTTAAAGACACAGTGCTATCAAGCTATAACAATCCACTGCAACAGGAATTCAATCCCAAGCCAGGGAGCTGACCCACATGGCTCAGCAGACCTCTCCTGTCTCCCTGCTGCTCCCCTCAGCAGTGTATTTCAGTACAACTGCCTGTTCTGCTCCCCACTTTGCCTCTGGTGAAACCTCTCACTCCCCATGCCTCTGCCCTATACCCCAGTTCTTGTATACACAAATAAAAAAAAATCTTTTAAAAAATATAAGAATTTGGGCCCTCCCTGGTGGCGCAGCGGGTTAAAGCACTGCACTGAGAAACTAAAGCCACCTCCACATGAGTTCAATTCCCGCCTGCCCCAGAGGTGACCACGTGACGCGGCAGACCTCTCCTGACCCGCCCGCTGCTCCCCTCAGCAGTGTACTTCGTCGATCTGCCTGTTCTGCTTCCCGCTCTGTCTCTGGTGAATCCTCTCACCCTCTGCATCTCTGGCCTGTACCCCAGTTCTGTATGAATAAATAAATAAATCTTTTTAAAAAAGTATAAGAATTTAGAGAGTTAATGTAAAAACTTTGCACTGTACCTATCATATGCTTTATTAGGTCTATTATTACCTTGGCATTTAGAGTATCTGCAAGAGTCTGCATTTACTTCTAAAATGTGCATTTCTAAAAGGCTGTATTGCTTGTCAATAATGAAGTCGTATTAACATTCATACAATATATATTATCCTATCAGCCTGGGAGGTGATATTGATTATGACAATAGCAATCTTATAGAAGAGAAGTCATGAGACAAACCCCCCCCCCCACTGTCCAGGGAGAGAATATCTGAGCCTATGAAATAAATAGTTCCTCCAGCAAATCTTTCCACGTGGTAGAAATGTGTGCCCTAACCTTTCGCATCTACATAAATTTCTACTATGATGACCTAAATCACTGCTCATTTTAAACAAGCTTACTGATTATAATTTTATTTCTAACATGTATTTATCAACAAAGAACAAATGCTTTGGCCCGTAAATAGTATATCATAACCCCCTTGACACACTGTGTCTCAATAGATAATAGCAAATTGGTATTATGGTATAAGTAAAAGCTTCTTGTGTAAGAAATTAGAATGAGTCATTAATCTGTAATCTATTATTTGCACTACACACAGCAAGTGCTGAAAATGGATGTCAGATATTAGTTATTTGTATCATATTTCATTATATAATTTATATTATGTAACATTCATATTAAGACATTATGTGAATATGTACTTTACTGTTATTTTAGTGGTCACAAGCAATCCTTCCTGGGATAAAAAGAGATTGCATGTGCTCCATATACACCATGGATATACAGAAGTATCAATGAAGATTTTGCTTTCTCCCCAAGATATTTCCTGCCTGGGGATGGGTTCTGGCTTCTTCCCTATCTCTAGTCTTTCACAGCGCAGGAGCAGAGCTCAGTTATATTTATATACTTAGTATGTTCTTCAATGCAGACAAAGACGAAGTCAAAAGAACCTTCTATCTTTGAAATGTCCAGAGGTTTTCTTTGTCATGGAATTGCCCTTAGCTTTTGTAATGCATTTCATTATAAATCATTTGAGGGACCCATTAAAATCTATCTCTGAAATCCTCCTTTTGAAAACAAAAAACAAATAAAAAAATCAGAGCCAGTTGTGACACTTTAAGAATTCTATACAGCAATGAAATCAAAACTTCCATATTGTGACCTTGTAGTGGACATTATCATTTGCCTCTTCCAGAGAGTGTATGGACACATTCACACCTGGAGAGGAAGTCTACTCTACAAACATTTGCAATAATGCTGCAAGTCATCCTTGGGATTCATGCAATCCACTCCTTCTGTGTGGCTCATAAAATCAAGCCTTTTGAAACCGATTCCTCCATGTTCACCAGAAACTTCTGCATCACTAATGTCAACAGCATCTTATCTCAAGAGCTGAGTCTCGCCTGTGAGCCATTGCCTAGCTGTATGGACCTCATTCCAGTTGCCAGAGCAAGTCTCAACTGAGAACTTGTGGGGAAAAGCAGCTTCACCACTCCTTGCCAATAAGCGCCAAGAAGCTATAATACTAGGTGGTGAGTAGTCAGTTAAGTGCCTGGAACACACCAACACACACACACAGTTTTGCTATTTTTTTTAAAGGTTTATTTATTTATTCGTACAGAACTGGGATACAGGTCAGAGATGCGGAGGGTGAGGGGACTCACCAGAGACAGAGTGGGGTACAGAACAGGCAGATTGACGAGGTACACTGCTGAGGGGAGCAGCGGGCGGGTCAGGAGAGGTCTGCCACGTCATGTGGTCACCTCCGGGGCAGGTGGGAATTGAACTCATGTGGAAGTGGTTTAAGCTTCTCTGTGCTGTGCGTTAGCCCGCTGCGCCACCAGGGAGGGCCCAGTTTTGCTATTTTTTACTGAGAAACTCATAAGGACATTTGGTTCTTTGCACTCACTCCCTCTTCTTCCTACTCCTTTTATGTGCTCCTTAGGTAGGACATGCCTCCTTTCAAGTGTTTTTATCAAATATATTTGACATATCACATTATGCAAATTTAAGGGGTATGACATATTAATTTGATACATTTATGTATTTTAATATGATTGACATTGTAGTGCTAATTAGCACCCGTTGCATAATTATTCCTTCATTTTACTGGTTGGAATAATTAGGTTCTAGTTTCTTAATAGCTTGATGATTATAATATAATACTGTTGTTCATGTTCTTTTAACCATGCATTAGCTCTCAAGAGCTTATTTACTACTTGTTGCAAACTTGTGTCCTTATACATTTGCCTATCCCTTCATTTCCTGTCCCCCAGTAACCAGCATCTTACTCTCTGCTTTTATCAATTTGACATATTCAGAATCCACATATGATGATCATATAGTTCTTGTCTTTCCCTATTTGATTGATCTCATTTAGCATGATGTGTTCAAGGTCCAATGTTGCATTGGAGAAATGCCCTTCTTTCTTGGTGAAATTATTTCTTTGGATTGTTCCATATCTCAGCCATTGTGGAAAGTGTTGCAATAAACATTGAAGTGCGTATATTTCTTTGATATGCACTTTTCATCTCCCTTGGGTATATACCAATAGGTCAGACCTACTGTTAATTTTTGGGAAAATTCCATATTATTTTCAGTAGTGATTGAACCAGTAAAACAACCTACATAGTGGGTGAAAAAATTGTCAATCATATATAAGGTAAGGGGTTAATAACATATATATATGTGCATGGGCATCACAAAACTCAATAACAAGCCAATAATCCAACTTAAAAATTGGAGCAAAATAGGCATTTTTCTGAGTAGCCAAAGATGTTCCACATCACTAGTCATCAGGAAAATGTAAACCAGACCCTCAATGAGCTCTCACCTCATACTTATGAGAAAGGCTAATATTGTGAAGACAAGAAACATGAAGTGTTGATGGCGATGTGGCGAAAGGAGGTGCCTCTGTGGGGCAGCTAGTTTCATCCGAAGGGAGGATAGAGAGAAGATGCCTATTTCTCAGTCAACCCATGCTGCCAATGAGAGCTGTGCGATGGCTTATTCCCAGTGGCCTCGATTCTTGCATTCCACTCCACTGGTACTACAATCAACCTCAGCTCTGGCTTCTTCTGTTTCACTAATTCGGCTGGATCAATTACTGATGAAAGCAGGAGAGTGAACTAGAATCCACTGAGTATAAGCGAGTTTCCAGAACAGATTCTAAATGTACATATGCAAACAAGCACACCTAGTATCATTTAACCAATGTCTCATTCTTCATAAGAGACATTTTAAGAAATATTATCATCTTCATGTTTCCAATGGAAAAGTGGTTTAGATTTTTCCAAACCTGAAGACTAACAGTAAATGTTATAATTACAAGTACGGCATTGGATGACTCACAAGTCTGTGCTCCTTTGTGATACACTTTTTCATCCCACTCATGACTCATGTGAGTCTGTAGCCTCCACAGAGACCAGAGTATGATATATTCCTGTCAAATACTTGTTTGTGGAAGTAAGTTAAACCAAAGATAACTAGCACTAGGCGGAGAAATGATTGTTGCTCCTGTATGTTGAAAACTACAGGGTCTCCATAGACTTGGGACATTCCATGCTAAAACCAGCAAAGTTCCAGAGGACAGTTGGCTAACCTAAGTAGCACTGTATAAATAGAACATTACATACTGCTTCAATCATAATACATTGATGTCCATTACAATCCTATCAATGCTCTGTTTCACAATGGGTGTGAGAAAAATAATGGAACATAATAGATTAGTAGATGCCAAGTGCTTGATTTAAAAGTGTATTATTTCATACACTTTTGTTTTTATTCCAGTAAAAACAACACTGGCATTGGTCCTTCTTTCTACAAATTCACATTCTAGTTAAAATATGATAAAAAATATCTATTTATGTAGCAACCTACCTAAGTGTACATGAAATAGAAATATTTTCAAACTCTTCTCTGATTATCATAATTTATGGTGCTTTCAGGAGAATAAGCTGTATAGAAACTCCTCCCATATACTGTATGCTTTTAGATAAGAATTAACAACTCTGAGTTAATGATGGGCATGTTTGTAGCGCTTGATACAATGGTACAAGCACTTCCAACTTATATATATATATATGTACTAGAATTTACTTTTATTTTCCATTGAAGAATGTAGAGTTATAGAAAGTAATTGTACCAGAATACTAGGAGGAGAGGTGACTAGGCCCCAGGGCAGAAGGCAGATGTCTGTTTTTACAGTGGCAAGCTACCTGTAGTTAATAAGTAATTTTACATTCCATTTTCTTCAAGCATTGTCTTCTTACATTTTCAGGTCTTCAGTAGTGAAGCTATTTTTCACATGACAGCAATGGTAACCCAACTCTCCATGTTAAACTGCCCAGAAATTCTGTTTTTCTCATCTTCTATTATAGCTTCTCACAGTATCTAATTCAACATTCTTTTACATTACTCAAGTTTCTGATCCTAGAATAATTCTCTCATTCTTAGCAGGTGACCTAACCTAAAAATTCAAGCAGTAGGAGAAAAGACTGACTGAGAACTCTCGACCTCTTTCCAAGAGAATGTAGGACTCCTTACTGGACTCATTTATCCAGTCCTCATTCTATGTCCTTCTGGAAAAGCTGATTCATCCTCTCTGTTCTCAGTTCTGTATCTTCATACTGTCCATTTTTCCTCCGTCCTTTCTTTCCACAGTTGACTCAATCAACTTGCTTCCATTTTTAAAATGACCAAAAGAAACAAACCAACAAGCCATTAATAATATCAGCTGTAACAGGTACAACGTGTTCTTGTTCAAAAAATCCATTTGGGGGAATTTATTGTGCACATGAACTTGTACAAAATGATGCATGGGCAAGGTTATCCATTAGATGAATGAGTTGAGGGGCCTTCAACAGAGGACTGATTAGATAACTGATAGTACCATGAAATGACATGAAACTGTGAGCAAGAACAAGAAGGATATGTATTAGAGACATTGGAACAATATCCAGATAAGTGGTGGGTGAAAAAAAGTATGGAAGAGAAATATGTAAATAATAAAATAATTTCTGTATTGGATAGGATGAAAAGATAAGAACCTACTTTGATGTGACTATATGTGTCTAAGGAAATTTGTGAGGTTATGTAAGAAATAAAATAGTGAACATTAGTCAGGGCCACTACTAAGCTTGTGAGGCTTTGATTTCTTGACCATTGTGTGCATTATCAATTTTTAAATTAGGTTAAGAAATCTTTGCTTCCCATCTTGCTCCAGTTACCACAGTCTATCTTCTTTCCTTTCATATCCAAACTTCTCAAAATCCACCTGCATTGTTGCATTTAACGCTTCACTCCTTTTATTTTTCCCTTCATTGCTTTCCAGAGTGACTTCACTAACCCGCTGTTCAACCCTGTGCCCACTTCTCCACTGAGCTAAAATGACCCAACTGCCTCAACACATTTCCCTAAAATCTCCTCTTGGTCCTCCTCTGTTTCCTCTCTTTAATAACCTTTTTCTTTTTCTAAACAAGAATGAAATTAAATAAAAAACTCACTTCATGAATTGATTTCCTTAATTCCAGGAGATGAATTACTCTCCTAAACTCCCGCTTTCTCTCTAGAATGCCTTCTCATTAGTCTCCTTGGGAGATATTAGGCAAATTTACCATATTCTCAAAGGAGCAGGGACCTACCAGTTACCACTCAACTAAAGTAAATATTTAATGCTTGAGATCACATTCTAGATCTTGTCCTTCTTCTGTGTCAATTTGGACACACTATGGTCTCCATCCTTGATATCACATGCAAACTATAGGTGAATGATTCACAGATTATAATTCTACCGCCAATATCAAATGACCCTATTTGCCATCTCCACTTTGATGCTATCATGCACAGCTCAGTCTCAACATGTTTCAAAATGAACCACTGTCATTCCCTCTCATCTGCGTTCTCATTGTCCCCACCTCTCTCTCTAGGACATACAGGTATGCAAGCCCATCTTTGCACAGAGCTCACATTGGTGTGGAAGGGGCAGAGATGAGTGATGAATAACCATACTATGATTCCTATTCAGGCCATCCTCAGCCAGCAGGCTCGGCTTCAGGTTTGTATGATTGCAAACAACCTGAAAATTGTCCTGGGGAATTTATTTTAGACATTGATTTTCAGTTCACTCAGTGATGTTGTGTATCCTGTTCTTTGAATAGCCATGTCTCTGGAGAAGGTCTGGATCACCCATCTCTTCCTTCTAGTAAATAATTAAAGGCACTCAGCATAGGACGATTATCAGGCTGTCTTTTCTGGGCCTGGCCTCCTGCCCTCCACAGAACATATGAGCTCCTTTTGACAAATGTCATTGGTCCCCAAAGCATCCTTATTCCTGGTAGCAAGTTTAATGATCTGATGATTGCAGAGCATGTCCCTTATAATGTTAAGCATTTATAGAAAGTTCCTCCTACATCCTGCAATTAAAGCACAGTCTGTAAAATAATTAGTCACAAAGAAAGAATGCCAGGCATTTTTAGGGGTTAGCAGGATGACATTAATTTAATCAGTAATTATTCAGGCAGCCATGATCTTTGTAGAAATATATTCAATGAAATAATTTCCTTTCTACTCAGTTTTATATGTACATGTCTTATTGTTTTAAAACAGCTAAAAGTAAATGAGCAAAAAGGTATGCACAGTGAGCCCAATAGGAGGTGCAATGTTGCTTATAAGCCTACACAGTAGAGTGAGAAGATGGATACGGTTAAGACTTCCTAGAGCTCATTAAAACTCTCCCTTCTACCAGTACCTAGTGTGACCTTAACCAGTAACATAACCTGTCCTGCGTATCACCCACAGCTGCAAAAGTGGAGAAGTAACACCACTCTCAGAGGGTTATGTGAGGGTTCCTGGAGCCGATATACA
The DNA here is from genome assembly GCF_000260355.1 of Condylura cristata. Classification (NCBI taxonomy): domain Eukaryota; kingdom Metazoa; phylum Chordata; class Mammalia; order Eulipotyphla; family Talpidae; genus Condylura; species Condylura cristata. The sequence goes on from NW_004567113.1 coordinate 54,148,642, forward strand.
GGGGTCTCTGCACAGAGATGCAGTCATGGGTAGAGGAGAGGCTACAAGCTCACAGCAACAGCAAGGAAGTTGCTGGATAAACAAGCAATCGCAAAATGCAGGACCCAGATATGGGCCCCCCCTTGTGGCCCAGGGGTTAAGTCTCAGCACTGCCACCTCAAGGGTCCACTAAGATGGCCCGAGTCCGTCCCTGGCCAGGGAGTGATCCCCCAGGGCACAGCAGATCCCTGGTGTCTCCCCGCTGCTCCCCTCAGCAGTGGATTTCAGTGGATCCACCTGTTCTGCTCCTCACTGTTTCTGGTGAATCCTCTCACCTGCTCCACCCCAGTTCTTCTTCACAAACATAAAACAAATAAATAAATAAAATCTTTAAAACAGAGACCTGGACCATATCTTAGATAGGGGTGGGAATCCCTTGTTTTAGAGATGGGGAGAAAAAAAAAAAAAAAAGAATCTAACCTCACCATTTCAAAGTCTGTGGACCGTATCCAACAAGTTTTACTAGTTTCTGGGGCACCAAAGGTAGGAATTGTTCACTCTGCTTTCTCTTCCTCCTCGTCCTAAGCTAACTTGAAAATATATTGAAAAATATATAATTTATTTTATAACGATACATCCTGTATCAATATGTATTAACACTGCTTAAAATTCGACAAGCGGCCCTAGGCTGACCGCTGCCCAATGGCTAAAAGACACGATGCTGAAAGTAACTCAGTTGCAAACAGGCACAGACACCGACAAATACATTGTGAATTGAAATTAAATCGGTGAATCTGCAATCTTCTAAATGCTACCAGCATTGCAGATAATGGAGGCCGGAAGCACCACAGGAACAGGTTTTGGGGGGAGGGGGTTCTGCTAGGAAGTTTGATAGTTTTAATTCTCATGTGAGCATTTGGTTCGCACTCTCAGCTTGCTTGCTCACCAAAGTGAAGTCTGTTTAGAAATGGTTAATAAATGCGGGCCGAACACCCCCTTTTCGGAGGAGCCGATCTGGCTAATCAGATTTCCCTCACTTAAGGAGCCAATTTGCCTTTCTCCGCCCTCATTTGGATTCCTTTGCTACTCCTGCAGCACAGTAGTCAGCAGAGGGAGTTTGAATAATAACACTACTTTACATGTAAATGGAGACTTCATCCAAGTAGCTCAAATCTCCTGTAAACATTATCCAGCCGAATATAGATGATGAGCATCACTTTGAAGCTAGAAACATGAGCGCCATGCGGGAAGTGACTAGCCTAAGGTCTCACCTGAAGACCTTGGTGTTTCTCGGGGTGCGCCCCAGCTTAGCGTCCTGTGTGTCCCAAGCTGAGCTTCCCTCACGGAGTCCCACAGCCAGCTCTTCCAGGCTTCCCATCCCACCACCCATCTTTGAATTCTCTGTCATGTTGACGATGCACACAAAGCCACATGTCACCAACCCTCCTGACGTTAAAGACAATGTTTATGAAGTTCCCCGGGTGAGTTTTAATTTCCACATTTTAAAAACCGGCTCAAAGGAACATAATGCACAATGTGAAAAGCACAGTTTGGAATGAAGAGAAGCCACGATTCTTATTTGCAAAGCTAATCTGCAGAATAAATGAAATGCAAAGGTTGATGGTAACGGGACACCGAGGTTGCCAAGTGGAAGATTTTTAAAACCTGGTAATGGAAAAGGCTCAATTATACAAGTGTGGTATTTATCACATTCAGTTTCCAGAACCATAAGGTGAGGCTATCTTTGTTATAACAATATACATTGTAGAGTGACACTATTTTGGAGACAAATATCTGTGTTTCCATTAAGGTGGTGATTTGTCAGTAACCATCACACAGGAATGTTGCTATCAGGGAAGGCACCCAGCGCATCATGGTGATTCTGTGGTGCCAGAAACTCCAGCACATACACCCGAAGATCTTCCCTCCAAGCACAGCCTCTCAGAAGTAGAAATTATACTCCCACACCCTGTAAAAGAGGGAGAACACAGACTGTCTGCATAATTATTCTCCCTGGGGAATGAGAGGCTCAGGTTCCAGACCCCTGGTCAGTGCCCTGTGCGGCCATGCAGTCTCTCTTGAGCATGAAACAGAAAAGGTTTGACCTGATTCTCTCTGGAGCATCTCACTGATCTAAAATGCTACCAGAGGTCTATCAGTTGTGTGTATCATGAAGGGGTTCAGACCATGGTCTCGAGTCTAGAATATCAGCCTTGATTTCTCTAGGTAGCGGTGTTCATCACTCCATATCTGTGTTATCCAATATGGAAGCCAACACCACGGATGGCTATTAAATCACTGATGTTGCCCAGTGGAGAAGAGTCGTAGGTATACAATACATGTTGTATTTTAGAGACTCATTTTTTAAAACACCTAAACATCATTTTAAATTTTAAATTTAATTGAATATAATTTCCAGAAAAGTTGAACTTGGACCTATTTCTGTTTCTAGCTTACTAGCCTAGGTCACATGCAGATATTCGTCTTTATGTGGATATGTATATTTTGCGGTATACTATGTGCACAATCAAACGACAGGTTTTCACCTTAAATAGATCTTAAACTACCAGCCACAGAAATGGACCTAGACCCAGTTCTAGGCCATATCCCTGTTACCTATGATAATTTGTATTTTATGGATGTGATTTCAACAGATCAGCTTAATCAACATATCGACTTTTGGGTCCCCACACCAGAGAGCTTATAAAAGGAAGCAAGTGACTTGGGCCTTGAGCCCCTTCTTTGGTTTATTTTCTAAATACACTGCACACATTCAATTTCAAACAATGCACACAACTACTTCTTTCATTTTCTATTCATTTGTATAAAGCATACCTAATGTCTACAGTTTTGGTCAGTTTGAAAGACTATTCTTTGATTCTCATGGTCTTGAATTTTTCTAAGATTTATTGATTTATTTATTCATACAAGAACTGGCAAACAGGCCAGAGGTGCAGGGGGTGAGAAGACTCACCAGAGACAGAGAGTGGAGAAGAACAGGCAGATCAACCAAAATTCACTACTGAGGGGAGCAGCGGGCGGGTCAGGAGAGGTCTGCCCTACCCTGTGGGTCACTCCCTGGAGGGGCATTGAACTTGTGCTGCAGTGGCTGGAGAAAGCTTCATAGTGTTGAGACTTTACCCCTGCTCCACTAAGAAGGACCAGATTTTTCTTTTTTTAAATTAAGATTCCACAATAAAGAATGTATAACCATACTCAAATAATAAATTTTTTTAAAAAATGGGCATGTCCCAAATTTGAAATATAAACTGCCTTTAATTTTAAAATTCCCAAGGAGAAATTGAAGTTCAAAGATTATTTCCCAAGGCATTTTAAGTCCAAGGATGTTAAAGTCTGAAGGTATTAAAGTCTGAAATCAAATTGTCTTGCCCTGGTGAGTTAAAGTTTAAAGACGTTAAAGTCTCATAATAATTGTCTTCAACTTTTTATTCGCAGTCTCAGACGGGGGGTCATCGTCAAAGGAATCCCGTGTCCACCCCCACTTCTGCCAGAGCTGCTGCTTTCTGGAGGCTGTTGCAGCGCTGTGCTGATTTCACACCAGGGTCTCAGGCCCTCAGTTGTTTCAGTTTTTAAGATTTTACTTATTTGTTTGTTTGTTTGTTTGCACAGAGGAACTGGGGTCTGGGCCAGGGGTGATGAGAAGATTCACCAGAGACAGAGTGGGGAGCAGAACAGGTGTGGTCTACAGAAATCCACTGCTGAGGGGAGTTGCGGGGAAACAGGAGAGGCCTGCTGCACCCTGGGGGGCAGTCCCTGGGCTGGGGATCAGAGCACAGGATCACATTACTGAATTTAGAGGCCAATGCTTCAGTTTTTTTTTTTTTAAGATTTTTTTGTTTATTCATACAGAACTGGGGTACAGGCCAGACATGCGGAGGGTGAGAGGATTCACCAGAGACCAAGCGGGGAGCAGAACAGGCAGATCGACGAAGTACACTGCTGAGGGGAGCAGCGGGCGGGTCAGGAGAGGTCTGCCGCGCCCTGTGGTCACCTCCGGGGCAGGCAGGAATCGAACTCATGCGGAAGCGGCTTAAGCTTCTTTGTGCTGTGCTTTAACCCGCTGCGCCACCAGGGAGGGCCCCTTAACTTTTAAAGTAGCCATTGGAGAAAAGCGTCCTCCGAGGTTGTGCACTGAGTCTTAGCAAAAACTGTAAAATAGGTTGGCCTATATGCACGGCTGATCCCTATGATCGAATCACCCCGGTCATAGCAGAGACTCAGCGGTGTCTACATAAAGAGCAGATGGAAGGAAACAAAACAAACAAAAAAAAAACAGAACACTCCTCTGGTTTTGTCCCAGCAGGGTCATTGTCCTCTCATACAAAGTCGCTCACAGATACACTTGTACTTTTGAACTCAGTTGGAATTAATCCTCAACAGGCAGTTCATTTTGGTCCGATGCATTAACCATCGATGCATTAACCATTTCTTGGGACAGGGGATGGCTCGGAGAGGCGTTGACATGGGCCCACCACTTCTAGTCCATTTTCCCTTTGATCCCCATGTTTCAGCATCTCAGTCTTACATGAGCTCTATATTGTTGCAAGTGTGTCTTGTGTCATGTTAACAATCCCAGGCATATGTAATTTTAGGGGATTTGTCGCTCACTTGTCCCTTAAGCATGGCCTGGACACTTTCACCTGAAGTATCAGTAGCTAGCTCCTCGCTGTTTACCCAGAACTCAGGGAAGGATTGACTCTTAAGTTTCTTACCACTGTGGTTAAATCACGGTCTTTTCTACATTGCTTCAGAAAAAACATCCCCATATACTAGATCTTGACCCAATAAGACTCTAGAGGCCCCTTCCCCGTCTGGCTGAACTCTGACCCTTGCTCAGGTGCCCACTCCCAGTGCATGAAAGGAAACTAGTTTACCCCTGAGTTACAATGTCTCCTAGGATGACCCACATAATGTCCTCTATTTCATTCACTAGAGAATCAGAACCAAGGTCAGCTACTCGGTTCTGTATGTTCCTGCTACTGGACATCACTCTAGGGATTGACCTCCTTGAATTTGCTCGTACGATTTTTGGGGAGGATTGAATGAAACCATCTCAATAAAACTCCTAAGATACATAGCCACCTCAATAAGTCTTAATGTCCATAAAGTACTCCTGGTACATATTTATTAATGTCACATATATATTTAAAATAAACTCATCCCAAGAAAAGTTAATAACAAATGGAGGATGTGGAGAAGGTGATGGATGGATGTGGAAGAGTCCACTGAAACATAATATAAACCAACACAGATGGAATACGTAATAAGTCCATGCATAAACCTGCATCAAAGCCTCTGGGGAAACACAGTGTGTGAAGGAGGTGAGAACACAGGAGCCAGCTCTAGCTTCATGGTATTCTTTGCCACTGTGGAATACTTGCACCAAATACCTTTCATTCATTTTTCAAAACTCAAGTCATCAGAAACTTCAAGAGTAAATATAGCATACATGTCATTGAGAATATTAGCATTCCAGTAATACATTGCCTTCCCCCTGTTGCTTTATAATTGTTATCTCCACTCTACCACGAGGGCTCTTTAAAAAAGAATTCATTCAGGTGAACTTTTTCAACAAACAACTTCTCGTTCTCCCATTAGATAAACAGACACCACTCTGGGTAAAGGGAGTTTGATATTTCTGACAGATGTCACCACTGGGGAGTGGTAGAGTGACCAAAGCTTCTTTTCAGTACGTGGACTCACCGAGGAAACCACGTACTGAGATCAGAGCAGGTCAGAGTTAGTTCCAGACCACAACTTGCTGGAATGTCCTCAGTTGCTGTTCTTTCTGCCCATCAACGCCAGTTCTTCAGCCACCTGCCCCCACCTAATTCCTAGTCTCACCCCTCCAACCATTTGATGAGATTCATCAGGCTATCTTTTCTGATGCCTACTACTCATCAAGTTGATTACTAAATTGGCAGAAACTTTAGAGACTCTCACTAAACATGGGCTCCATTAAATGCTCAATTATGCAATGTACAATCACTTAAATTATATTAAAAACATAATTAGTAAATTTACAAAACTCATTGCTTTTTAATTATTTTAATTTGTTGGAAATATAACTCTACAGGGCACAGTACCAAGATCTGGAGATGCAAGAGGCGTAACAGACAGAACCTTCTCTGAAAGGCCTCAGCTGTCTATCTCCAGCCACCATTTGGTGTACCCCAAGATGTTATATGTAACAAGTGACCGAGCAAGAAGAAATTCTGCAGTCAAATAGATCTAAAAGTCATTGGGTTATGTAAAGTAAAATGAATTACGTGACTGTAGGCCTTTTCTGCAAATTTTATATGCTAGTGAGCTTTGAAGTACTCATCAGGATTTGATCAGCATTATGTACTGTTCAAATAGAATATTTTTTGGAAGGGTGTATCTCCCATTCCAGGGGATGTGACTTTGGAAATAATGCACTAATTGGAAAATACTTTTACTCTTTTTAAGGATGTGCCTTTGTTCATTTACTCTCCAATTTCATGTTCTTTAATGACTGATAATGGACTTTGGTCATCTCCGCTCACTCTTCTTATCTTTCTTCTTAGTGAAGTCAGCTTCCTGTTAATAGAGGAAAACTGGACATTTTCCAAAACATTGGCATACATGAGTCAACCAGCAGCAGAACTAATGGTCTCTGGAAGTAGAACAAAGTCTAAAATATGCTCTTGTATGTAGTCATCCAACCCTTCATCGTGAGCCAACGATTCGTTCTCTTACGGTATTTCTTCTATCAATACTTGTCGACCCAGAATTTAGCACTGTTTTAAAGGATGGGGTGAGTACTGAAAAAGAGCAATTCCAAATAAATCAGCCCGGGGCAAATTAGGGTGATGGACTTAGCAAAACAAGGGCCTGACAACTTGTAAATCCTCTCAGTCTTGGCTGCTTTAGGGGCTTTTGTGGAGAATTACTCCGTAAAACTTACTGCAGATTTTCACTGTTAAGTGTAGACATCTGGACATACTTTATCTCTAGCAGAGACACCTCTTAAAGCTTAGAAGGAAATTCAGTGGCAGCCTTAAGTTTCAGGGTTTTGGTAAAACAGTATTTCAGCTTCTTGGGGAAAACCAATTCAGATGTAATATAACCCACTTGTATCACACAATGACAGTTTTCACGTTGACTGTTCTTGCTGATGTTGCAAACTAACATTCACCCCCCGACACACACACACACACCAAGATTTGTCGCTGTGGAACATTGAATTTCAACCTTTTACCAATGAAAATTTTCTGAGTACAAAAATATTTTAGTAGTAGGTGTCAAAACCAATAAAATCACCGAATTTCCATCTATACAAGTTCTCTCTTAGCAGCCCTCCCATTATATTTGCAGAATTCCTCATTTTGTCATCATGATGATCACTTTCAAATATTTTTTTTCAACTCTGAACCTCCTTCTCACTTCCCGGACTACAGCTCTGTCTTCCTGCCGGGCATCCCCGCTGGTTAACCATCAGTAACTCAAGAACTCAACATGCCTCAAATTGGACTCATTAGTCTTCTCTTTCCAAAATGCTCCTATTTTCATGTTTGCCACTTATAAGAAGGCATCATTTCCTGCACTCTCCTTCCTACTCAGCTATTCAAGTTTCAAATTTTTCTTGGCTTCTTACACTTATGCCATCATCATGAGCCTCTAAAAATATATCATAAAGGTATTTGATAAGAAATCACAAAGACTTGAGGGTTGACTCTGACACAGATAGCCCATTTAATGAGCGTGCTTAGCACAATTTTGTGAACAAGGTCACCATAAACAATGACCTTGGGAACATCATTCAGGCTTCCAGTGCTTTATTTTCACATGGAAAAAGAAAATCTTTTTCTTCTAATACAATTATTGGGAAGCTACAAGGAGCTGCAGGGTATGGACTGCTTTGGAAATCAGGGAAAAGAAAAATGCTAACAACTCAGCCATTTCTGTTCCAAACCTCAATGTCACAGTGTTAGCGCAAGCCTGATGATTCCTTCCCTGCTAAAATAGAATTACATTTTTTTAAAAGATTTATTTATTTCTGCATACAGAACTGGGGTACAGGCCAGAGGGGCAGGGGTGGCGAGAGGCTTCACCAGAGACAGAGTGGGGAGCAGAACAGGCAGATCAATGAAGTACACTGCTGAGGGGAGCAGTGGGCGGGTCAGGAGAGGTCTGCCACACCATGTGGTCACCTCCGGGGCAGGCGGGGATCGAACTCATGCGGAAGTGGTTTTAGCTTCTCAGTGCTGTGCTTTAACCTGCTGCGCCACCAGGGAGGGCCCAGAATTACATTTTTAACATGTTTTCCTATCAGGCTTTGTGGGCTTCTGAGCCAGTGAAATTAAGCTTTCATTCATTCGTTCATTCATTCACTTGCTCATTTACATTACTCAACTAACATTTAATAAAGATTGTGCCTCAGGCAGATAGCGCTGGCCTCTGCTGTCTGAGGAACAGGTTAACAGGCAAGGGGCGTGCGACTCACGGGGCCTGACACCTGCAGTGGATTTGAGTGGGCTCTGGCTACTGTTCCCACATGGGTGCTTGCACATTGCTAACGTTCTCATTTCCTGACTCGGTGCCCATTTTTCTCTAGATATAAAAGGGTGTCCTCCTTAAACAAACATTTTTCTTCTGCCTAAACAGCTTAATCGCTGTGATCCATGATCTTGTGTGGGCATATACATTATGTCCCAGTGGATTGCAATATTCAATGTGTAAACATTTAATGAATGAAACTTGCCCAACATCATATTGATGTGAAAATAAATCGTTTTAAAGCTATTTAAAAACCTGTAAGGCTGTCGGCTATCAGGATCGAGAGGCACCTGGCCTTCATAGCAACACCCTTCAAATAGAATAATCCCCCTTCCACCTCTTTTCTTTCCCAGGCACTTAAATTTCCCCAAACACTCATTTGCATTTCCTTTGAATTCTCAAGCGGTTTTCAAAAATAGCTCTTTTATAGAAAGTAAATTAATCAACAGACAGGCAGTTCTCCCTAGGAGCAACATCACAAGCAACTTCCCTATGCTTGAGCTCACAAATGCAGGACCCCAGCCTCTCTCCCTCCCCTAGGCTCTCTCCTCACTCTCTCACACACTCTCTCTCACACACCCCTCTGTTTACATTCCCCTGTCTCTATATATCCAAGGAAACTGGCTGAGTAAGTCTACCAGTGATGGATCATTTGGCAACGGAATTGTGAAGTGAGGAGAATTCAACACAAAGACTCTTCCTTTTCTCGTATTTGAATAGCTCATTTGATAACCACGTCTGTGGTTTCCCATTGTTTTTACCAACATGCATCAGATTAATATGAACATTAGTCATAATTTGTAATAATCTGTTCCAGTGATCTAAGCCAACATCATGTATACTTGACTGGAACATAAAATTGCTGTTTTGATGTAAAAAAAACGCAGCACATCATCTCTGGAAGGGCACATGTTAGGACTTGCAACTGCTTTATCTCTTTTATCTACCATCACTAGACTAGAGTGAGGGTCTCTTAAGAATCTATTTCGGCATGTTCTCTTCTGGATGCAAAGTTTCAAGCACAGTTTGCCACCTAAGAGGTGTGAGTAGATAGGACACAAAACATATAGCAGTGGGTACTCATGTGTATAATTCTGGGTAGTTGGTAGAACACTCGTCAGTGTAGACAACAAAAAGGATAATGTAACTGAGTATTTAGGGGGCAAATCATGGATCCATGGATCAGTTGTAGAATCCAGACTCTACTGAGGTTTCCGATTCCTAAGCCATGTCTTTGACTCTCATTATATCATAATTCTCTTACCTGTCACTTGAGATTAGTTTATTGATAGACAGTGAATGAATGAATGTGGAGCACCTTGCAGTTTGCCTGCAATGCCTTATCTATAATCAATCACCTTGAGAAGCAGGAAACTATAGCTAATCCCATTTTACAGATATGAAATGTGGTCCTGGGTCATCAAGAAAATAGAGTGGAACTGTCCTTGAGCAAGGTGTAGCCATCCTCACATTACAGACTCAATGCCAAATGTCTAACTTCTCCATGATGATGTCCTGCTCCAGGGAGAGTGAGAAAAGCAAAGATCAGGGCAAACCAGGTAACGGCTGCTGCAATACTTAAACAATGAAAAAGCATTTCCATGGGCTGTGCAACAGGGTTCATGCCCTGTATTAGAGATGGTAAGCTTTATATTCTTTTTTTTTTATTTATTTGTTCATACAGAACTGGGATACAGGCCAGAGGCTCAGGGGCGGTGAGAGGCTTCACCAGAGACAGAGTGGGGAGCAGCACAGGCAGATCGACGAAGTGCACTGCTGAGGGGAGCAGCGGGCGGGTCAGGAGAGGTCTGCCGCGCCCTGTGGGTCACCTCCGGGGCAGGCGGGGATCGAACTCATGCGGAAGCGGCTTTAGCTTCTCAGTGCTGTGCTTCAACCCACTGCGCCACCAGGGAGGGCCCTATATTCTTAATCCTTATAATACATCTTAAAGTTGGTATCATCTTCACCGTTTAACAAATAAAATGAAACTTAGGCAGAAACAATCTCCTGGCACAGATAAAAACTCAATGAGAGTTAACAGTCTTCCAATCTCCATGAAAATATAAACAAATAAGCTACATTGATACTTTCATTTATCACCGTGTCTGCAGTGTATAGGGCGTGGAAACCCTCAGATGTGTATTTAGTGCATGGCCCCACATTTCAGACAACTCAATTTCTACTGGTCTCTAATTTCCTCCTCTAGGAAGTGGAACTGATCATAGTTCTGGACTGTTAACAACCCAGCGCTATTCCCGGGCCTTTCCTGGAAGCACCGTAGATCTTCACATCCCTTCCCTGAACACCACAGATGTCCTCCCCAGCTAGGAGCTCATCGACATCCACCTAGCACCCTGCATCCATCGCTAACATCTCCACTGTTCTGTGTGCACCAGAGTCCAGCCCCTGGCTCGTCGACAAGCACACCCTTTGATCCCAGCAGCATACACTGACACCAGCTTCCAGTGAATCAACTGTCAATTTCATGAATAAGTTATTTATCTCAAGCATATAAGTTGCTCCCATAGGTATCTCCCCAGAAGAGTTTAAACACCATCCATGGTACTCAGTAGAGTTGCTTTTAGTCAGTCTAACAATTCTACAGTGAATTGAGGAATCAGAGACTCCCCAAGGCCAAACATTTCCCCAAGATCACAGACACGCGATGACTCAAGGCGAAGCTGGAGCAGGGCTCAGGCCTGCCTGGGCTCTGTCTGCTGTGTCTGCAGCCGGGACAGGTAAGCCTGCTCCTCACCGCCTTGCTTCTAGGCAGCCTCCCTTCTAATTTAGACTCATGTCTTCGGAATACTGTATTTGGCAATTTAGGTTGTATTCACTGCCAATATAGATTTCTAAATGTATGCAGTAAATTTAAAAGAATAAGATGCCTTGCTGAGTAGAAAATCTGGATTACTATGTCCTGCAAGCAAATCAGCACTGCCATTATATGCACATAAAAATAACCTTAGGATTGTTACTATGAATAATATGATTTATCACCATTAAAGGAGGATTTAGACATTTAGCTTTTTCTCACATCACAGGTTGTTCATTTTAGTACAGGAAGACTCCAAATAAAAAAGATTAATGAGGTAAATAGCTTTCTTTCTATATACACAGTTTTTGCTTCTTTCTGAAATTATGTCTGTTCTGAAAATTCAGCTGGTCTCTTTGCCATAAATTAAAACCAACCCTTGGTCCAAAAGATAAAACAGGTGCATCCAATGTTTAAGAGATCATGTTAAATATTGATGCTGTTGAAGCCTGTTGTTGGAGAAATTCCCCTTATTAATTTTCCAATAGTTAAAATTAAACCTCTATGAAGTCTCTCTACAGTTTTTTCAGGTGGTAAATACATCTAAAAATATATATGACCTGGTTTCAACCACAGAGATGAGGCAGTAAAAATGGAGGGAGGTAAAAAGTCTCCCTTTTTAATTTAAAATTCAAATATACCAGCAGGTTCCATCTGAATTGACACTCTTTGATGATCTAAGTGCCGTGTTCAGTGGGAGTCAAGATCCTTGACAGCCAGTAACTCTAATTGATGCCTGAGTCCTGTTCAGGTCTCCTTGCTTCCTATTAATAGGCAGAGGATGCGGGGTGTGTGTGTGTGTGTGTGTGATGCTGAGGTCACTCGTTCACCCAGGGGCCCCCATGAGTCCTGCTCCTGGTAATGTCCATCCCCTAAGACAAAATATGTGACTGTTTTCTTGCTTTCTTGGATCATTCTTATCAGAAGTGTCATCTCCACGCTGTGAGGACACTGAAACAGGCGGGACTCATGCGGTGATGCCCTGAAGCCCCGTGCCAACTGCCTTGGGCATCAGCCAAGTTGGTACGGGCCCTCCTGCCCCAGCCATGTCTTCCAATAACTTGACACCTGCCCAGCCCATTGTCTGCAACCATGTGGCAGAGCCTGACCCATAAATGCCCCTTCACCTTCCCTTGGACTCCTGAAGCCAGAAACAATGAAGTGACACGTGTTTGTCATCCAAACCACTAAAGTTGGAATAACCTGTGTGAAGCACTCACTATCTGATCAAAACCCCAATAATGTTTGCATAACACTTTTGTTTCTAAGAACTCTTTTATAATGCTAAACTTTCACATAATCAGTATCCTTACCTGTTGTTGACAAATCAGAACAAAGGCCAGAAAGGGTCATTGGGTGTTCCACTTGCCACATGTCTTACAAACGGTGGTGGAAGGATTTAAACGCACCTCTTTATAACTTTAAAATATATTGTTTTCCGACACACAAAATACAGCGTTTCAAACAGCTGTCTTGGAGACAAACAAGGCAACTGTTCCAAACATCCAAGTGCCGTTTCTATCCTCTTCCTAAAATCTTCCAGGAAGAAGTTGTCAGGGCTTCTGGATCCAGACACATTCCCTCACGTGCCACAAATTCATCCTTCGGCAGGTGATGCCACTGATCTGAAGGCCCAAGCCAGTTCCAGAATCCTCCCTGACTGAGCTAAGACCTGTTGCAATGTCCTTGCAGTCCAGCTTTTTCTTCCCAACACCAAGGCTTTTGCCTCCTCAGAGCTGAGCACTTCTCATGTTGCTTCCTGGGTCCGAGCTCCTATTTCAGAATCTAGTTTCAGGAAACCGTCACTGTTTGTTTTCCTTCTTAACCCATTTACTTATTTTTGAGTGATTGAGCTGCTCTAGATGCTGCTGGCTGTGTTGTATCAGAACCAGTTGCATCAGCATTATCTGGGAAACCGACAAGCACATAAATTCTCTAACTTCTACATGAAATAAGAATCTTGAGAGGTAGGGACCCAAATTATGTGTTTAACAGGTCATCCAGGTGATTCTGATGAACCATAAAGTTTGGGAAACACTGATGTAAGATTTACTGCCCTCTTAAGTATGGTTTTAACTCATCATACAGAGCTCCTTCAGCTGGCGGGTGTCAAACGTCTTTGTTGCATTAGATCACATGTAATTTGAGTTTCAATAGTGTAAAATCAGATTACAGCTCAGGAGTAAACTGTATGTTGACTTTGGACGCCAGATGCTAAATTCTCACAGTGTTGCATTAAGGTGAAGTCTGTTGTAGTGAGACAGGTGGTTACAACTGGATAGAAACTGTGTTGTTAGGAGGCTGTAGAAGATGTAGCGAGGGGGAAAGAAAAGACTCATTGGGGGTCCTTTCGTGTCAGGCAGGAGTTGGACTCCGTCTTAGAGGCTCTGGGTGGATAGTGAGCAATGTGACTCAGTCGGGTGCATTACTGCTTCAGGAAGGTCACTTTGGAAGCCACTAGGAAACTAGACCTGCAAGTTGAAAGACCTTTCCTGCCCAGGGCATAGCTCAAGGGCATCCACATGCTTCTGACAGTGAAGACCTGTGGGTTCTCTCCTATCAGATTTTCTCCTTGAACCACTGTCCACTAGGATATCATTAAGTGATTTTCATGCACCATTTAAACAACTCACAGCTGGGAATGTGTGGCTATTTTAGGGAGGGGCTATCTGATTTGCTTTTTTCATGTATGCAATAAAATAAAAAATAAGTGCCTGCTAACCTGTGCCTCTGGCACTGTCTCTCCACAGTCCAAGCTCCATTTAGACTGTTAGGTCAAGTTGGCTTCTACTCAAAAGCTACTTTTGGACTAAAGATGAATCTAAAATTCTTGGCAATACAGAAAAGAATTCTGCAAAGGTCTAAATTTGTCATTTATAGTATCATTTTATTTTATTATTCTTATCACTCTGTTCATTTTTTATAATAGGTATCACTATCAGTAATTAAATACTTATCTGATTATTTATTTATGATCTATTCTTACCAGCAGACAGGCAGTCCATGAGTATCAATTATTTCTCTGTTATTGATTATGCTCATATTACAAGTGACATTTCCGTTCAAAGGGGGAGGTTCCATTTTCTCTGCCCCACCTAATTCAGGACAGTCTCATCTTGATCATTATTTTAATTATATCTGTGAGGATCCTGTTTCCACATAATATCACATACATAGGTATTAGGGTTTAGGACTTGGGCATATCTTTTTTTTTTATTAGTAAGATTTATTATTTATGCACACAACTGGGGTACAGGCCAGAGATATATGGCAGTGGGGGGGGGGTTGTGAGAGGAATCACCAGAGACAGCATGGAGAGCAGAACAGGCAGATCTACTGAAACACACTGGTGACTGGCTAGGAGTGGTCTGCTGTACCATGTGGACTACCTCCCTGGCCAGGGATTGAACATGTGCTGCAGTGGCTGGCAAAGTCATAGTACTGAGATTTAACCTGTTGCACCACTAGGGAGGGCCCTTGGGCATATCTTTTTTGAGAACACAATTCAATTTATTGCTACATTTTTTTTCATTGTCATCATGACAAAATATCATAGACTAGGTAGCTTAAACAACAGTAATATAGTTTCTCATAACTCTGGATGGTAGCCTACCATCTTAGAGGAGAACCCGTAGAGGAGAGGTCATTCTCTTTTGAAGGTCTGTCTGTGTCTGCAGTTGGGTTATTCTATTGACTCATCCGGTACAACCCTCTAACATCTTGCCTCATCACTGCCCCATCCCTGCCCTCCTGCAATCCAAATGAGCAGTGTTTTTGTTGTCTGACTCCACCCCTATTTCTGGCTTCTGCTGAGATACATGACTAAATCCAGGAGTTACACCCATAATCTCTTCATTAAATGATTTATTTTTCCCAGTCACACTATGGTGTTCTCTCCAGAACACATTTTCTCCACTTTGTCTTTTTCAATATGGATAGACTAGCAAGTTCCAAATATTCAAGTTCTGGTTCATTTTATTTATTTTTATGACAAGAAACATCTTTCCTCCCATTTCTAAGAATAAATTGCTAGCATCCAGCATTAACTAGAAAAGACAGTGACATGTCCCAATGAAAAAGTAACAGTTGAAGTTATTTGAAGCCAGGAAAGGACACATCCAAGCGATAGTTTTCAAAGGACACTGGCAGCTGCATGATACATTGCTAGCACCGGCCATGGGATAAGCTCATCCCTGTCCATGGTCACACAAGACACTATATAAAGTGCAAAAAATAACCGCTTGAAAGTCTAACACAGTCAAAGCAGTAATAGAGTGGAACTCAGTTAGAACTTGAAGATCAAACAACGCAAGGGTGAAAATCCCTTTTACTTTTGGTGTTTTTATCCCAAGGAAGGCTTAAGCTACACTACCTCACAGCTGTGTCACTGCAGTCCAAGGAGGACCAAGGAGATTGCAGAGCAAAGTTTTGTGGAAATAGTGACTAGAAACTGTGCAAATATTATCAACAATATAAATTTGCAGGTTCAAAGAGTACAGTGAATCCCAAATGATATAATCTAAAGGAAAACAATACTGACATGTCCTAATCAGTCCCTTGAATATATTAAAATCACCACAATGAAGTCTGTGAAAGCACCTAGAGAAAAATAATAAATTCAGTCATGCAGAAACAACGGGCAATGCTGTGTATGTCTTACAAGGATGGAAGAGAAAGAGTCAAACAGCATTGCTAAATACTGAGATAAAATAACTGCCCACCCAGAATTCTGCAAAGTGCTCAAAAAATAAAGTCTTAGATAAAGGGCAACTGAGAAAGTTACTATCCAGAAGCTTTAAAAGTAAAGATGAAATAAAATCTTTAGATTGAAGGAAAATAATACCAGAGAAACTTGGAACTGCAGATGTAAGGAGAAAACAAATCAACTGTCAATAAATGTTGTAATATAAATGTGTATTTTTTCTTCTTTTAATTATTTTACACATGTCTGGCCTGGTGATATTGTTTAGTGGGTATTAAATATAAATCTAATGCATATGACACTATAACATATATGCTCTGAGGAGGATAAGGGTACTGATATGGTTGTAAAACTTCTGCTCTTCTGTATAAGAGGTTTTTGTAAACAGTGAAAACTTGAATTCTAGAACAACAATGACAAGCAAAGAAGTATGTAAGTACAAGATGTAGCCCACAAAGTCCAATGGGTAAATGTTCAAAAAATTAAAATGGAAGCAGAAAAGGGAGAAAAAGAACGGGACATACAATGATAAAACTGATGTTAGAAAGACAGCTGTAGCTCAACTATATCAATGACACAATAAATGTAAACGGTCTAAACAGAGAGGTTGAAAACATCGATAACATGACATTTGATGATGAAAGCCTGAATACTTCTGCCGTAAGACTGAGATCAAGAAAAGATGTTTGCTTTTAATATTAATTCAATATCATATTGGCATTCCTAGACAATACAAAAATGAAAATAAGTAAATAAGTGTCTAGGGTGATGGGTGGATGAATAGACAGATGGAGTTAGAAAAGAAAAACAAATCTATTCACAGATTAAAAATATGTGCATAAAAATCCTCAAGGAATAAACAAAAAGATTCTCAAGCTAAACATAGATTTAATAAATAGGCAGGCTATACTATTTACATAAAGATTAACTTAATGTTTATATAATACCAATGAAAAACTGGGCGTTGACATTATTAGAGTAATACAAAAACATGAAATGTTTTTCTAAAAGACACAAATCACGCACAGGCTCTGCTCATTGAAAACTATAATTTGCTGACAAGAAGAATCGATGTAAACTTAAATAGCAAGATACCCTTGTTCACCGATTAGAAGATACAATATTACGATGTCTTTTCTCCCCCAATTAATCCATAGATTTGATAAAAACTCAATAATCAGAAAATTTATTTTTATTAACCAACAGGATTTTTATGACATTCATAAAGAAACTCTAAGACATGAAACAAAGAAGGTGATTTTGAACAGTAAAGAAATAAAGAGGAGTCATTCTCCCTAATTTCAAGATTTATTACAAGTCTATGATAATCAATGTATGGTATTAATGATAGGATAGATTCAGATACCAATGAAGTAAAATAGGATTGTGCAGAAAAACCAGAATAAAAGATTCACATAGATGATCAAGTGATTTTGTCAAAGATGAAAAGGAAATTTAACGGGAAATGAACTTTTAACACCTACTACCAAAAAGCTTTAAATCAACATCATGTACATACTCTAAGTGACCCCCCAAAGAAAGCCGACACGTATCACCTGTTTTACAAAAATATAACTAAAAGTTGATTACGGACTTGATTTTAAAACCCAGCTTTTGATCTTGGGATAAATGAAGTTATCTTAGCTATGGCATGGAAAACATTGCAAAGAAATGAAAGATAAATTAGGTTTAATCAAATTTTAACCTTATCTGTGAAACATCTTGGAAAGTAAATAAAAGACCAAATATGGACTAGGGTAAATTTTTGCAAAACTTGTATCTGACAAAGAATATAAGACAGATTTGCACAAAAAGCATTCATATGTGAAAAATGGTACACAAAAAAAGATTGATATTATATATTACATATATAATTATAGTATATAATGCTAAATATAATAAAAAGATGTTCAATTATATATAGACTATGTGTGAATTCTGTTACCCTAAATGAATCCATTGAACATATTTTCTATTTTCTCAAGATATCAAATATATGTGAATCTTTAATCATTGCTTTTTCTGAATTTCCTTCCTTATTTTCCTCATAAAGTGTGTGGAATGTTGGAGTGTATTCTACAGACCGTGTCATTGACTTTTCATCCCTTCCTGACAACTAAACTGAACCCTAAGCATAAAGGTGTGTCTCAATATGCAACAGCTTCTTGTTTAGACATTCGAGGTGAACTTGGTTCCACCCACAAAGTCGGGCGCACTTTGGGGAATTCTGTGTTTACCACCAACCAGGTCTTCTGCCCGTGAGACGAGACTGTCCTCCAAAGGAGATGCCGGTTTCTCAATGCTAGGAAAACAATTCACATGCGCGCACACACACACAAACTGTCCCTCCACTATCACTCTGTCATGCATTAAATGACAGTCTAGTTTCGTGGGCTATGAGAGATTTGCTGTGACCTAAAGCTAGAAGCATGGAAACGGTCAGCCAACTGGAGGCAGGAGGAAGCACAAGTATCCTCTCCATGCCAAATTTTGTGTTTATTTATGCTGAAGAGAGAACAATTGAACCGATGAGTGTGCAATTCTTCGTGAGCGGTAATGTGCCATATAATTGTCAGTTCTACCATTATTGTTATTAATGCTGGCATTATTATCCCCTCAACCCATGTTCTATGACTGTTAAAACTGGGTTTTAAAACCAATGTGTGTAACAGAATGGTGTTTGCTGAGGCTGAAATACAAAACCACAATGATGTAAATCTGACACACTTTAGTGCTGTGCCATGTTTAATTGTTATTGTCCAAACAGTAATTCAGAAGCAGGACAAGGGCGTGGAAAATGAGGGCAGGCCTGGGATTCAGCAGCTCTGTCTTCTGGATTTATCTCCTCTGTTCATGGATGGCCACGAACAGACAAGGCTCTTTCTCTCTCTACTACTCAGTTTCACCATCTGCGAAGTGAAGGGCCAGGGTGACACGTCCCCACAGGTCCCCTCCTAGATGACAAGATCAGATGAAAGCACACCGGAGAGAACTTGCTGCCCACAGTGGTGAGAGTCAGAGGAGAATTTCCACAGCAGTGGTTTGCATGGAACCGAGTTGGGCTATATGAGGAACACTCAGCCTAGGTGGTCTCAGCCAAGGTCCAGTGAACCAGAGACACCTGTGAATAAACAGGAGCCCAGACATTGACTTATCCACCCACTGACTCACTCGCACAACAGATTTTTTGAGTGTGAAGTGAATTCCATACTGTTCCCTGGGGTTAAAGACACGCCCTTGCGTTCAGGAAATTATGCTTTTACAGGTAAGACAGAAGAGCTGTCATCAACACACCAGCGACTACTGCCTACCCGTCTGCCCTGCTGGCTTCCCAGGGATGCTGCAACGCCTTGAGTTCTCAAAAGTGCGTTGTTCAGCCCCACTGTGGCTGGGGCTCCAGTAGGATTTCACTCACAGGAGGCTTTTCTGCTGCTCTGTGAAGAAGAAGAAAAGGAAAAACCGCTATTCACCTGCAAGAGGAGGGCAGTGTGTGAGTGGTCAGGGTGGGGCTGGGGCAGGTCAGGCCCAGGTGAGTCTTTGCGTCCAGGTAAGGCCAGTGCTACCACCTAATGGCGATTCCAGTTCTTCCAGATTCCCTGGGTATTACCTGAGGCTTTATCTGTTCTCCACTCTCCAGACCTATCAACGAATTTACATGAAAACATTTCATCATTTGAATGTTTTATTTAAAATATATATATCTAAAAATATATATATCTAAAGTGCTTTCTATTTTTCTGATGTAAACTCGCATGATAATGCCCGTAGCAATAACCTCAGTGGAAGTTGGAGCAGAGACAGTAGACCAAAGAACGGGATAGTGAGTTCCTCCAGGAATCCTGAGAGGCTTCCCTGAGGAGGTGACCATTGCAGGGAGAACTGATCAACCAGAAAATGTTGACTTCTTAGGGGCATGTGTTCCAGTCGCAGGGAATGGTGCAGACAGGGACAAACGGCAAGTATCATTGGGAACACAGTACCCAAGAAAACATCACGGACCAGGTTGAGAGAAGGACCACGTAGGCGATAAGGTAGTAACTGAGTCCATGGTGAGTTCATGGAGCAAGCTCAGGACATACCAGGGGTTTGAATGTCATCGTCAAAGGGTTTCAGAAGGATGGGGAGACAGAACAGGGTGTCCTTCACCCCACCCCTCATCAGCAGTCACTGGGCCTATCTGTCAACTGTACCCCGACATCAGTACCTCATGCGTGGGCACAATTTTACAGCATGCTGTCACAGCAGATCTTATTAAATGTTCACATTAGTCCCCAGTCGTTACTACTCTAGTGTTTCCGCTTGGGGCCAGGAAGTTCAGGGAGTTTTGAATAGGACAACGGACAAGTGACAAAGCTTTGGATCAATCCAGATTCAAAGTCAAGGGTGAACCGCGAGGGACTTGTGACATGAGCAATGACCTGGGCTCTCTTCCTGATGTCCAACGATCACAGCTACTGTTTCTGAATGAAGCCACGTCGTCAGGCAGGTGAGCGCCGCACCTGCCAGTTGGCAGCTGTAGGAGAGCCCAGAGCCGGTGGCTGAGGCCCCGGGTGGCTGAGGCCCGGGAGCTGAAGCTCCTGCGTCTCAGATCTTGCGCCTTGTCAACCACAGGGCTGCCGTCTAAATGCAGACTCTGATTCCTGGGCCGGAGTAGGGGTAAACCCTGCCGCTCTCCCCGCCTCTCGGTGGGTGGGCTGCTGTGGACTCGCCCTTGGGGAACAGACTCGGAGGCGTAGTAAATGCCCGTGAGGGTTCACACAAGAAAGAGTCATCTACAGTCCCGCTTATCTCTGAGAGCGAACGAGGACAGTGACTTCCAAGGCGGAAGGTTGACAAGGAAACGTTTGAGAGGCCTGGTGATCACTGACAGGGCTACTTGTGACACCATTTCCGAGCCTCTGTTTTGACTGTGGAGATATGAAGCTTTGGGTTGTAGACACCGTTTTTTTTTTTTTTTTTTTTTTTATTTATTTATTCATACAGAACTGGGGTACAGGCCAGAGGCTCAGGGGCGGTGAGAGGCTTCACCAGAGACGGCCCGAGTTTCCTTGTCTTTTTTTTTTTTTTTTTTTTTTTAAGAAATGTTCATGGAGTTCAAAATCTTAAATGTGCCACTATGCATTTAAACATGTTATTATACTGAGGATTGGGGTTTTTCTAATTGAACACTGTCTATAGAAGATAAAGCATTGCTATTTATTTAATAAAACAAGAAGGTTCTTTTTTTTTTTTTTGGAATAAGAGTTCAATTGTTGTGGGAGAATTTGAAATACCTAGATGTACATATATGTATGTTTCATTGTGTTTCAATATAACTGAAGAATAATCTCAGATTAAGGTTTCTATAAAGTGACTTTAATGACTTTCAAATCTAGAATATGGCCATTTTACTGAATTATTGAATACATTTAATTGCAGGTTGTATACTGTGAACTATTGATCCAATAGTTATTCATGTGGACTATTAAAATGGAATGATTCATTTTTTATTTCACCATTTTAAGCAATGCTTATATATTATTTACAGTTTGAGAGCCAGGAATAAAAGAGTTTTTAGTACAATACAATATTTTTAATGTAGGGCAGGCCTTTGTGGGAGTCCAAAGTAACATTATATAATCAAAAATTAAATAACTTTAAATTCAGTAGAGAAAAAGACACCCTTTTTCTACAGTTGAATATTTTAATTGCAGAACTATTCACTGGAAATTATGAACCTTTCCAAGGTAACTGAAATATTTAATATGAAATATAAAATATTTTAAGTGCTCTGCAGATTACTCAAAAGAGAAATGAAGGTGTGTTCTTTCTTTTTCTTTTTTAGCTCCGAGGAAAGAATTTCTTCCTTAATTCAATCATATTTCCTTTTATGTTAAGAACAAAGGAATTGGGTCATCGAGGGCTTCAGCAAGGGGCGTTTTGAGCTCATTCACTGGTAGCTTAAAAGATAGTGGAACAAAACATGGGCTCTGTGAGTGGACTCGCCCCGTGCCTGCTTTCCATGCTCCTCTGCTTGACAGAATTGAGGTACATTCCCCTGTCTAAGTAAAGGCATGATATCTAGCGATCTGGAGGCTGTTTGGTGGGATGAACTCAGATTATTAAATGCATTTTATGTGCAAGTTGGGTAGATGACACTATACGTGTGTGTGTGTGTGTGTGTGTGTGTAATACACTTCTTTTATTAACTCCATTGTTTGGATTATGCAAACATTTGCAAAATTTTCTGGGGACACCTCCTCTAATTTAGCAGCCGAGAGAGCAAAGCCATCTTCACAGGATTGATGGTGTATGCAGAAATATTCTGATTGAAGGTAAAATTAGTCTTTTCAGATAAAAAGAATGCTAGCAGGCATCTAGTTATTGCATCTCTGAGGACATTCCTTAGCAAGGAGAAAAATAAGCCTGTGTTTCTTCTTTGAGCTTCATGATCTCTTTAGGTCAGGACAGCTTAGAGGTTGAAGCCCCCTTATCAAGAGTAATTAT
Organism: Condylura cristata; assembly: GCF_000260355.1. Taxonomy (NCBI): domain Eukaryota; kingdom Metazoa; phylum Chordata; class Mammalia; order Eulipotyphla; family Talpidae; genus Condylura; species Condylura cristata. Next base: position 54,171,165 of record NW_004567113.1, read on the forward strand.
GTTCTTAATGGTAATGACTCACTGTTCCCACGTATGGAGCCTAAATTTGAAGTTGTGTTTACTGGAACAACTCTCAGAGTATAATCTGTCAGGCTGTTTCTCAAGTCTACACCCTCATACGGATGATCTAACAAACCTTTTGTCCTATTATTGCTGAGGCTCTATTTTCAGTTAACAATTATTAACATAAGAGGGGGGAATTTGTTGACTTCCCAATGGTATAAATTTGGGAAAGGCCACAACTCGATTTATAAGGCAGCTCTAGGGTCTCCTTGGCGGCACTGGGGCTGAAGGCTCAGTCCTAGCAAGCTATTGCTAGACACTGCAGCACGATTTCGACCCAGACCCGGGAGTGAACCACATGGCAAAACAGACCTCACCTGCCTCTCTGCTGCTCCCCTCAGCTGTGTATTTCTGTAGATCTGCCTGTGCTGCTCCCCACTCTGTCTCTGGTGAAGCCTCTCACCCTTGTACCACTGGCCTGCACCCAATTCTTTTGTGCATAAATAAATAAAAATAAATCTTCATCAGGTAGCTCTGATTTTCACTTACTATTCTCTTTCTAGTCTATTTTCAACTTTTCTCAACCATTGAGAGGCAGTGTTTCTCAATCAGGCTGTCATGGCCCCAGGTATCACAGGAGACTGTTCCCTTCAGAGAGAGCAGGCGAGGAAGAACTTCGGAGCACAGGAGGATGTGCTTACAGAGTGGCAGGCAGTAGGCTGTGGAAGGGGTGGCAGGAGGCTGCCTTCCATGACGGAAAGGAGTTTTACTGTTAGCCTGCGGACAGCATAAGGCATTTGCCCTGAGTTAATATTATGATCCTAGTTATGGTTGTATGTGCTTCTTAGAGTGGGATGTGCGGACAGGTTGGAGATGGCTAACAAATGCTAAGGAAATTAATAATCAAGTCCAGAGAACAGATGAGCAGGGCATTGATTCAAATTCTGTTCATGCTTTACTGTTCATATGAATTCCCTAGGGATACAGAATAGAAGCAATGCCTGTGTTCCTTGCAGCACAACTTACAATCCCCATGTATAGAAACAACCTAAATGCCCATCAAGATTAAGAAGATGTGGTATATATACATAATGGAATACTACTCAGCTATTAAAAAAAAAAAAGGATGAACTGTTGCCATTTGCCACAACATGGATGGAACTGGAGGTGATAATGCAAAACAGAATAAGTCAGAAGGAGAAAGACAGTTACTAGATTATTTCACTCATCTGTGGACAATAGAGAAAAAAAAATACAGTAACAAGTCCACAAAGGAATACCTAGATGTACATATATGTATGTTTCATTGTGTTTCATATAACTGAAGAATAATCTCAGATTAAGATTTCATTAAAATGACTTTAATGACTTTAAAATTAATCCAAAGTAATGCTAGAATAGAGTGGTAAAGCTCTACTGTAAAAGCTAGAATAAGGGCCTTCCCTGGTGGTGCAACAGGTTAAAACACAGCACTAAGAGTCTGAAGCCACTTCAGCATGAGTTCAATCCCCGCCCGCCCCGGAGGTGACCACATGGCGCAGCAGTGTACTTTGATGATCTGCCTGTTCTGCTCCCCGCTCTGTCTCTGGTGAATCTTCTCACCGCTCCTGCACCTCTGGCCTGTACCCCAGCTCTGTATGCACAGATAAATAAGTCTTTAAAAAAAAAAAAAAGCTAGAATAAAACACTAAAATTCTGCAGAATTGCGGTAACTAGAGGGGGAGGAGGGGACTTGGTGGAACCAATGTGGGAGGAGTGCAAGGGATTAAGATAAAGGATTCTGGGTTTGGGGATGGTGGAAGTTGGGATGGTGAGAATATATGTTAAGATGTGATCATATTCGCCTAAATTGTATACAGTGCCATAAACCAATGTTACCTCAATAAAGGAAGAACACAATGCAAGATATGATTCTGTAATTTGCAGTAGAGGCCAAAATCAGCATTTTTTAAAAAGATTTATTTACTTATGCATACAAGAGGTACATGTTAGAGGTATGGGGGTGAGAAGATTCACCAGAGACAGAGTGGGGAGCAGAACACGCAGATTGACTTAAACTCACCATTGAGGGGAGCAGCAGGGAGACAGGAGAAGGCTGCTGCTTCATGTAGGTCCATGCCGGGGATCGAACTTGTGCTGCAGTGACTGTGGACAGCTTCATAGTGCTGTGCTTTAACCCACTGCACCACCAGGGAGAGCCCAAATTCAGCATTTTTAAGGAAGTTCCAGGTGATGCTAAGGTTGTAGTCCTATGGAATCTGTATCAAGTAGCAGAAAGTGAGAACAACTTTCCATTCTGGAAACAAGAACATCTATGTCATCTAAGAAATAGAAACAGATTCTCTGGCTCACTCCCTCAATTTAGGCAGGACATCTGGCGACTTTGGTTTTGGTGACATGTCTAAGCTTCCAAGGTGACTAAACTGCAGTTTGACAACCAACCAGTGACCTAGATTTAAAGAAAGGGTTGGAAGGCAAATATACTGGTAATATGTATTTCAGAGTAGAAGCAGGAACATGAATGTGCTTCTGTTTCTGTTGAGGGAGCTCAGGATAACCTGACTTTATCTCGATATCTGCTTATAGATCCCTTAAATATAAACATTTTTATAATCTTTCTGTTGAAAGCATAGGTCATGCTTGGGAAAGCTAGCATCCTCTGTCAAGCAATTAAGCAATTTGGATACTTCTTTAATTAACAATTTTAAACAAAAGCCCCATTGCATAAAAGAGCTTTTAATGAAACACAAAAATTAGTTGGAAAAGCATGGTGGTGTTATGGAGCAAAAGCGATGGGAATGATGATTTCCTAAACAAATAAGCAAAATTACTTCCAACATTTATTGTAAACCATCCGTGAAATATCTGGCAATCTACACGGAAAGAAAATGTTCTTGGTGCTTTATAAAACACTGTATTTCCTGTTAGAGAATGAACTTTAATTAGAACACCACTGGTGTCAAATTAGTAATAAATGTTTAAGACAAACTGAGATAACGAAACGATGAGAACAGTGTGCCTAATGTAAAATCTGCTGTAAATTGCCAAGAATTTACATTTTCCATTAGCACACAGTCATAAGCATAAAAATGATAAAAGGTTACATACAGTTTGGGTGTTCTTTAACACAGTTGAAATGATTGCAATGAAATGGTGTGTGTAGCACCTACCGCATCTAGAGCTTAGGAATGCATGGGTGTAAATCCCCAAGTCTTTGCTCTTGAACTCTGTGCTGCTGGAAGAATGCCTGACGTTAAACCTGAGTTACCTTGTTTGTGAAATGGAAAGACAGTCTCCTACCCAAGCTGCAACGGAGCTCATGCTCCATGGGGCAGGAGTTTGACTTCATGAAAGACCCTGGACTTTGCCAACAAGATCTTCCTCTCCATAGTTCTGTGTGCCCCGAGGAGACAAAAGAGAGAGACAGTGTGTGTGTGGAATTTTTCCTTACTTGCAAGAGGACGATAAAATAAATTCTGACGACCTGTGCATTTCTAGACAATGACCTGTGGAATACAAGTTACAGTTACACTCTCAAGGACACCCCAATCTGGAGACAGACAAGCAAACGATCACAATGCACTTACCTGCTATATCTATTTAAGGAGCGTTAAAACACGTGGCTGATTATACAATTGATTGTAGTGCACATACAATTTCAGATTTACTTGTTCCTCTACTGGAACAAGTCCTGATTTGTTTGCTTGGGACTGATCCAGAATCTGCTTTTAAAGAATTCCTCTGTGTGTGTGTGTGTGTATGTGTGTGTGTGTGTGTGTGTGTGAGAGAGAGAGAGAGAGAGAGAGAGAGAAAGAGAGAGAGAGATTGAATTGCTGGTTTACTTCAGATACTACGGAAATGCTGAGTCGGGAATCCAGCAGAGGCTGGATGAAGGAGCAGGCAAAAAGGAGGGGGCGTTATGAGTGAGGGCTGTCAGGTGTAGGGGTTTTCAAAACCTAGGTAAGGCTGTGTTTATTACGTGCATCGTCAACACTGTTCCGAATTATAGGAGCATGAACGCAGCTAGTGCATGGACAAGTATGGCTGGGATTCACGACAATGCATGCAGGTGTGTTGTAAGACTAACAGCGTATAGGGAAGACTTTCAACAAAGGGTTTTTTTTTTTTAAGATTTATTTATTTGTGCATACAGAACTGGGGTACAGGCCAGAGGCTCAGGGGTGGCGAAAGGCTTCGCCAGAGACAGAGCGGGGAGCAGAACAGGCAGATCTACGAAGTACACTGCTGAGGGGAGCAGCGGGCGGGTCAGGAGAGGTCTGCCATGCCATGGGGTCATCTCTGGGGTGGGGATCGAACTCATGCTGAAGTGGTTTCAGCTTCTCTGTGCTGTGCTTTAACACGCTGCGCCACCAGGGAGGGCCCTCCACAAAGGATTTTAAAAGGCTTTTTCTTGAATTTTGATGTTGTCTGTTCAGTGGCTTTATTTATTTTTAAAGATTTATTTATTTTTGCATGCAAGAGTTGTGGTACAGAGCAGAGGTGCATGGTGTGAGAGGATTCCCCAGGGACATAGTGGGGAGCAGAACAGGTGGATCTACTGAAATCCACTGCTAAGGGGAGCAGTGGGAAAACAAGAGAGGTCTGCTATGCCATGTGGGTCACCTCCCTGGCCGGGGATCGGACTCGTGCTGCAGTGGCTGTGGATGGCTTCGTAGTGGGTAGTGGGGAGACTTAACCCCTTGCGCCACCATGGAGGCCCTTATTGAATAACTTTGAAGATGTTGCCACCAACTGAGTGGAATCCAAACTAAAGTGAGTCTCCACATCCTTAAAAGGCCCTATGACCAGTCCTGGAGAGCCCTGATTATGTGTCATTTACACATATTTTGGGGAGATTTTTGGAGTTTTTAATCAATTGAATTTGGGCCTTTTTTGCTCCTAAAGCTCACAGTCCATAATTAACCACATTCACTCTCTTCTTTATTGCTGAAATAGAGACAATCATAACTTCCCTTCAGAGTCCTAAAAGGGTTAACCCTTTAAAAGGCTCACAAGTAGGAGAATTGCATGTAAACCTGGTAAGAAATACAGGAGGTTCCAGAAAGCCAGTGGGCCCATTGTCTAATATCTCTAGATGCCTCCAAGATGCTGATTCACCTAGAAAAGAAATGATGTAGAGGTTCAGAAAAGTCACCGATTTTGTGCAATGACACAGAAGTAGCCAGCAGAGACCCAACCCCAGGTCTGTGTGTTAAAACCATGACTTCTCTCTCTGTTCACATCTTTCCACTCAAAATTGCCTCCAGAACAACCCCGAGTCCCAAAGGGACTGAAGCTGTCCTCTTCTTCATCACCACTGCGGCCCACGCTCCACACCAGACACTGGACCTATCTCTCAGCTTCCGCTGCTTGTTCTTCACAGAGCACTCCGAGCACAGGGTAAACACGTAAGGGAGCGAGACAGGTTCACCCCTGGGCCTGCCACTGGAGAAAACAAAATAGGCACAGTTCAGTTGCCACCTTCCTTGGGAAGACTTTTCTGAAGGGTGTGGAGAACTAGGTCCAGAATGGGCAGGTCTGAGTTCGCTTCAGACCCCCCACGTGGCAACCACATGCATCTGAGAAAGAAGCCCCTTCTATAAAAGGAAGGTAATAACAGACTGTCTCCTATTTCACTGTGACTGAATTGTGTAACAGTTGTCCATGCAAAAAAAGGACGCTATCTAGTATGTCACACAAACTCAAGTTTAGCTGTTACTCCCCACAGCTGTTATCATCATCATCAGACACCTTATCGTTGTGATGTCATTAGAGGTGTTGATCTATTATTGAGGTGAGGCCTGGAGCTAACTAATTACCATACAGGATGAAGTGAGTTAGTTATAACAGTTACTATGAGAGGTTAATTATGACTGATGGCTGAAGAAAGAAGCATGAGAGAAGACTTCTGTCCTGGGTAAGAATAAGGTGATCAGAGTAATAATTTTTAAGCCTTAATCATTTATCTATTTTATTTGTATTGAGGTAATGTTGTTTACAACACTCTCTGTGATTTCAGGGTCTGGGTGCTCATCTCTCCAGAAGTATGTCACAAAATCACTCCCACCACCCAAACCCCCATCACCCTGACTTTATCTGCCTGGAAGGTTGAGCTAACTATAGTCCTTTTACTTTCCAGGTCTTATTTTTCTTCCTGTAAGTACAAAATCAGATCCCAGCTCTGCTCTACCTTTAGTGGTGTGTGAGGCTGAATTCACTGTCTCCCTCCGGGATCGGCTCTTCTGGAAGCACAACCCTGGGGGCCAACTGCTATCCATCCTCTTTTCCCAGATTCTGTGCAGGTGCATGGCTACATGGACACAGGCAGCTTGCAGGGATTCAGGCTTCCCCCTTCCTGGCTCCTCCGGGCCACGGAGCTCAATGAGCTTCCTAAGAACTTTGACTCCGGCACATGAGACTTACCTGATCAGGTGTGAATGTCCACATGCAGTAAGCTTCAATAAAATGGTCTCATCATCCAAGTCCTCACCTCTGCGATGCTGGAATTTCCTTTTCCTCAATCACTTGGTCCAATACTCTACCCCTAAGGGTACATATGGGTGTTGTTCCTGTTCCAGACCCACACTGATGCTCACCTTGCCTCTGCCCTTATGTATTGTCCTTGCAGGTAGTCACACTAATTTTCCTATAAAAAATGTCTCAAGTTCCAAGGCTTCTTTTTAATTTCTCCAACATTCATCCCAGTCATATTTGGCAATAAATCTACCCTCTTAACTGTCAGTGAATCCCTCATTGTAGCAAGTCAGAATGGAAGGCTGGTGTCATCAAAAAGAAGCATAATAGCATGGGATATTGCTTATACACTGAATTCTTTGGTAGACCAGCTCAGCGCTAAACAGAATGTGTTTACTGAATCCAGGAGCCAGGGGAAATGCGCGCACAGCAATCAGGGTGTCGGAAGAAATGCAACAAGCAAAATGCTGAAACGAAGTACAGGGACCAGCCCTTTAACCACAACAGTTTCTAGCTTCCTGTGAAGCCTGGGAAGGACTCATCTGAAATGACCGTGCATATGTACATCTGGTGCCAAGAACATTATGGGTTCTTCATGAAGAATGTGGAGTGATGATGATAATGATGATGATCATTGTAGTGTGAGGATCTTGGGTTCTGTCTCCCCTACACGCCTCTCTCCAGCCTGAAATGCCTTTGCTGAGTCATGCTGCAGTGTATGCCTTTTGCTTTCATGGAGATTTCCTGTAAACTCAGTGATCAACTAAAAGTTGGATAATCAAATGAAGTAGAACAGGCAGAAAAATGAAGACAGCTAGTTCAAAAATAAGGTCTATTTCATAAAGGTTTGTAGTTCCTTAAATCTAAGTCTGGCAAGTGTGATTAGCTACTCAATAGTGGTCAATGATGGGGCTATTGTGAAGAGCAGATATTTTTCCTCTTAGTTTGTCAAATGTCGTCTTCCCTGCCTCCACCCAACTGTAAGTGAACCATATTTATAACTTCTGGTTTCCACCTCTGTCTCTCCAAAGACAGAAAATTCCCCAAGGACAGAACCTTTCTAGTGGCAACCAGTGATTCAATGAGAGAGAAGGCAGAAAAAAGGACTTTTGCAGAGATAAAAATTCAAGGAAAATGCACAGAACTGAGTGACCCGGTTCTCAAGACACTCAAAGAGCTGACTGAATGCCCTAGCAGGTCAAATTCTGTTTTCCTTGGGGTCTTAGTGGCCAAGGCCAGCTGGATCTGTGCCTTCACGGTCAAGCCTGGAACATACTCAATAGCTGTGGGCAAAGCACATCATTTCTTTCAGTTAGTGTCTCTTGATAAATTGATTTTCTCATGAATGTTTCATCCTATACAGAGAGTTTGAAGATTAATTAATAAATGTACATAAAGTGCTTCAATTAAGGTAATTGCCTTTAGTTGCAGATAGCCTGACGAGTCCTGATTTGGGAATAATCCAAATCACTTTTTTCTCAAGAGATTTCTGATAATTACTCCAATGTTCTTGAGAAAATCCTGTGTCATAGAAACCATTTCCAAAATAATTAATTATTTTACTAAAATTTCAACTGTAGCCCTTAATGTTCATCATTCATCTCAGTCTTTCTTTAGATGCTCCTCCACATTAGGGCTGACAGTATTTTGGGGATCATTTAATCTTTCCCACCTGCTTTACAAAGTGGGAAACAGATTTTCCAGGAGATTCAGTAAGTAGTCCAGTTAAAAAAAAAAGAAAAGAAAAAATCCCCCTTCAGTAGCAGAATTAAATTTACATTATTCACAGGGGCAAAATATTCCCCACTCCCAACTTACTATCCTGTATTTTACTGATAAAGATGTAGAAATGGTTAATTAAAGTGATGGAATTCAAGGTCATGATCCTCACTAGGGACAGATGTGCTCTTTATATATTATGATGCAAAAAAATGAGGCTGTGCTAAAGAGCAAAGTTTAGTTACAGATATTATGATTTTTATAATGCTATTTTCACTTGTTTTATTTGATTTATATCCTTTCCTTTAATAACTGCCATTCCCTTTTGATATAGCATGGCTTAGCATGGGCCACATGAAAGTGAGTTTAGTTTCCTAACATCTCATGCAATGGCCTATTGTTCATCCATATGAAAAGGAGCTGTCTATAGCTATATACCAGAGACATCTTATGAGGGTGGAGTGGGGAATGAGGTCAAAAACAGTGGGGGGAAAGAAATGCACTGGACTATGGTGATGGCACACGGGTGATTTGGTGATGGGAAGCCTATGGGGATGACAACTGAGATGAAAAAATGCACAAAATGATGTAAAAATAAACTAGTATATTATTTTTAAAATATTTAATTTTTTTTTAAAGTGGAGCTTTTTCAGATACATACATCAACATGAATGAAACTTGAAAACATTTTGCTAAGTGAAATAGGCCAGACACAAAAAGACAAATATTTTATAAGTTAGGTGATATGAAATAGCTGGAATGAGAAAATTTATATATCTGCAAAATAGATCAGAGGTCACCATGGGTAGGGGGAGGAAGAGTGGTGTTTAATGGATGCAAATTTTCTGTGTGGTTCAAAATGCTTTGGAGTTTGATGGAGGTGACAATTGCACAATGCAATTAGGTTTTAGAAATCCATTCCACCCCTGCCTGACCATGCAACATTTGCCCATTCTTTACCTTTAAACTTTCATTTTTAAATGAAACTAGAAGTGCACCAAATTGTGGAGATGTTGTTATCCCTGAGTTGGTGAAGCTTGAATATAATTTGCCCACAGATCATAAACTCCTGGAGAAACTTGAACTCAGTCTTAAGTCATTTGACCATCAAAGTCTTCACTCTCCCACATTTCTTTCTTTCTTTCTTTCTTTCTTTTTTTGTTACTGCATTGATTGAATTTAAATCAGGAATTATCTGTATGTAATATAAATTGAATGAGGCTTTTTTTCACCAAAAACCCATAATTACTTTCCTGTAGCGTATTTGTTTGAATAAGGCTTAATCTCCAGAGACAGATTTTTAGTAATAAGATGGGGAATAAGGTCTTGTGAAACAGAAATTCAGTAGACTTCATTTCTAATCACAGCTCTATATAACCATAGGTGGGTTAACTACCTCTTCAAACCTCAATATTTTATTATTTGAATTATGTGAGTGAAAACTTGGGATGTTCTCTTCTTTTTAACATATGTAAAACTTTGTAAATTTTAAATTAATTCTGTGGTGTGTGTGTAAGAGGATAAGGGATAGAGACAATAACTGGAGGAGTTATAATGTAATCCAGACAAGCTGATGATTCTGGAGATTCCTAAATCTGATTAATAAGCCATTATCATATTGTGTCTTGGTTGAAAATGTATGAAGATAGATTGAGAAATGGGTGATGGGAATCCAAGAATAATTGGACCCATTCATCCTAAATAATGTGATAAAATAAAAATAAGGTGTTTTGACATGAGTCAAATTAAAGTTGAAATTATGACATACTATTTATATCACGTGGGTAATTCCTCAGTGTCTCTGGGTTTCACCCTCATTTTCCCAATCAGGAGGACATATACCTAATTCAAATGTTTATTGTTAGGTTTGTTTATAAAGATAATGTAGGCGTAGAAGCTGCCATACAGTTAATTCTCAATAATTGGCTGCTGTTTATTGCCTTAGTCCTTCCCAACACAGATCCACTCATAAAACCTGCCTGAATTTATATTTTTATTGCGTTACACTATCAAGCTCAATTGGATTTTCATTTTTAATCTTTTGTTTACTGTTTCATTGATTTCACATCTCATATACAAGGATTGAACCTAAATGGAAATTAAAGGAAAAAACCCATTTACAGTAGCATAATAAACACTAAAACACTTAGGAAGAAACTTAACTGAAGAGGTAAAGTCTTACACACTGAAAAGTACAACCATTGATGAAACACTTGAAAGGCATAAATAGCTGAAAGACATTTTCTACTCATGAGCTGAAGGTGTAACTCTGCTTAAATGTTTATACAACCCAAAGCAATCTACAGACTCAATGTGACTTCCCATGAAAATATCAATGACTTTTTTCTTACAGAAATAGAAAATAGCATTGCAAAATTCAAAAGGAAACAGACAAGTCTCAAATATCAAAAAGATGGTGAAAAAGAATAAGACTGGTGGACACACATTTTCCTTCTTTTTTTTTTAAGATTTATTTATTTATGCATACAGCGCTGAGGTACAGGAGAGAGGTACAGGGTCAGTGAGAGAATTCACCAGAGATAGAGAGCAGAACAGGCAGACTAAAAAAGCACAGTGCTGCTGAGGGGAACAGTGGGCTGGACAGGAGAGGTCTGCTGTGCCATGTGGGTCATCTTCCTGCCAGGGGATCAAACTTGCACTGAAGAGGCTGCAGCTAGCTTTACTGTGTTGGGCTTCAACCTGTTGTGTCACCAGGGAGGGTCCTGGACCCACACTTTCTGATGTCAAAGTACACTAAAAAGTGACACTGAAGAAAACAACATAGTATCGTCATAAAGACAGACACAGAAGTCAATGGGACAGAACAGAGCCCCCAAAGCAAGCTGTGCATGTACAGTGCACAGATACTCAACAGCGACTCAAGAATGCAGAACGGGGAAATATCTTTTCAACAAAAGGTGCTAGGAAAGTGGATATTAACATGGTATCTTATTTTTTTTTTAAGATTTATTTATTTGCGCATACAGAACTGGGGTACAGGCCAGAGGCTCAGGGGCGGCGAGAGGCTTCACCAGAGACAGAATGGGGAACAGAACAGGCAGATCGAAGAAGTACACTGCTGAGGGGAGCAGCGGGCGGGTCAGGAGAGGTCTGCCGCGCCATGTGGTAACCTCCGGGGCAGGCGGGAATCGAACTCATGCGAAAGCGGCTTTAGATTCTCCGTGCTGTGCTTTAACCAGCTGCGCCACCAGGGAGGGCCGGTATCTTATTTTTTAATGATTTATTTATGATTACAAGACTGGGGTACAGACCAGATGTGCAGGAGGTTGAGAGTATTCAGCAGAGTCAGAGTGGGGAGTAGAACAGGGAGATTGTCCTAAATACACTGCTGAGGTGAGCAGCGGGTGGGTCAGAAATGGTCTGCCACACCAAGTGGGTCACCTCCCTGGCCGGGGATCGCATCTGTGCTGCAGTGGCTGTGGATCACTTCATAGTGCTGTGCTCTAACCTGTTGCGCCACCAAGGAAGACCCTCACATGGAATCTTATTGCACCCATAGACAGAGAGCAGAACAGGCAGACTAACGAAGTACACTGCTGAAAAGAAATTTAAAATGGTTTAGAGACTTAAATGTTAGACCTGAGACTACAGAATTCTTAGAAGAAAACATACAAGGAAGACTTCGAACCATTGGTTTTGGCAACAATTCATTTGTTCTGACATCAAAAGCATAGCAACAAGAGCAACACTTGAGAAGTTTGACAATAACAAAATAATTAAAGTGCGTAGTAACTCCTCACTGCACGTTATTTAAAATAACCAGGATATGGAGACCACCCTGTGCACTGCTGGGTGAGTGGAGAAAGGGAACATGATATACACACACATAGACTATTATTCAGCCCCGAGAAAGGAAGGGATCCTGCTGCTTGTGACAACATGAAAGAACCGAGATGCGATTTTGCTAAGTGAAATAAAGACCAATACAGAAGGCTAGATACTGCATGATCCCACTGCATGAGACATGAAAAATAGTCACTCATAAAAGCAGAGGAGACTATGGCACCAGGGGATGACAGAGTTCCAGTTTGACAAGAATAAATCTAAGGATTTATCGTAGAGCATAGTGCTGATAGCTACCCATGCAGTGATTTGCACTTGAAAATGTGTTAACAGGCCAGCTATGTTACTACACAAAATAGGAAAAAAGGAGCCCAGGGAGACTTGGAAAGTGTCAGATGGCCACGACCTTGGCTGCAATGACAGCATCATGGCTTCTGCATAGTCAACATTAAATATGGACAGCTCTCTCTCTTTTTTTTAACAATTTATTTTTGAGATTTATTTATTTATGCATACCTAACTGGGGTACAGGTCAGAGGCTCAGGGGCAGTGAGAAGATTCACCAGAGACAGAGCGGGGAGCAGAACAGGCAGATCGATGAAGAACACTGCTGAGGGGAGCAGCGGGGAGACAGGAGAGGTCTGCTGTGCCATGTGGGTCACCTCTGGGGCAGGGGATCAAACTCACACTGCAGCAACAGTGCCGGCTTGCAGTGCTGTGCCCTAACCTGCTGCGCCACCAGGGAGGGCCCAAGTGTGGGCAGTTCTTTAGACATACATTCTAACTCAAAAAAAGTTGTGTAATATTCAATGGAGTTAAGTGCTTTCATTTAAAACCCATGTGTATTAAAGTCAAATCCCTAAAGCGTAGGAAGGTAAATTAAATCCTTTCTCTATTTTTTTTTTCTTTCCTTTTTGCCAGAGCAGGGAAGCATGCAAACAGAGTATCCTACCACCGCCAGTCACAGAACCCACGTTTCCACATCTGGGGATACTGCAGGGGTCAGCAGCCCTGGAGAGCAATGGGGGAGTCTTACCTGGGAAAGCCACCTTGTGATCACGGAGTCTCCCCTGCCAGGTGAGTAAACTAAGCTCTGAAGCTGTTGTCACCACAACACCCTAAGTATAGAAGAATCTTCCCCCTTATACTCTGGTCCCGTTTTTATAGGCCCTTTTTAAAGTAGGAACAACTTTCCAAATGATTCCATGTCTCTCATTTGAGAAAAGAACACAGTCTGTTAGAAGGTTAGAATGTCCTTTCTGGTATTTCTGCCAGAAGGATTTTAAATTGCTGGAGCACACACCGAGCTGGGCACCGGTCATCCCCCACGGAAAAAGATTGCGAGGCCTCCCTCAGCGCTCCTGCAGCTGGCAGGGCAAGAAGACAGAGACTCATCCCTGACACCAGGGGTGATCCATAGCTTCCCTCTGCCTGCCTGGCCGACACCCCATAATGTCCAGGCTGTGTTTCTGTGTGCAGTGTCCACTGGGCATCAGAGGGAAGAGTGGTCTCACTTCTGAGACTCCTGGAACTTGATGAATGTGCTGAGTCGCAAGCTGATGGGTTGAGTGGCAATGAATCCTGCGCATTCAGATTTACTTGTGGTATCTACTCAGCCTGTCATCTGTCCATTGACTTGCTCCTGTCTGGCACCTCGTCTGATGTTCTCTAAAGGACATGTTTAATTGGGAAAGCTGTTATATATATTCAGTCTGAAAAAGGTTTTGTTCCTCTCATCATAGTTGCATTTGAATGGAATAATGCTGTAAGCCAAGAGAAAAGAAATATAGTTCTTGACTCTATAAAAGATAGAGATAACTTGACAAAGGGAGATTTGGATTTCTGGCTAGTCTTTCATTCATGCTAATTTGTGATCCTCTTAGTTGATTTTCATCTATGTACCTATAATCATCACTGTTACTAAAAACTGTACAAAATAAGAAATTAGGTTTTCAATGAGAAGAATGTGTTACACCCGATCATGTATACAGCAAGCTGAGGGTATGCAGAGACCATGTGAATCCCTAATCCCTCTGTTGTGGGGTGACCCTGGAAACCAGTACACTCAGGTGCTAACCCGCGTGCCTCCCCTCTGTGGGTGGTGAAGAGCTAGTTCCCTCAATAGGTCTTCAAATGTCTCAAAGTGTTGGCAGAATAATTTATTTCATTCCAGAATGATATTATCTCTGTAGGTAAGAAATTCTCACAGAAATTTCTTAGATGCTCCCAGTGGATTAAAATTTGGAAATGATGTTATGTTCAAAGGGGCAGCTTTAGGGCAATTGCATATATTCATTGCAGTGTGCACCACATCATTAAACATTTCTCTCTCTATTTTTCATCAACAAACTCAAAGGAACATTCAGGGTTATGAATCTGCTAAATCTTATCTGCACCTTCATCTTAGTGGTGATTAAACATTTATCTTTTATAGTGGTATTGCTTCAGCTCATTCATCTAGGGGGTGATAATTACACCAAACCATGTTCACTCCACGTAAACTTGCCTGGAAATGAAATGCATTCTTTTCATCCAAATGTTTCTGTATTGCTGTTTGCTTTGTACCTCTGGTTTCTCTGTAATTTTCTTCTATTTTGTGGACATCGGTGGTAATAATCCTTATGGTGTTTTTTCTTATATCTGTTTGGTGTCATTCATTTTCTTCTAGCACTTCTGTATTGTTTTAATATTTCTCCATATTTATTTAGTTATTTATCCTGAAAAAACATAAAATAGAATTTAAGTCCAGTTAAGTATTAGAGACATAAAATTTTGGTCTATAAACCCGAATATAAATCAGAGTTTTAAAGATTAGAAAATTAATGATAGTGATGATATTTATAACATTTTACATGTGATACCATTTTATAGCAATTGATAGTTTAGTGTGTTACAACATTTTATTTCCAATCAGGTAGGAAGAGCAGATGGTATTTTATATGCTAAGAAACTGGGTGTTTTTTAAATGAAAAATTTAATTCATATGTGAGGAGGTGGTACTAAAAGGATTCAATGTGAAACCTGGGATTACACAGGAAATTGCTAAATCAAACCTACGTTCACATCATGATTTTATATGTTGCAATCTCTCTACCATATTTTGTCATTTTACTTGTATATAAAAAAGTCACATTTTTAAATGAGACATTTCCTACCTCCTAGGTATAAGCTATTCCTTGTTCTATGGTAGATGTGCAAACACTGGCCATATTCCATAGTTGTTTGCAAATTCTCAGAGGTAAATTGACATTAAGTTCATCGATTACTCTTACAATATTTGACAATAGGAGAGAGTAGCCTTATTTTTGGTTCCAGTTTTGTCTTATTTCTCTGAATATCTGTGTAATAGCTCCCTTTCTCACAATGTTTAGCTCCAGTCTTGTTACTTATTTTGCTTTTTTTTTTTTTTTTTTTGCTATTTACTCCACCCACAGCCCAAATTCAGATACAGGTGACCTTTCTATGTTGCCTAAACATGTTCTTACAGTTGCTTATGCGAATAGGGCTTAATATGCAGAACTTTTTCCAGAGCCCACCTTGGAGAAAGTGGGTTCTGGGGTGTGTTGCAAACATTGAAGTGTCTGCATAACTGTAATAACAGGAAAATGCAGGAATGCACAGCAATAGGAGGATTTGTATTCACTCCTAAAGCTTCTATAAACATGATCTATGACTTTACAATGCAAGGCATTCCAAAAACAAACGCTAATTTACATGAGTCTTTTATTATTTATTGAATTTTTTCTTTGTCTTTATTTGATCTTTGCACTTTGTTCTACTCATTATAAGAACCAAAATCCGCTGTCTTTTTCCTTCTGAGTAAACATCATAAATAATTCAAAACATTTCAATGCCAGTGAGGCATATTGGGGGAAAATAATGTGGTGTCCCTTTCCATTTTGTTTGGTCTTCCGGCGCAGAGGTGGGTGGTCCAGAAGGGAAAAACTAACTTTCAATTTACCGCGATTTTATACAATTCATAGTATTTTTCCCTCTTACATGTTAACTGCAAAATCATAATTACAAAAATGAATATAAAATATGTCATGTAAAAAGCTACACAGAGACATTAAATTAACTAAACAACACTATAACAAGTATTCAATATGATTGGAACCATATCCGTTTACATCAAAACTACATTTGCAAAGTCAGAAGTCAAAAATGAAAATGTTGCAGAGAACATATTATCATCCATACAGCCCTGCATTTTCTCCTATGTCATTCATTCATTCATTCATTCATTCATTCACTCACTCATTCACTGAAGCTTATATTAATATGTTAGTGTAAGAAATTCAAATAACAGAACATAGCTTCTGGCCATAAAGCTTCTAGATTTCATGATTCAACTATCGATAATTGTGAAAATAATGGAATTGTGTAAGGATGCTAAGGAAGATTTCAGTAGGCAAGAGAAAGCCCATCTCCTCAAGGTCACTAGGAAAGAGTTGCTGGAGAGGAGCGTGTTGCAGTGGTGTGCAGAGAAGGAAGAGATGGACACATGTCTGTCCCCTGGGGGACATTGCTGGCTGACATGGCAGTGACTGGGTTCTGTGGTGCACTTCATCAGTGAGAGCATTGCCGAGATGGCAGGTGCTGGGGAGGTAACTGGGAGGTATGTGGATCATGCCAACTTACCCGGAGAAGCTAGACATATCCTCGAGTCTACAAAACAGGTCACTGTAAGACTTCAAAGACAGATGGTAAATCTTAGAGTATTTAGGTCCAACATCTAAGAGCAAAGACACCATGTCACAAGCATTGCTGAGATGCCCACAGCTTCTGCTCTGGTTGACTGGACAGGAGATAACTGGACAGGATGGCTTTCAGAATGTATTTTCTCAGGCAGATATTGGTCGAAAATAAGACAGCCCATGTTACCTGCAGTAAGTTGGCATGCATGCCCACGGCATCCTCCTGGGAGTTACAGGGAGGCTTACAGCAGCCAAGCTGCTGCTCCAAAAACAAAGCTCTTGGAGATACAGCAACCCATCGCCCTTCCGTGTGTTCTGCAAACTACCTTCAAAGCTTCCCTCATCTGCTATTGGAAAGTACAACAGGGAGAACAGGAAGAAAAAGGCTAGAGCAACTGAAACTTGAATACTGTGATTCTCCAGCAGCCCATTCTCCATGGCCAGAGACTGAACCCCAAGAAAGGGAAAAGAGGAAGGTAGTCAGTGGCATGTTTCTAGTGAGACCAAATCTAAAGGTCATTTCAAGGTTCAAAAGAACTGACACATAGACTAACTTTGAAACCCATAAATGAAAATCTGGGACCTGTTTGTCTGCAGTCATATCACTCACAAGTACAAGTTCTGTTTGCTGTTTCATTTCAAGAATCAAGCACGCATCCCTGGAAGAATGGACACTTTGGCATATTTAAATGGGGTGCTCTTCCATGGTTCTTGGGTTTCACTGCGGTGAGGAGAGTTGGGGAGCGATACCATGAAGGTATCCACAGCCACTGAAGCACAAGTCTGATCCCCGGCCAGGGAGTGACCCACAGAGCACAGCAGACCTCTCCTGTCTCCCCACTGCTCCCCTCAGCAGTGGATGTCATTAAATCTGCCTATCCTGCTCTCCACCCTGTCTCTGGTAAGTTCTCTCACCTCCCCACACCTCTGGCTTGCACCTCAGTTCTTGTGTACATAAATAAATAAATCATTTTTGAATAGCATTCTAGAAGAGCATGACCCTCTCTGACATCAGAAATCTAGTGATTTCCCTTAGTTCTTCTGAAGTAATGATCCATATCACAGAGACTTCACAGCAACTGCCTTGACTCCATAAAGAAAGGGTTTCAAGTACTTCATTAGATTGAAACTCTCCACATTTTGCTACATTTCCAGTCTTCTATTTTGCTTCTTAATTACCACTATTTAAATGGCCTTGGAAGATGGGCTGTAAATTAAAATTGATCCACTGTCAGCAATCCACGACAGTTGGCAGTGGGCTCTTGATACAGATGAAATTCCAGTTGCGTAGTATCTTTCAGAGAAGACAAAAATGTAATGAAATGAGCCGACTCTGCAGCTTGGCACAAAGAGCAAAATGTGATTTTTCTCCAGTGGGAGGACTTAAGTATAAATAACTAACCACATTTGGAAAATGCAAATAAATGTGTGTGAAAAAGAACCAGGATTTATATCATTATGCCCTTCATGATGGTGCAATCTTTTCCTTTTACCTAAAATATAAACTTATTTCTTTTTGAAACAAGGCTGAGAGGTAAGTTTATATGAATATATGCTTTCTGAATGGAAATCTTTGTTTTTCACAAGTGGAATGTCTGAGAGAAAAAATAAATATTTCCTGCCTTACTTTGCTCATCTATAGCATGGAAGCTCACGATGACCCTATAGTTCCAACAACTAAATGAGAACCTGCAGGAAATGTCAGCAGAACATCTAGCAAAGTGTCTGGGCAAGGGGAGGGATGTCACAGGAGAGGACGAAGTGTGCAGAGTGTGGGCCAGGGTCCCTGGTCATTCGGGGGAGCTGAATCCATCTGTGCTGGTTCCGAGATGCTCTCCTTCATCCTCAGAGTTGACTGGCAGCTGACCTGCACTGCTGAAATGTTTTCAAAGCAGATCATGGTCCCATATGCATGTACTTCCCCCACACACATGTACACCCACACACTCCCAGACATGTGCGCACATATGCCTACACACAAAGACATACCTATGCTCACGCATATACACATATCCCACACATGTGCACACACGTATACCCACATCTATGCAAACATGCACCCATATGTGCACCCTCACACACACACAAACATACACACGTGCATACACATCCCCTCACACAGCGCACATTCAAATGCACATAGCTCACATATGTGCATACCATGCTCACCCACATGCACGCATGCACATGCACTGGCATCCACAAGCATGCTTTTTATTGCCATTAAAGCTTAGGTGTCGGCCCTCCCTGGTGGCGCAGCGGGTTAAAGCACAGCACTGAGAATCTAAAGCCGCTTCCGCATGAGTTCGATCCCCGCCTGCCCCGGAGGTGACCA
>NW_004567113.1:54190373-54231767 GCF_000260355.1 Condylura cristata
AAAAAAAAAAAAAAAAGCTTAGGTGTCTAGTCTGCGGGGAGGCAGCTCCCTGCAGGTAGCCCAGAAGGCCATTCCCAGCAGATTCACAGCAGCTGTGATCACAGCTACTGCGAGTTCTATGCTAGGAATCAAGATTCTGAAGTATAATGAAACCACCCCTGTCCCTCCTCTTTTGATGAGGGCCCCAATTTCCCCACTGCACCCCATGAGGGGTACCCAGAAGTGTCCTGAAACCCTCACAGAACTGCGGGTGTCCCTAGAGACTCCTGGAGGGGTCTGGTTCTGCCCTCTGTTCTGCCCAAAGCTCTGCTGTTCCTATTTTCCCTTTATTATGAGAGAGGAGTCTCTTCCATATCAATGAAACTTCCTTTTTTGAAATTATATATATATTGGCAAATGGAAACTACTATCATGAACTGGGTGGTTCTGTCCCCCTGAAATCATATGCTGAAACTTGACCCCTAGTGTCATGGACGGTGAATGGGGTTTGAGGGAGGTAGTTAGATTTGCTGATAGATGAGGTTATCAGGGATGGAACTAGTGGTGTTTCTGGAAGAGGAAGGAACCAGAGCTCACTGTCTCGTCCACTTTTTGAGGACACAACACAGAGGGTGATGTTCCCCATCCAGGAAGTTGGTCTTCAACAGGATATGAATTTCCTGGTACATTGACCTTGGAGTTCCAGTCTCCTGGACCGTGACAAATTAGTGTCTCTTGTTTAAGTGACTCAAGCAATGGCATTTTGTTGTACAAACTGCATTGAGATGTCATAGTCATAGAGAAGGTCAGTTCCTGGGAAACATCCATTCTGTTTTTAGCCAGAGAAGATCTAAATGGTGTGACAAAGCAGTCTCTACGCTCGATCCGCTGTATCCCACCAGTTATCAAGTCTTACCAGCTATGCTTCCTGAATAATTTTAAAAATATTCACTGTTCTCCATGTGCATAGTCAACATCTTATGTAGATTCCTCTTTCTTGAAATATCCAATCTCCAGCAACAACTCCTCTCTATTTTTACTGTCAACTATCAATAACTTTGAAAATAAAAATTAATGGACCATTCATATTCACACCTTCTTCCCCTTCTAATGGGCAGGTGTTTTCTAGCCAAGAGCACTCCAGCTTCTCTCTGCTCCAAGCTAGGCATTTCTCAGCTCATGTGACTTCATCTTTTTATTTAATGATATCAACAGTTCTTCACTCGTGTGTGGTTTAACACATTTGTGATTTTTCCAGAGGGTGTCTGCTCTGGTTGGGAGAGCTGGCCTGCCATGGAACCCTGGAAGAGCCACACTCATTTTTAATCTTGACTTAAGCATTGCTTTCTATGTGAAACTTTGCCCACCATCCTCTAGGCTGATGTCTGTGTAACATCACGTAGCTCGTGCCATTGTTCATGTCTGGCACCGATTGATTTCTTTAAGCTTTTAGAGACCATCACTTCATCTTTGTGGCTGGTGTGTAGAGCCCAGGGACTGGGGAGCAGTATGAGTTCCCACATGTCTGCTGAATGAATGAATACATGAATAAAGAAGCAAGCAAACAGGCTAGCCCTCATTCAGTATCTGAGATGAGTTCTTCTGTTTGTGTTAGATTGATTATCTTGAGGATAAAACTATTGTTTGCTTTATACTATTGTAAAAGTGTCATTGTTCCCCTTTTCATAAGACCTTTTCCAAACAGCAATAAATACACTGATCTATCACTACAACGGAGAGAATGGTAAAGAGAAGAAAATCCTGTTAGCCTACAACTCCAAGTACTAAGAAGGTGGCCCAGAAAAGAAAAGAAAACAGCTTTTATTACTATAGGATTTCATTTAGGAAATCTTTTCACCACCACTATCAGCATTTGCTCCAACCCCTTTTATTATTTCCTCTGTAATATCCATTAAACACCTCCTTTGCAGTGGGTATTGAGTTTGATAATGGAGGAGAAAATAATGGGGGCCAAGAAGCCACACTTCCTGCTGCTTGGAAACTTCTACCTGGTTTGGAAACTAACAATAAGATCCTCAGACCAGGGACAGGGGCACGGGACAAGGTGGAGAGGTGCCCTGCTCAATAGCAGCCATTCTGCACGGGGTGTCTTTATCAGAAACAGGCCTGATAGAAAATAACATGCTGGGCACATTAAGACGTGCCCTGCACACAGGGTCTACATTCAGTGGATGAAATGCTGGGCAGGGTGCCGCTCTGGCTGCCACAGCAGCCCCAAAGCGCAGCTGACAGGCATCCACACTGCAAGCACGAGGAGACAGCCTCGGAGGACACGGGCCACTGAGTGTTCAAGGGCCCACTCAGTCCGGGCGACGCCGGGCTTAGGTCGGAGCTGCCTGCCTGGCGTCAAAGGATTGCATTGCTCATCTGTATCCCTTATTATTATTATTATTATTATTATCATCATCATCATCATCATTATTATTATCATTATTATTATTATTATTTTCTTAACCAAGGTGCTGTTGTTTTACAATCCTGTGCAGGATGGAGCAGAACAAAGCCCGCTTCTCCACTCCAGTCCTGTGTGTGCCCACCATTGGCTCTGTCCTCCTAGGTTGTTATTTTATCAATGAGAAAAATTAGCGACTGTGTCCTGGACACATAAATGCTGGGCAGTGTGCTTACTAGCGGGGTCATTCCCCTGCCCCCGATGCTCCCCACTGGCCCACGCTCACCCGCCCTCCCTGAGGAACTAGTGAGTGACACAATACCCCCATGCCGGCCCATGCCTGGAGAAGCCACCACATTCCAGGCCAGTGGACATTAGCGATGGACGGTCAAGCCCACAGACAGCGGCCCTGGCCCAGGGTCTGCCGTCCCTGGCAGGGCAGCAGGCAGGCAGCCAGGCAGAGTGGACACACCACCTCTTTTGGGACTCACAGGACCCAGGACCACAGCTCGTCCAGCTCAGAATGAACCTCACAGCCCCATGGCCCTGCACCTGTTCCTTCCACTGTCCCCTTCCCCGTGGGGAGTCTGGAGCGTCCTGGCCCGGCCCTGTTCCTTTTGGGCCTGAGTGTCCCTGTTACCCAGCAAACTCGACACCCCTGTGTCAGGCCTCTTAGAGTGTCATCATTTTTCTTGTACCGAAGAAGCTGAGCTCCCTACCCTGCCTCTGTGCAGCAGAGGCCACAGTGGGGACTCGGGCCCCAGAACCTCCAGGCCTCGTGCCTGGTCTCTATCCCACCCTGAGAACTCATGGCTGCTCCCACCCCTGCTGAGCCTGCTGCACTGCTGAGGCCAGAGCGACTTCTGTCTGCACCACAGTGGCACACAGGCCTTGGAAAAAGAATCACAAGCCAATGCGAAGCCTCAAATGACTTCCTGAAACAGGCTCTAACCTTTGGGTCATACTTTATCTTTCACTGCTTTTTAGATTCAAATCTTCCAGGTTAGTGCCGAATACATTCTCTTAGGATAAGAACACATCATTGTATTGGTATTTTAGGATCACAAGGTGATGCGGGGTTTATTTTTATTTACCCATGTCCTCTTTTTTAATAAGTAAAAAATGAAAAGCGCACAAAAAAGCAAAGATTATTATGCAAAGTGCCCCGCTCATCCCCAGCTTGCTCACACACATGTCAGAATCCCCACCTCTCCTAGCTAACGGGACCTCAGTTCTTGGAAGACGAAGAAGATGTATTATTTGGGGGACCACCACCCCTGTTTGACAACAGCCCCTCTGACTCACCCACCTTTCCTTCTCTCTTGACAGGCCTGAAGGACTAATTACCAGCCTTCAGCTGATCTTTCCTGCAAGATCTAAATAATATATAAATATAGACCCACAGTCTTCCCAGACAGGCCAGGCCCAGCAGTCTCAGGCAGCGTTCAGGGAGAAGTGGCAATTAGACATTTTAACAAGTTTCCCTCATACAAAATGGAGTAATTAAAACTTGCACATTGGAGAGAGAACACTCTTCAGATGATGTTCATTTTATTAAGCGATTTCAAATACTAGCGTTTATGGTGATGCATGTTCTTTCTTCCCTTCCCTTTAATTGAATTGTTGGCAAGAATAACTCAGTGAAATGAACACTTGACCCATTGAGAAAGAGATTAAGTCATAGAGGGTGTTTATTTTTAATTGGTATTGACCACAAACACATACATTTCCACTAAAATTGGATTGAGTTGAAGGATTCTACTCTTTGATCAAAATATTATGGCTCCACCAGTAAATTATTGCCGCTCTGGGTTAACCTGTGTCAGCTGCATTTTTAGGCTAATTTCCCATGCTGGCTCAGGAGGTCAGCAGTTTCCTGTGCAGCTTGCTAACCAGACATTTGGTTAATAATAGGTCATTCAACAGGATCCCATCACAGTGAAGTCTTTGCGGGTGTATTTCATGGAGCAGGGGAGCTCTTGTGCCACTTGGTACTGACAACAGTAACACACAGACCAGTGAAATCATCCAGGTTTTCAGGGCCCACAGGGGCTGCCACCCTGCCACCTGCTTCTTTGAGTCTCAATCTCCCTGCTTATTTTTGTGTATTAAGCACAGACACAGTAACAGTCTCTGCATGGTGCAGACACCGGCACAGTCTCTCTTGACTATTGCCCGAGGTTGACTGTTCTTCTTGCTGTCTGACTCTCACTCTGGGCCCTGAAAACCCCAGGTATTTCTTCCCTCTAAATTACCACCACCACTGAGCTTCTGAGACCACATTCTTGAATGTTCTGTCTGTCCATTAATGCCCATAAAGATGACTCAGAAAAGATAGCATTAAAGTTGACAAAGAAACTTCTGATCAGAACATGAAGGCACCTGAGCGCCCAGTTACCTGGGTCTACTCTTGCAAAATCATTCCTTGAGAGCCTGCACCTGGAATTGGGGGGTTGGAGGAATTATGCACAGAAATCATCCTCAGGCCCCAGGTTCCAAGAGGACACCAGTGACAACACCGACACATGCTCTGATCAAAATACTGTGGGCACCCCGCCCCTTACTCTTGCCCTTCAAGAGTCCTATTCATTACCCTGGAGGAGGGTCTACTTGTCCCCCACATCTGAGCACTGAGAGACTTGTCCCTGTGAGGGTTTTAGATGGCAGGTCTCATGATCCCAAATGAAGGCTTTGTTTTCATTGACAGATGAATCTTTGCTCATAGTTGTATTAGGGTCAAGATTTCCTTGAAGCTCAGCCATGTCTTGCTATCAGTCTGGCCTCTGGCTTCAACTGGACTGGGCTGGCCTGGACACTTAAATCACTGGTCTCACTTTTGCAGTTACTTTGTGAGAGTCATGTTTATGCATCAAGGACCCTGAGCATCACTCCCAATATGTCAAGAGCAGTCTTTACTGGAACAGAGGATCTCACTTAGCCCACAGTTCCTCTTTAGTATCTCCGTGACACATAACCCTGGGGGGTGGAGGGGGTACAACAGCCCAGCAAGGTATATTTAATAGCAAATCTGCTAATAGAGTATAAAAATAATGCAAAATAGCAGTGATGTGATATTACCGGCGCAAGACAAGCTATTGTTTGCGACACTGGCTTTTGTTCTGCTCCATCATGCCCAGGACAAAGCCTTCTCAGTACCTGGCTTCTCACTCTTCTTTCCTCTTTTCCTTCACCCCTTGCTCTCCTAAGAATGAATTCTTGTCATCATTGAGGTCTTCACTCCAATTTACTTGATCACTGTTGATGATTTTCTGTCTTTTCCCCCATATTCAACATTCCCCAGCGAGTCTCCAGGTTCTCAACTTATTTTATTTTGTTGATAAAACTAAGACCCCATTCCAGGCAGAAACTAGCAATATGATAAAGGAGTGGGAGGTGAACCACCATCACCAGGAGGTGAGACCTGGGGTCCAGATGTCATTATCAGAAGTAACATCCAATATAGTGCCAGATCAAAGCAAGACATTTATCTAAAATGTATTCCCATGTGTCAACCTCAGTCAAATCCTGAAAAGGAACCAATGCCAAGCCAAATAGGGAGGAAAGAGAACACTAAAAAAGATGACTGAAAATAGACAGAAAGGAAGAGCTGGAATTATCTCTATTGCCAACATGCAGAAGGTTGAAATGCTAAATTTATCATTTTTACTAAACACATTTCTCAAGATGTTTGCTATGTTTATATCAAGACTATTTTAAAAATATGGAATAGACTGATGATCCTGGCATTATTCAAGGCACGTAGGCTATGAATACTTACAAAACAGTGGCCTCCTAGATCAGAGCTGATTGTCTGCTAACGATCCTGGTGAAGCCCAGAAACGCTCTGAAGGACATCTGTCTGTAAGAAGCAGTGCACATACACAGTACTGTATATTATCTATCCATCGTTGTTAGTTAAAACACTGATTGTCAGAATCCTACTAGGTTAAAAACGGCCTATTTAAATGAATGATGAAGTGAGAGTGACTACCTTAGTGAATGATAAGAGCTGATAATACTCGTAATACTTTACAGACTTGTCTGTAAAAGGATGTCCACGCATGTATGTATCTTACCACTCTGCTCCTTTTGCAGATGATAGGTGGAATAACTTTCTCAAGATCCACAAAATAGTTCATGGCCACTCCAGGACCAGGGTCAATGTGCAGGGCCCTTTTCATGTAACGATGCTGACTATTCTGCCAGAATAATTATTGCTTGAAGATTTAGCCTGTCACAGTCCAGATGCTTAATGCATAAAAATGTGATCCTGAGACGAATGATTTTGCATCAGCCATCGGAGTGATTACTCTTCCTTATCAAAGTAGATCTGCTCAGACAGAACATGTGGGGGCAGGACAGAACATTTCCCACGTGCAATTCCTTTTCATTCTTGAAGTCAGTGTTCATTGTTCTCTCCAAGGTGCCCCTGCCCTGGGGAAATATGTTAATATTAAGGTAAATGAGGTTATCGCTGCCTAAGGTAGTGAGGCTAAAATCTGCTAGATCACAGCCACACGGAAATATTTCCATGAGTGGCTTTGGTCAGTGAAACAGGAGTCTTTGTTTATCAAGACAATTTAAAGAAAAATCACGGCCTTATCTTACTTTTCAAACTTTCTATCAGGGTTGATATCTGCCCTGTCCAGAGACTCTCAAAAGCAATCCCATCTTCAGTAAGTTGTACATCGTGGCTGTCAGGACCAAGGTGATTAGTTGCTACAAGCGTAGATGAGATAGCTTTCTTGGCTATAAAGTTAAGAGATAACCATTTCAGATTGCTGCTGAACAAATTAAATAGATGATACACGAAGAGCGCTGGTGGAATATCAGGTTCCAGTAAATACAGCACACTGACATCACAGGGTAGCCACAGGTGGGCACAGGTTGAACAACGAATCCTCCTTGTTTTTATTGATCTAACTCAGCTTCTAATTTGTTTAAATTTGTGCCTCTTGAGCAAACTTTAGTCAAACCTAAACTTCAGTAAAAAACTAAGGCAACCTGAAGTTGCTTCCAATTGCCTTTGGGATTAAAGATAATGTTTTAGGTAGACAATCATGTCTCCCTAGACTTTCCCTTCATAACATAAATTCATAAAAATATTCCTACCACATACATCTTAGAAGACATTGATTAATTCTAATTGTCATTTTCCCCAGTGTTTAATCAATCTAACTGATCTTATTATATATATATATATATACATACATATACATACATATGTATATGTATATGTGTGTATATATGTATCTACGTATGTGTATATATATATATATATTTACATGATTCCATCTTTGGGTGATGGATAAATAAAGGATATTCAATGACCAATCAGATATTTATTAAATTTTATACAATACAGTAAACAGAACACTTAGCAAAACTGAAATGCCAAGAATTTTTTTGAAATAGCGTTAAGAATTCTCTGTATCAGAACCCTCTGTCCACTGTCAGATCCCCAGTGTAAACTAAATGTCTATATTTCTTGTAGCCGTGGTACAGGACATAACTTTCAGTTTCCCAGTTTATTATGAAGAAAATAATACATTCATAAACTTCTGATAAATTTAAATAATATGATCTATTTAGAGTCCTAAATAGAATGAGTGATAATCAATAAATATTACATTAAAATGGCTATAGCTAAAATTATAATTATATTGTGTATGAATTGTGGCGCCCTACATTGAAAGTGTCTTGAATTCAGCTGGTTTGCTAACTTTGGTCCATGGTATGGGCTACCCATGTGGACCACAGAATTTTTTACAATATTTTGGATTTGGGGGCAAAAAACAATGGAATGAGCAATTTAAAAATCTGACAGGAAAATACATGCAGATGAATGATAATCCATTTGGTATTTTTGCAGATGTGTTCCTTGAAGCTGTGGTTTCATGTGACAGTGAGGCATCCTTACCACTTTTTGATGGCAAAAATGTTGTCTTATCTGCCAAGGTGTAAGTGAATGGCATATGATGGAGCCAGGTGTGTGTTTCTTTCCTCACACCCAAGCTTCCAGAAAAGGTAATAAGAGAAGCTCATAAAAATGTGTGAGATGTGTTTGACAGCATTTTTTTTTTTTTTTTTTGTACACACAACCTGGGAGAAAGAAATTAGTTTCAATTGTAGTAGGTATGCAACCTAGAATTTGACTGGGGCCTCAAATTAAAATGCAGAGTTTAGTTATTTGGCATGTGGGGCAATATTTTAAACATGTAAACATAATGAGAAGAGCTCCTGATTTTCTTTTTTTTTTTTTAAGATTTATTTATTCATACAGAACTGGGGTACAAGCCAGAGATGTGGAGGGTGAGAGGCTTCACCAGAGGCAGCGTGGGGAGCAGAATAGGCAGAGCGACGAAATCCACTGCTGAGGGGAGCAGCGGGCGGGTCAGGAGAGGTCTGCTGCGCCATGTGGGTCACCTCCAGGGCAGATCAAACTCACGCTGAAGTGGCTTTAGCTTCTCAGTGCTGTGCTTTAACCCGCTGCACCACAGGCAGGGCCCAAGCTCCTGAATTTCTAAGGAGCCAGGTTGTCCAGTACCACCTCACTGGCATCTGGATAGAGAGATGGAAATAATTACAAAAGGAATTAAAAACTGGGGCCTCCCTGATAGCCCAAGGGGTTAAGTCTCAGCACTACCAAGCTATCTGCAGCCACAGCGAAGGCAGCACAGCTTGATCCCCACAGGGCACAGCAGACCTCTCCTGCCTCCCCACTACTCCCCTCAGCAGTGAATTTCAGTCCATCTTCCCAGTCTTACCCCGCTTTGTCTCTGGCGAATCCTTTCACCCCTCCACACCTCTGGCCTGTACCCCAGTTCTTGTAGGCACAACTAAATATTTTTAAAAAATGAGTTACACCCATGATTGGGCGTTCACTGACATGAACAGTCACCAGTCTCACCGAGTGCATAGGGTATCGGACATGGTGGTAGGAATCTCACATTATTAATTGTGGATAATCATGTGCATCTTTGTGGTTTTATCACACTCATTCTGTGAACTGAACTGACAAATGCTTATCTCAGTTTTACAGATGTATAAATCGTAGGCACATGCTAGATATGTTCTTTAAGATCTAATGGATGTTGTGTCTGTCTGCTATGGTCTAGAGCTAATTTTGTCCAAGAAACCAGGCAGGTCATCCAAAGTAAAATGACCTCTTCTGTTTCCCTGGAAAACAGAAGCCAATGTGACATTCTAATTGCATTTTATCTTCAATAATAACATGACCTTGAACCAAGTAAGTTTTAATTCAATCTATTGAATAGATAACACTTTATTTTCATTAAGTTAAAGTCAAGTTGTCTCTTTCTGGAAAAATACTTGCTTGTCTTGACTGAAAATAATAACCTTACTTATGATTTAAGATTTGTTTTTTTATTTACTTATGCATACAAGACTGGGGTGCAGGCAGAGGAGTCAGGAGGTGGTATGAGGGTTCCCCAGAGACAGAATGGGGAGCCGAAAAGGTGGATCTACTGAAATACACCGCTGAGAGGGCAGCAGAGGAGTCAAAAGAGATCTGCTGTGCCCTGTGGGTCAGCTCCTGGCCAGGGATTGAACTCATGCCTCCGGGGCTGACGATAGCTTGATAGTGCTAACACATTAACCCCTGGGCCACCAGGGAAGCCCTCTTTACTTTTATTATTAACCCTTGCTTTAACTTAGTATATTCTGTCCATTATTATAGTTATTTTCTTGATGAGTCTTATTTATTATAGGTTGAATTTGTTTCATTATGTTTAGTTTTTCTTCCATGATCTAATGCCCATTCCAAGAAGTTGCAAATTCTATTGCCTAAACAGCCACAATAGTCTTCTTCACTTTTACAGAATAAATCCTAAAAAAAAAGAAAAAGAAAAAAGATCCTGTGTCATGTATCATGCTTGAATGGTTCATGTGTGTCAGTGTTCTTTCCAGGATGTTAAGCATAGAGTTATTTGAACTAATGTTAATGATTCCTCACGTGATAACAGCACTTGCTTGTTTTTAGAGTCCTTCCATGATGCAGTAGGGAGTAAAGGTTATTCACTGTGTTATAGATGAGTCAGAGCAGGAGGCATGTGCATTATTGAATATGCACCATATACCATTTCTATTTGGAGATATTTAGCCCAGTAAATTTTCATGACAAGGTGCATGGATTAGAAATATTGACTCTACTGATCTTCTGCTTTCTTTCTTTCCTTTTCTTTCCTTTTGCTTTTTTAAATAAATTAGTTTTTCTTCCATCCCTACTGCTTCAATATCTTATGTCACTTCCATGCATTCCTGTTGTCTCAGTAAATCCCCCTTCTGCATGGCTGCTATACACAGTACACAAAGCTGGGTGCTTAATATGACACTTTCTCTTTCACACTGGCTTTAATTAGCAATCAAATATTGTATATGTATATAATGATTGTTTTTGCTTCTTTTACATTGTATCGTTAGAATATGAAAACTGCTCACATTAGAATTCTCCTTTCCCACTGCGCATCAAAACTATCTTATTATGTAGAAACTGGGTACCTTGGTGGAATGAAGCACAGGAGCTAAAGGGAGTCATGCATCCCAATGTAGGCGATGCTCATACATCTTGTGTGCCACGTATTCCTGAGCTGCTGGGAGCTGTCTCTGGGGGTGAAGGGATTCCATGGAGGAGGAGGCTCTTCAGTGACAAGACCTGATACTGTCTTCTCTGTTGTAACAGTCAGCAACCTCACTTGTCCAATCCCAAGCCCAACACTGTTTCATTCGAAGAAAAAAACAACTTACAAAATGGAAAGGAAAACAAGATTTAAAATAACATTATTTTGAACAATCAGGGACCATTTCAGAGACATCTATACAGGAAGAGATCTTGGACCATAGGTAGGAACTGGAAAGTAGAGAGGAAAGAAATGTTAACCATCTGAATGATTAACCTTTTAATTTCCCACACTCGCTAACCTAGGCATGAAAGTGTTTTTGATGTTGCTGTTATTTGCTTTATTCTATTTGTCTTGTCTCATATTTTGTTTACATACCCATGCTCAAGGAAATGATTTCTTCAGAATGCTGGTAGGACATGCACGAGGGGATTACTGTCTCTCAAAATAAAACTTTAAAATGTGATATTTTGGTTATTTATTTTAGTTATGTATTTATGTGTTGAATGAGTTAGTAGTATATGGGAAAATGTCATTCAATCAGATAATCACTTTAAAAACAGCAGGAGCTGGCGATTTCAATAGCATTTATTTATTTTCTTTTTAAAAATAAAAGTATATTTTATTTTAAAGGTAACTTGCCTCATCCATATTTATATGAATCTCAACTTGCATTATTCCAGCAATTCACTGAAATTATTGGAACAGAAACATGTTCATAATACATGTTCATATGTCCTATAGTACTTGTGTCAGTTTTTAATCTTATGTGTATGTTTCCACATGTGTATGGGCATGCCTTTGTATAAATATGTGTATATACTTAAGATATGTAATTTCCTAGCTGTGAAGTGGGTGTATTGTTCAAGCTGTGAAGTGGGTACCTTGTTTGGTTGTGCAGTATATGACTGCTTCTCTTTCGCACTGGCTTTAATTAGCATATAAGCGCCCAATAACTTATACATATGCGCATATGGGCAGCTTCATTTACATATATGCATATATGGACACAGTGCATTTACATCAATAGATGTCTTCGCTAAGTCTGTGAGCTAGGTCTCAAGAAGAACACAGGATATTCCATATTAAAGCAAAAGTTCATAACATCATGGAAAGAGAGATTGGGAGCCTAATATCTCCAAAAGTTCCTCTACCACTCTCCAGGCTAGACTTTACCCAATAGACTTTTATCTCACTGAGGGATATGGTTGAGGAAAACAATAGACCCACTTCACAGCTTGACTAGGAAAAGTATCCCCTGTCCAGTAAAATTTTTGCACAGGGCTTTCACAATTTTCATTCATAATCCAAAAAGACTGTCAAATACTTGTGTTAGAGAAGACACATTTCCCCTTTATGAGAAGGTCATAGGTCATGTGGTTCAAGGAAATATTAACCTCTTCAAAGAGGGAGATATTCCATTCACAGAGGGTGATTGTACCGGTGCTACAATCCCACATTTATAGGAGCTGGATGATGCTGTCAGAGATGGTGATGAAGGGCATCACTGCATAGCTGGAACTTGCTGTTCTCGGAGATTTGAGAGGAAATACCAGTTTCGCCTCATGTGTGCATTTACTCAGTAATCTATAAAATGTTATTGTACCCCTGTCTGTGACAAGAGTCATGCCTGATTTAGGGCCTGCTGGACTTGGAGTTGCTGCTGTCAGGGGCATCAGGGACACCGTGTCCCTCACGGCAGCAGGTGGGGTAAAGAGGCTCAAAAGCTAAGAACTAAGGAATGACCCAAACACTATGCATAGTGTTGAGGGTAAAACACCTGGAACACTTTTCAGAGATCTGTGGACTCCAAAAATATGTGCATAACTTATTAACATTTAGTACTTGTGACTAAATATTTAAAGTTGGTTCTGAGTGGAAACATTAATTTGAGCAAGAGCTGGTGAGAGAATTGTGATCTCAGGGAAAAGATGACACAAATAAAAGAGAAAACTAAGTCCTCTTTGGCCACAGCCGGGAAGAAAGCCAGCACCCTTTTGGTGGCCTGCTGGGAGCCATGTACTCAGCCTGGGACTATGTCGCGCTTTCTGTTTTTTCCTTACACACATGCCCCAAGGCAGAAACCATGAGCGCCTTTGCAGACCAAGTTACCAAGGCACCAAGGTTCAAATTCGTTTCAAGGTGCAGCTGACATGCTTATTGAGGAAAGGACAAAATGCAATGGCCTGGCTCCACAGCTCAGATTCCAGGAGCACCCACTCACCACTGCAGATCCCAGGCTCACAGGTCTCGCCCAAGTTGGGGTCATTATTGATGTGCCTATGTTCTGGTGACCACGTCTTATGTCTCCAGCCTCCCCTCCGTGCTTCAGAATCTTTCCTCTGCATGTCTTTCCTCTTTCTTCATGCATTTTCTTTATATAAAAGAATCTTTCCTCTGCGTGTCCGTTTCTGATTAATATTGTCTGAACACAGAGTCAATTTTCAATACATGCTAGTTGTTTGTTCAAAGTATACAGCAAGTCAATAACTACATAACATTTTTTTTTCCTTCTAAAAGGAAATCGCTTACAAGTAAACTCTTTGAGTTTAAATTTCATTTGAATGTTTTCGCTTTAAGAGGTTCTGCGATAGTCATCAGGATGCACTCTCTTTGATCTAGTCTTGGGTGGTTTCAAAAAATCTCAGCTCATCGAACTCAAGTTCTCTCTTTCTTCCCTTCCCTCAGAGCACAGTGCTTCATAATCCAAAGCTTACAAGAGCCATTAACAGCACACACACACCATCTCGTTAGCAAAATCCATACCCTTTCTGTAAGGTTTGGGGAAAAAGAAGCTTTGACTCTGCAAGGTCTACTCTGCCCTGGTTGAGTTTGTGATTGCTGAGTTTCAAGGTTAGAGGGTGGAGCGAGAGGGCGGTGTGGGGAGGAGGGGCTGAGGACGCTGGACGGGACTCTCGTAGTCCTGGCTGGTTCTGGTCTTTACCATCAGGCCTTCATGCATTTTCTTTATAGAAAAGAACTTCAAACATGGTGTGGATTTACATGGGTTTATTACAGACTCACAGGCACAGACGGAGATGGTTTTTCAGGATATGCCCACCTGGCACTGCAGAGAACATGAAAGCAGCGAGCAATCAACTTTCTAACTGTTAAAAAGCAGCCAAAGTGACCCTCGTTGGTGGTGCAAGGGGATAAGTCCCAGCAGTAGGAAGCTGTCCGCAGCTAGAGCAGCATGAGTTTGATCCCCCACCAGGGAGTGACCCACAGGACGCAGCTGACCTCTCCTGTCTCCCCGCTGCTTCCTTCAGCGGTGTGTTTCAGTAGAAACAACTGTTCTGCTCCCTACTCTGTCACTGGTGAATTCCCTCACTCCCCACGTCTCTGGCCTGGACACCGGTTCCTGTAAGGATAAATAAAAAATAAGCATTTAACAAAATTAGCCAAGACCACAAAGCTTCACTTAAGAGGTAACCACAACTAATTATGTCCTCTCATCCCACATTAATGGACACCAGACTGACCTGTGACATGGCAAAGTCTCGCTGCCACAGGTGTATTATTTTTCTCAGGATGTGCCTGGATACTGAGATTCTGCTACCAACTCAATAACTTTCCAACGTGTGGCTGTAAAATTTGCACCTCTGTCCTTCAACAAGTAAACAACTCAGCACGTTGCATTCTGTTGGATGAAAAGAAACCAGCAATTCACTGCGGTGAACAGAGATCTTGGAAAAAACCACTCTAAATAAAAGTTTTAAAAGACAAGTATGTCTTTAGTATTTACTGAGTAATAGTTGGGAAACAAACATAAATGTTACGGTTCTGAAATTAATGTAAAATTTGCTGGGAACCCCACCCCAGCAAGGCACATTCACAGACTTCATCTTATGTACAAAACATCGACTGTTTGGAAGTCTAAGTCAACCTTTCCAGATAAATAACTGCTATTTAGAGCCTCCCTGGTTGTCTAGGGGTTAAGTCTGCTGCATCCTGCATTCAATCCCTGGCCAGAGAGCTGACCCCAATTATACATACATAAGTAGGGTAAAACTGTTACAAATATATGATTTAACAATGTGTGCCCAGACTTGTACATGACTGCAAGTGTTCCTCCAGAGCCTTGCCTTCTGGGACATCACCATATCTTTAGAGAAGAACAATTCAGAGCCAGAAGCCACCACTATGAAGAATAGTCATTACCTTGGTTATTGAAGTCTCCTGTTTATGGCTACAGAAGCTAAATGCAAATTCATGCTTATGTAGAATATTTCTCACAGGGTAAAATCTGTTGTGCTGCTTCCCAGGTTCAAATCATTGATATGATGTAAGAAACCCTTCCTCTAACCATTCTCAAAATTATCATTTTTCAGTTTAACATTTTCCTTATCTGAAAAGAATTTTTGCGTCACACTTGAACTCAGAAAAATCTTGTTCTAATCTTGTGTGCGTACCATGGAAACTTTTGCTTTCTGCTTTTCCTTCTCATGATCTTTAAAACAGGGGAATGCATTTTGGTCTTTGGTGGAGATTAAAGGGTATAAATAATATTGACTAACCGGTCTATGAAAAGCTTAATAAATACAAAACATTATATTTCACAGATGCAATGGGTCCAGCGAGAATTTTTGTCTGTACAAAAATTAGTGACACAAAGTTAACAAACCACAAGAGACCACAAAGAAGCACATGATGGCACTTTCCCTTTTATGATCACTGACTTTACTGCATGATGGCAGCAATGGTTTTCCTCGCCTAGTTTCTCCCTTTGTAAAAAGTGTGAGAGCTCTAGGTGACCTCGCCCTTGAACAAAGGTTTGCCAGTTTTGTTTTTTTTTTTAAAGATTTATTTATTTATTCATATAGAACTGGGGTACAGGCCAGAGATGCGGAGGGTGAGGAGATTCACCAGAGACAGAGTGGGGAGCAGAATAGGCAGATCATCAAAGTACACTGCTGAGGGGAGCAGCGGGCAGGTCAGGAGAGGTCTGCCGCGCCATGGGGTCACCTCTGGGGCAGGCGGGGATCGAACTCATGTGGAAGTGGCTTAAGCTTCTCAGTGCTGTGCTTTAACACGCTGCGCCACCAGGGAGGGCCCAAACGTTTGCCAGTTTTACTCTGCTACAGATCATGGAGGTTAAGAGGAGAAAATCTCTTACGGAGGAACCACAAGAGCAGAAACCTAGCTCAACAAGGCCAAAAGCTGAGATGGGTAGACATGACCAATATCGTCATCAAGGCAGCAACAGAAACGAAAATTCCGGAGACCCGGCTGCATAGCAAGAGTCAGACTGATGTAGAAAGCAGTAAGAGGCGCCGACCAGCAGCGGGATATAGAGCTGGAGGTCACTGTAGAGAACTGTTGGTCCCTGAAAACCAACCTAGTCACACCCTCGACGTTAACTGACAGAAGTCACAACTCCGCAAAGAGATGAGGTTCTCCCAGAGTAAACAGGGCTATGTTGGCTAAACTTCTGCACTGGAAGGGCCGGGGCTCCTGCCCGCCTGTGCCTGGGCAGGTGCTGAGCCTCCCTAGCTAATCTCCCTTTCTCCCTTTACAAAGCAGCAGAGGCTGCTCCCTGCTGGGGCTGCCCACTGGAACTGGGCGGCCTCTCTCAGCAAATCTGTGTCTCTTCCTGCTGGCTTCTGTCTGTGCAGGTGTCCTTCATTCCTTTCTCCCTTTTTAAAATAAGCCTGCCCGCTTGGGTCTAACTAATGTCTCTGCCTTATGGAGAAACTCACCCTGCACCGCTGAAAGGGGAGCTCTGAGAAACGTTTCCCAGCGTTAACCCAAGGACCCAGCACCTCGCCAGAATCTCCAAAATAGACCTCAGGGACACAAACCGGAGCTGGCCACTTCCTCTCCATCAGACACTATGCCTCTGGCTGGGTAAAGCTGCCTGGATTCTAGAATGGATTTGCTTGCTTCCAATGAAAAGATGTCAACTTCAAGATCTTCTTAAATAAACGCGCTGTGATTTTTACAAAGCTTTAAACCAATATTCTACAGACACAGCTCTAGAATACTCCAATTTTATTTAAGGGAAACCAATAATTATTTTAGGTTTCCTAAACTCCCTGCAACATCTCTGTTGTTTTTCAGTCTCCCATAGCAGATTTGGTGAGTGCAAAGCCGAGACTGTATCTTTAGTTTCCAAGTTTTAAATCAAGAGACTCCCCTCAGAATATCTGTACAATTCAACTCACTCAAGAGTCTCCAATTTTCTTAAATCTTAGCCTCGATTCTGATTGTTTTCAAAGCTTCTTGTGACTTCCATGGACATTTTCTGCGTTTTACTGGTTTTTCTTTTTTTGTTTTGCCTAGTCCTAGGCAGGTGGAGCCAGCTGCTATCAATTTCATCTCACCTGCAAATCTTGCTAATACATTTTTCAAAGAAATTCCGGTGACTAGATATTTTATTTTCTCACAGCCACATGCATGTGCTTCTATTTTAAATCTGACAGTTCAAATAGCTGAAGTCCCATAAAACTAATCTGTTTCCTGTTATTCTATCTCTCACTCCTAGTTTGATGTCTTGTTATTAACTGTCATGATCTTTGATGATAAACTCCCACTTACTGGATTTTAATCCATTGGAGTCTGCATGTTGATTTGAAATGTTTTTTCTAGAAATGCATTACCATGATATTTGATCTAAGCATGTGTTGGTCTGTGTTGGGATGATACTTCAGAGCACATAATCAGTCCATCATTCTAATTTTTTGGGGGGGAAGGTAAAGTACATAAAACAATATCTAAAATGCAAATAATGGACATTAATTGGTAAGCTGAATCACATTTGTAGTCTTAGATTCCAAGGGAGTAAACATGTAAACCATACTTTTTGAGAAAAAAGTACATCCCATAAAACTTTCAGTTCAGAACTGGAAACTCCTGTAAACAAATCATATTATATAATATCAATAAAATTAAAGAGATAACAGGCAGAAACTACACAGTGATTTCTAGAAAGAAATACTCAAAGTATAGTGCACACTTTGAACATTCTTTATTCCTTGACTTATCAAGACAATGCAAATTAAAATGTCTTCTGTGGAAGAATATCGTTTCCTGACATTTTGATGTCAGCCTTGAACAATTGGTTGACTTTGACAGGAATATGACAGAATGACCACAAATCATTTCCAAGTAGAAGCTTTAAACACCTTCTTATTGCATCTCTTTATCTATCTATCTATCTATTGATTTATTTTATGTTTTCTTTACTATAACCAAAAAAAAAAAAGTTTAAAATAGGGGCTACACCATAAACCTGAGTCCTAGACTAAAAGTGATTTTGATCAAAACTAGAATGGAAAAAGCACTAGAACTACAGAAAATGGAAGGATGTAATTTACTGAGGGTTGAGTGTTTCTTTATTAGTGTAGGAATCCTAACCTTCACTGTCTGATATAATACACTAGATAGACATGCAACCACTCATACAATAAAACATTTATTAAAAACTTAGTGAATATTTACCAGATATTCCTACTAATAGGATAATGTCATATATTTGATAACATCACAAAATAAATTAATGACCCAAAAAGTAGATAGTTTATACGCCTATCACAAGTGTAATGTGAAAATACATTGTGTTATAATGATTCTGGCCATTTCCTGTGAAAGTAAAAATAACCTACATGACACAGTAGCCTTGATACGCCTCAACCTACAAAGTTCAACAGCAAAGCAAAATGCAATCAAGCATAAAATGCACAAATCCATGTTGATAAGTTTCAGAACTAGGAAGGAACAAGAGTATTGTTAAAAGTACAAAATGCTATGATAAAATTACATAGAAAAGCGGAGAACAAACAAAAAACTAAAATCGCCCGCTAGTCAGGGTCGTGATTGTAATAGACCCAAATGCCTGCACCTGAGTGCTGCAAGCTGATGACAAACATCCTCACAAAACGTGAGCCAGAGAACCAAATGGAATTCGTTTAGTTAGAAGGGGAGGAAAACTCTCACAGAAAAGTGGGGATGTGTGCTGAAGCAAAGGGGAGCAGTAACAGCGGCTCGGGCGTAACCAGACCGAGCAGGTGGATGCAGATAGCCCGTTATCCACATGCAACGCTAGATGTGGACACTGGGGCATCGACACTGCTAGAGAGAGACTGTCTGACTTGTGTAATCAAATCTATGTAACTTGAGGAGAAAACATGAGGAGAGGGGTAATTCTCCTGGAACATATGAAGTACTAGACTTCTAAGAGGAAAACGAAATTGTAAGTGGACCTATTGCCACTGAATAAATTGGAAAATCACAAGAAAACGCTAGGGAAAAAGGACCTCACAAAGCAGTCTAATAAATGAATCTTTCAAACTTCTGAAGAAACATAGCCAGTGTAATTTAAAGTAGTTAAAAAAAAGTTTAATCAGTGCCTCATCCTAGCTCATCGTGAAGGCTCATCTGATGAGTAAGCAAAAAGTGGGGTGGCTGAATATCAGTTTATGAACAGCTCAACGTGAAGAAGAAAGACTCCGTGTAAATACTCATATTCCAGTCTGCATATTAGTTATAAGACAAAAGTAGATTTGTTAATAAATGGGGGGAAATGAAGCACAGAGTCAATTAGTTCACTTCTGTTTTCAAGTAAGAAACTTGGAAATTTAGTAAGAAATGTTCATTGAATAAAATAGTTCAATATAAATGTCACCCAGTGCTAGAAACAGAAGAACCTTTACCTGCAAGGCATAAAACCACAGGGCAGAGCAAGGCATAGCACATCCACCAAGGAAAGGTGTTAAATTTCAATAATTTAAATAAGTTTGCTTAGCAAGAAAAAACTGCATTGCAAAGATAAAGTCAAATGATGAACATAAAATTGAAAATTTGACTATGAAGGAAGAACAATAAGTAGAAGAATGGATGAATTTCTGAAAGTTTACATGGGACTATTTACCGGACAACCTATGTCAGCTGCTCAGTGTTTGATTCAGTATCATCCAACAGTTGACAAACCGACATGTGGATGGGGAAATTCAGAACTGGGAGGAACAGAGCAAGGTCAAAAGGGGCCCGTTATCCACATGCAACGCTAGAAGTGAACACTGGGACATCAACACTGCTGTTTATTAGATAAAACACTAATAGTGCTTGTATTCTATCATGAATATGCATAGCTCTTCACTCATGAGCTAGGAATAAAATCTGGCAACCTTAATCCAAACTATGAACTAAGTGACTCAAAGCTAGAAGAGCAGTCTTGAAAGTAATCAGAGCAAAAGGAAGTCATAGAAAGACAACAGCAGGGAAGCCCAGCGACTCGCTTTCTTTAAGAGCTCCAGTGAGAAAAACACTGTTGTGTACAATTCAACGCTGAGGGGGTGCACTGGACCCAGACAATGGCTGCACCTCCAAGCACCCCCCAGGCCCCTCTCTGCCCCTCTGGCGAAGGGGACAAAGCTCCAGGTAAGAACAATGTTTGGACAGGCCTCCTGCCTCTGCCACACTAAGTGTTAGGAGACAGAATGAGAGGCACCCCAAAACCTCCAAAGCTGCACACCCTAAGTGGGTTCTGCCATCTGCCACATCAAGGCAAACATACTCTTCGTGCAATGAGATCTTCAACTGAGAAGGACTTTAATGCACAGTAGTAGAGAGAAGAGACAGAGTGTAGTTAAAATAGTTTCCCATGAACCGTCCTAAGTCATCCACCACCTGTGGGTAAATGTGCAGCCAAGCAGGCCTGGCCCAAAGCAGGGCCACTGTGACCTGAAAACACCTGCTGGTGGGGTCAGGCAAGTCTGGACGGAAAAGAGAAAAATCAAAACACACGTCAAGGTGTAGTCTGCATTGTCAGCCTCCCCATGGTCTCTCACCACATGTCTGTCTCTTCCAGTGTCCCCTCCCATGCCTCCAGGTCCTGTCCACCTCCGAGGCCGAGAATGAAGGGCAGCGTCAGCTTCTTCACACATGTCTCCTCTCCATGTGCCTCGCCCAGGCCTCTACCTCCCCCCTTCCCGTCTCCCTCTCCTACGTCCTCCCCAGTCTTCTCTGCTTCTTGCTTCTCCGCTCTGTCTTCCCAGGAAAGCCCTGTAGGCAGGCCCCACACACTGGCGCTTCTCAGTCTGTGGCTGTCACTGTGTTCCTGAGGGACACTGGAAAAAAGGACAGTGCCCCCCCGTCCAAGGCCTGGAGGCTGGGCACCGCTGGCCCCCAGGTCACACAGAATGGAGACGCCACTCGAAAAAAGCTCGGACTAGATGCCAAGACCAAAAAACAGCTACTACAGTCATTGTTATCAAGTGATAAATAAAAGCCTACTAAAAATAGCTCAGTAATTAGCAGACACCATTCAAAGTTCCACAGAATGTCCTGCATCTTCAAAGACATCTGTATTCTTGGTTATTCCTCCATAAATATTTATCTGAAGGACAACAGGGATCGAAGTGTGGTAACCAGAGAATGTGGAAGTCAAGTCGTTTTACCCAGGGCTCTTCACAATGTTCGTTTCTCAGTCCCACCGAGATAATGCTTTAGAAAAATGGCTGCTGTGATTTTTCCTCATTTTAGTTTCATGCTGTTCTGATTGTTTAAAAATCTTTTCAAGCAATAGAAGCTGCAATATTCCTTTCATCTTCTTTGGCGGAATGTGTGCTACTAATTTCAGAGAACTAGTCTAGGCCCTCAGTGCCGCGGCTGAATGGGGTGTGTTAGGCTAATTCGCCAAGCCTGTATTCTCTCTGAAGTGCAGTGTGCTGCCTTGAGTGGGGTCTTCCAGCCCCAGCTGACCTCCTGCGGCCTTCCATTTCCAGACAGATAACTAAGGTTTTCTTTATCCTATTGATTTTGCCAGCTAGAGGCCTTGCATTGGATTGAAGGTGCTGTGTCCACCCTCAGACAGCTTCTCAGGACTACACGGTACTTATTGTTCCATGGTCTGTTTCCTGACTGCTTGGAAGTATTCGGAATCACTCATCCTTTGGACTTAGCTCTGTAATTTGTTCTACATATGAATTTTATCAGTGAAGAAGGGACTGAGAGACATCCTGAAATTGGGTGTGGTGATTATTCTATTCATGCTACAAGACTCAAAATTTCCCCAAAACCTTAGTCACAAAGTAAAAACAAACAAAAACACACACACAATCTTTCCTGTTCCTGTATGCCAATAGCTGTATATTGCTTGTTTTGTTTATACTCTCTCATGTGATTTTCAGGGTATCTTATATGTATATTTTAGAGACAAAGGAAATAAATCTCAGGAAACGTGATCTCCCTAAAGTTCTTGAGTAAGATTTATGCTTCAGTCCAGACCCAACAGTACTTGTTGGGTCTGGACTGTGCAAAGCCAGCCATGAAAATACATAGCCAGTTTTGTTGGGAACACAAACACATAGTAAGGTGGACTTGTTTGTTTTACACATCAGAATTTCTTTGCCTCCTCACTGGCATCTCCAGTGGAAAACTGGTTGTGTACTTCAGGGTGGTGAAGAGCACCCAACCCTCCAGGCTACCTGCCC
Organism: Condylura cristata; assembly: GCF_000260355.1. Lineage (NCBI taxonomy): Eukaryota > Metazoa > Chordata > Mammalia > Eulipotyphla > Talpidae > Condylura > Condylura cristata. The sequence continues at coordinate 54,212,837 of NW_004567113.1, forward strand.
CTCCTCCACAATTAAACAAACCAAGTTGTCAGACCCCACCCAATGTCCCCGGGGGGCAGAATTGTCCCAGTTGAGAGCCACTGGCCTAAGTAACCATCTTCCAGGCGGAAGCCCTGATGGGTGGTTTGCATGGACAGAAGGTAAGCAGATCTCCATGTCTCCTGCAACGGGCGTCCTGCTGCTGGGGGTGAGCCGCAGCAAAATAAATCACTGTGTGTATCTGATGGCTGCAAGTCCTTTCGCAGGGAGTTAGAGGACAAAAGCAAAGAGCAGCCACTGATAAGCCAGAGCCTCTTCCTGGGGTCCGGAAACCGAGAGGAGAGCGATAGGATCGCAGGCTGCAGCACCAGTGAAGTGAATTAGGAGACAAGTCAGAGGGAGAGCAGGAAGTTCACCGCAGAGAGCAAAAGTAATCAGAAATAGGTCACTGAGGATGCCAGGGTTTCCAGAGAGGGGGGCATCAATTACGCAGGCAGCTAAACTTCCAGGCAGGGCTGAGTCCACAGGGCACATTTTTATTTGGAAAGCTGTGTGTCCATTAAAATCCTACATGGGGTAACGTGGACATAACCAGGAAGATATACTTGGCATTGGCAAGGAAAAAATGACCCATCAAAAAAATATTCCCATCAAAATCACATGTTGTAAAAAAAAGGATGTTGAGAAAAGTAACTGCAAACAAATATGCCATAATATAAAAAAATACTCTTTTCTTGAGGTCTTTTTTTTTTTTCATGTTATTTCTTAGGGCTCTTGGTGTTTTCCCAATATTTCTATAGTCGATCGTTTTCTTTTCATTAAAATATACTTTAGATGATAGGTAATCCTAGCCAGGGTGGGTGGTAGGTGGTAGCAGTGTTTAGGACAAAGAACACAGGGGAGCAAAGGAAGTGTTCTTCCCTGAGGTGCAGACACTTTACAGGTAAGAGGGTGCACCTGTAGCGACCACCTGCAGCACCCTTGATTGCTGTGATTTTCTCCATTGTGGTTTCTTTGCTGCAACTGCGCAAGGTACACATAGGGGCTATTTTCAAGCGATGATGAAATTAGTGAGACTATGGCTAAGTGTGTCAATGTTTTCACACAGGTTAGTTCCTTCTCGCCTTTTCTTTTTTAAAATAAATGTTCCAGGGAAGGGGAAACAAAGATGAACGGAGTACCTGGAATCACAGGAGCAGAAGTAGCATTTCCAGCATGACTAATTGAATAAATTTACCATGCTGTAGAGATCATGACCGCCCAAGTCCGCTCTTAATAGTTCCTCTTCTGCAAATTAGAAAATTGACTGACCTGTTTTGGTTGCATTGCTTATCAGGGCCCAGGGCCAGGATTTGAAACCATGTCTGTGCGAATCTAAATCCCAGTCTATCCAGAATGCTATGTTGTTTCCCCATGTGGAAGCTTGTGTTTTGTGTGCATTTATATAGCTCTACCTCTTCTCAGGAGAACAATAAAAGGTCTTTATTTCCTATGTTGCTCTTAGGGCTCAATACATACTTTGAATTTCATTTATTTTCCGCTAGCTCCTTAAAGAGCCAATTAAAGCAAGTCCGACATCAATGGGCCTTGGTTGCACGTGGTTTTAGCATTTGAGCACAGCCTACTGATTTCATCTACAAACTCCATCTCTGAGGAGGGAATGTCATCAAATTTCATTTCTTATAACATTAGTTTAGAAAGATGTTTACCCCTCTTACCAGCTCAATTGTCTTTTACTTTGTAAACTGATTCTATTTTTCAACAATTGCATTACAATGTGTTCAATTTTAACCACCCTGCTGCTCAATCCTTTATAAACCCAAATAAAAAATAGTTATATGACCAAGAAACATCAAAAAGTGAATAAAAAGCAGATATTGCTTCAGATGACTCTCCATTTGCTGAGGACGAAAAAGCAATTTAGCGTTTTGTTTTTATATGTATGATTGCATTATTCTTCTGTTTGCCCTGTGCAAGTGGGAGCCCAGAAGCATCTGCCACCCTCCCACAACTTAATTACATATTCCGTATCTTTATCCTCACTTGGCGATGTCTTTGTTTGCCTAGATCTACCTTAGCCACCATTTCCAAGTGCAATTGCATGATTTCTGTAATTAAGTGAGTGGTGTGCATGCTACCTCAAATCCTTAAATCGAGCATTTCATAGTTTGCAAGCACTTTTAATAAACTCCCCTGAATCTGCATCTCCATTAGTTCCCCATCTCTTCCTGATGATTCAATTATTCCTCAGGGGAGAATCTGTTCAATACCAAGAACTCCCTCTCCTCCACAGAGAGAACTAGAAACAATGACTCTTCAATCTTCTTTCATTCATTCTATTTCCCAAGAAATATCTTATATTTGAGGCAATCTGGTCTACCTTTTAGTATCACACCCATAGAAGGGATATTTACATCCATCTCATTACTTTCCAGATGGAATATTGAATGAAGATATTAGAAAATACAAGAAAAAATCAGTATAATCTACCCTATACTCACCCTTCTGAGATGCCTTATGGACTGCATGAGCACGTAAGCAAAGAGAAACTGTGAGACAGTAAATCAATCAGTGATTCCCAAGGAGTCTTTTGGGAAGGGGGTGGAGGGATGAGTGGGTGGAGCATAGAGGATTTCACAGCAGTATCACGCTCTGTGTGAGACTGACACCATGAAAACTGGTTGTCAAACCCATTAAAGGCACAAAAATGAGACCTGATGTAATTATGGACTCTGGGCCACTGGGTGGTGTCCATACGGGTTCATCAGTGGTAACCCATTAGGTAATGGGGGAAGCTAACCCTGTGGGGAGAATGGGTCAGTGCATCAGAAACTTCCAAGCCTCTTTGCAAGTTTGTTGCAAACTTAAATCTGCTTTTATAAAATAAGGCCTTAAAAATAGCATTGATTGAATGTGCATTCAACACGGTTCCCTGTTCTGAAGCCATCGAAAAAGTAATATTTGAGAGGGATATAGAAAAATCACCTAAACACAATACGCTTGCAGTTGTCTCTAGCTTATGTAGAAATGCTGGGCTACCCCTTTCCTCCATTTGATTTTATACTTTAACAACCCATGAGATGGTACAGCTGCCCGTGCTCTCTTCCCCATCTACCTAAACAGAGGTGGATCACTCAAGAATCTCGTTGATTTGATTGGGATTCAATGAGCTTTAAAAGAGAAGCCTTGTGATGACATATTTGTCTTATTTAGTGAGCACGTTCCAGATGCCAGACACAGCCTAGTGCTAGGGCTGCATAAAAAAAAAAAAAAAAAAAAATTAAATGTGTTCATACCATGCTTCCTGCTGGGAAGTAATCTGGGGTCTCACAAAGGAGACCTGGAAAGACAGTGAATGTGGGACAAGGAAATACATTCTGTAGTAGACACCGATAAATGATAAACCTTGTTTGATACAAAAAGAGCTTCTGTTAAGACCCCTTTTCAATGCAAATATTGTTGGCTTATGTCTAAGGGGAGTTGAAAAGTATTGCATTACCCATTTATACCATTCAAATAGAAGTGTGCACAAGACACAAGACCCACATGCTGAGTGAGGCCCGAGTTACCATTACCTGCAAGAGGGAAAGAACACTTACCTCCTCTAGTCCACGCTGTCTGTCCAGGAGCTTTCCCTTCCACGGAAAGGTGGAAACCATACAACTTAAATGACTTGATGCTGAGGCTTTGACGTAGTCTAATATATATGGGAGGCACACACTGGGGTGTGATAGAGATACACGTTTGTGTCCAGCTCTCTACAATACAACCTGGAGACATTTTGCAATTCATCTGACAATTCCATGTCAATTCCTCACATCATATCACAGTATTTCAAGCATTCAGAGATGATTGATAAAGATGATATAGCTAAATGTCCCCAGCAAGTTATAAAACCCTGATGCAAACATGAGTAATTATTACTGGAGCAAGCACTACATTCAAAAAATTTATGAGTGCAAGTAATATTTACCAGAAGTCAAAATAAAACAGAATAAGTAGATCTGGAGGACAAATGATGTACAATCCAGTAACTGTGTCTAATAATGCTGTCCCATATACTAGAACTTTCCTGAGGATATAGTTCATGTGTTCTCACCGCCCTTCAGCACACATACAAATGTTAACTATGTATGGAAATGGCTGTGTCAATTAACTTGGTTGTCACAGTTATTTCATTATTTATATGTATATCAAAGCATCATGCTGTACCCCTTAAATATATACAGTTTTTATTAAAAAAAGAAATAGAAAAGGCATAAGTGGTCTATAGTAGTTAGAGCTTGATGAACAGAAAAGATAACAAAGCAACCATGATAGATTATCACAGTAACAATAATATTAGCCACACAACAATCACACTCAGACCACTTGCTCTATAAAGGACATTTTTCTGTCATTAAAAGTCGGATTAGGCCCTTCCTGGTGGCACAGCACTAAGAAGCTAAAGCCATTTCCACATGAGTTCGATTCCCGCCTGCCCCGGAGGTGACCACATGGCGCGGCAGACCTCTCCTGACCCACCCGCTGCTCCCCTCAGCAGTGTACTTCGTCCATCTGCCTGTTCTGCTCCCCACTCTGTCTCTGGTGAAGCTTCTCGCCGCCCCTGAGCCTCTGGCCTGTACCCCAGTTCTGTAAGCACAAATAAATAAATCTTTAAAAAGTTGTATTAATAGGCATATGTATAAGTGTTAGCTTATGTATTTCTTTTCAGATGAATGCCTTTTAATACATATATATATATATATTATATGAATACAATATTAATAAATACTATATTAATGAATGCAATAATAGTCATATATATATATTCGTATATGTATATCCTGATACTTTTAAATAGAATCTGAGTCTTATTTTTATTTTTATCCAAATAGAAAATTGATTTGAAGAAATTTTATAGACCTTTAAGAAACATAATATCAAGGAGAAGCTTGAATGTGAAATTTAACATCTCACAAACTTTAAGATATTGAATTCGTGCTAAATATACACAATTTCCTGGGAAACTAAAGAGTAGACCATTTTAGGTAGAAATCTGTAAATACAGACCAACAACTATTATATGTTGTTTTGTGATCACTTTTTCCAATATTAATATTGATCTTAATGTAAATGAGAATAATCTGAAGAGGTCTGTCTGAGCCTGTTCCATAGAACCATATACAGAGCTGGAAACCAAAACTTCATCAATAAGACAAAATGAATACATAAATAAAATTGCAGCAATAAAAAGAAAAGTAGAAATATTTTAAATAAAATAAAAATAAAAGTAGCATTTTGATAAAAATAAGAATACATCAATCAAATTATATATTTCTTTGAAAGTGTTCAAAGTGTTCTTTGTCAGAACACTTAGAGACTCATCCTTGAGCTCTCGGTCGCATCCTTCAATCACATTCCTGATGGGGCCCTACATGCTGTTCCGCTTAACTCAAGTGTCGTTTTGTGTTTGTCAATGATTTTATGTGTTGGTTTTGATTACTGTTATTTCTACTGAGCAACTCTGACATCACAGGGATGGTTCCGCCTCAGCTGAAGGTCACAGCTGTTTGTGCGAGGGATCTCTATACTGCATTTTGCTACTGAGCCTTGAAATAAGCCTCTTTATGGTGCCTTTCTCCCAGACAAGCCCTCATACAAATACGACAACCGTTCACCTTTCAACAAAGAATAGTCCTTCCATCACTAGACAACCAGCAGTAGCTGTAACTCAGTGGAACTGTAACTCTGGGCTGGGGTGGGGGCGAAGTTGCACAGAGCAAAGATTTTGCTGCAGAAAATATAATCTCAAGTCTTAGTGTCCTTTCCTTGGCTTTGAGAGGCCCCTAAAGATGTTCAATTCCTTCATCTGCATACAGAAACAGGTAAGCGTGATCCTGGTTGCAATATGTTGTTGTGAGAAATGAAAGGTGTCACATGTGAGAGCACTTTGTAATCTATACAATTATACCTTTTATTACATTGCAAATATGCTTTTTTTAAATAGCATAAAATTTGGGGGTTAACTTTTCAATACCATCGTTTGGGAATTCTTGTGAGTGGTGAAAATGAGCAGGCATGAGATATCTTGTTAACAAGAGATGTCAAAAGAATGTCTTCACTAGGGTCATCGGGAGGAAGCAGGTCAGGACTCATGATAGCTTGCCTTCTAGAAAGATCCACGGTGCGTCATCTACCTGTATCCAGAGCAACACATCTTCAGTCTTCACTGCCTACAGAGTAATTGCCCTGCTCTCTCTTAATTGTTGGCTTCAGTGTGATTCCCTAATACCTGATTCATTGCAAGTCATTTCCACATCAGGGAACCGACCCACATCCCAAGCAGAGGCATTAAAGAATGCACCTTGTAGCTAAGTCTACAACTCTGGGGCTAGGGCTCTGGCTGTGACACTTGCATGTTTGTGAATTTGGCTATGTGACTGCATCCTCCTCAAGCCTGTTCTCCCCATTTGCAAAAATGAGTGAAGCACTGGCCACAAAGAACTGAAATAATAGTTACATTTGATAACTGAAGTAAAAGCACAGTCATCAGATGACATATGTTCAAAGCTGAGCTGGCTCCTTCAGAAGACACCAGCACCTCTCAAAACTCGACGGGGTGCCCCCTTGACAGTGTCATCCAGGGACTGAGCAAGCAAGATTACAGTGTTCAGTGGCTTTGGAAATGTCTGATAACATCTACAGCAGTTCATGGGGGAAAGCAACTTCATTTCAGCTGGTGCTGGTTAAGGTCAAATACCAGGTTGCCTCCAGAGGGCGAACTCTGAACCTTGACAGTGTTCAGAGCAGACTAATAACTCAACAACAATTGCTTGGAAGTATAATCCAAGACAAAACTCCTTGTGAAGGAGCTCACAGCCCTCACTGGGGTAAGACAGCTGGTATTTGAATCCACAGAGCTTGATCCAAGTCACAAAGATTCTATTCCCCTATCTCCATGTGTGACCCCTGAATCTAAGGTAAGCTTCCCGAAGGAGCATGAGGCTGGATGTCTGGAGCCAAGCAGCCCCTCTGCGAATGGACAACTTACAGCATTTGCTCACAGAAACAGTAGCTGCGCCACCACCAAAGTGCATCAAAGTGACGAATCCCATCTGCCCAGTAGTGTTGCTTCCAAACTGGAGAGTGGAATCAAAAATAAATGGAAACGGGCCCTCCGTGGTGGCGCAGCAGGTTAAAGCACAGTGCTGCAAGCTGGCTGCTCCAGTGCAAGCTCAATCCCAGGTCCCAGAGGTGCCCCGCATGGCTCAGCAGACCTCCCCTGTCTCCACGCTGCTCCCCTCAGCAGAGTGCTTCGTCGATCTGCCTGTTCTGCTCCCCGCTCTGTCTCTGGTGAAGCCTCTCACTGCCCCTGCACCTCTGGCCTGTACCCCAGGTCTGTATGAATAAATAAGTCTTTTTAAAAAATGGAAATGGCACAACCTGCTGAGGTTCTAGAATAATGTCACCATCACGTGCTACCTTTTAAGTGTGGGAAGAATAGAAGTGCAGGTTGATGATGCAACAGATTTGAAATCACATTAAACCCTTACATTGTATCTCAACAAGTGAAATAAGGCTTATAACGCATTTTGAAATTCTCAGATGTTATCATCATCTCCTCCAAACAGGATAACAACATTTAGTTGAAGTCAAGTAAAAAGCTAGTGTAAAAAGCATAGTCAAATAAAAGCATTTTAAAATCTAAAGGAAAAGATACAGATTGAGGAGGAGAATGTCCACAGATTAATCCATTTTAAATGCGTCCATGGAATAAAATTTTCATTAACATGTTAAATGATAAGCCATAAAGTTGGAAGAGGTATTCAATATATTTGAAAGATTATGTGACAATATATCTAAGATATGAATAGCCCTTATGTGTTAATGAAAATTAGTGTGTACTCAAAAGAAAAATTAGGGAAATGCAGCTAGACATTTTTAAAGAAGTGTAAATGTTAACAAACAAAGGAAAACGCTCCATCTCATTATTAGCAACACTTGATCATCTGAGCGGTGCCGTGGAATTTAATGAAACACATTCTGGAATATTCCATCTCTCCTCCGACTACTCCAGTGAAAAACTGGAAGCTAAGAAGCAAGTCAACTTTGGGGAGTGGTATCAGCTCAGCTGAGCCCAGATCAATAGAAAACAGTGAGCTAGAGGCCACGTTTTCAGGCAACGGGCATGCACAGCTGAATGAAATCCACGCCGGGAGCACACAATAAACGCACGCAGCCAGGGTTGCTGGAGGGTGAAGAGCGGGCAGAGGCCCTCAAAATGAGGCCAGCAGACAGGAGCCCCGGATGGCGCGTTGAGCCTTTGGACTGTCAGCAGGGAGGCGTCAGAACAACCACAAAGACTATAGCCAACAAACAAAATAACGGAAAACTGAAACTCTAAAATCAGAAGCAAGGGAAGACAGGCAAGCTGCACACACATATTTCCTTTTTCCTTGCTGCATCATGTGTGTAGTGAGGCTTCATTAATCCCTCACCGTGACTTATTTGTCCTGACACTTGTGTCAAGAAACATTGGTCCTCTAGTCAGTGGTTCCTGGCTCCTCTTTCCTTCTCCCCACCACCAGTGAAAGTCATCATTGTTGTAATGTTAAGGGGCAGGATGTCCTAAAGGAACTCTGCAGAGCTCTGTGGACCCCACCCGTCCTCCAGCTTTCTGGACTGCGCCCCCTACTCCAGTGATTGGAAACTACAACTCCCAGCAGCACCAGGGAGAGAACTGCGAGCACCCAAGGGTCCTCTTTTGTAAATAAGCCCATTATTGACCCTTTTGTGTGCGCCTGCAGTCCCACTATATTTTAGGCACACGGGTGAGGACCCACAGACAGGCAGCCCAATTCACACTGGGGTGCCCTGTGACAGTAAGACTTCTCACAACCCCACTCAAACCTTTGTGGAGGGGAAACCAGATGAATAAAAGTTTAAAGTTGAATATGGGGTAAATGGAAAATTAGAGATGACTGATTCAACTTCTGTTTCCTTTTATTCCTGGAGTCACCCACAGGGCTGCACTAGACCCACCAGCGCCCTCCCCTCCTCCTCCATCCCTGAATATTTGTCCCTGGGAAGGATTAAGAGACCTACTGTTGAACTTAAGGATGAAGGAAGAACTTAGCCTGAGGGCTGCTGAGGCTGTTCGAGTATTGTGTGGGGAAACTTCCCTTTCTAGGATTAAAAAGTAGTGTTAAGGGGAAGGATGTCCTAAAGGAACTCTGCAATCTTATGGACCCCACCCCCTACTCCAGCTTTCTGGACTCCGCCCCCTACTCCAGTGACTGGAAACTACAACTCCCAGCAGCACCAGGGAGAGAACTGCAGGGACCCAAGGGCGGAGCTAGCAGGAATGGATTCTGGGACATTTGGGGGATAAATAGGGTGTGATTGCATCTCCTGCTCTCCCACTTTGGCTCTCTCTCGCTAGGGAAACAGCTCTCTGGACCCGTGACTTGGTGTGTTCAGTCACCCTAGTCGTAAGGTATTCTACTTACTTTGTACCCGACTCTCTTTCCCTGGGTTGTTTCCTGTTCCTTTCCCCTTTGGTAAATAAACCCGTTATTGACCCTTTTGTGTGCTCCTGCAGTGTAGCTGAATTGTGAACGGGAGGGCGAGGCCCCACAGACAGGCGGCCCAGTCCACTCTGGGCTACCTGTAACCATGGTATAACTGAGTCGTGGGCTACCCACATCTTAGAGGAATTATTTTAAGCGAAACCGAAATTGTTGAGGCAGACCTGCAGGGGGCGCTGTGGTCCAGCCAAGCCCAGAGGAGGGGCGTCCTGGAAGGGGAAGGAGCTCTCAGAGAAGCTTGAGTGCCTGAGGCAGCTTACCTTTGAGGATTCAGAGGCACATTCTAAGACAGCTAGAATGGCCACAGGGTAGGAGGGTGAGTGACTGCACACCTGTTGTGGGGACCACCATGGCGCAGTTCCAGACATGGGGTGGCTTAAACAACACAAATCCATCCTCTCGTAGATGTGGAGGCTGGAAGTAACAAGATGCTCTCCAGAAAAAAGGGAGCTTCCAGGTCCCCTGCCTGCCCCACCCAAGGGAAGGGGGTGCTGAGCAGTGGGTAGGAAAGCTGGAGATGAGACTGGGGAAGGATGGAGGCCAGGGAGGCCTGGAGGAGGCCTGTGGAGCAGACATGCGAAGAAGCTGCACTTCTTTCTTGGCGCTGGGCTGGTTAAGACAGATGTGGGTGAGAGACCCGTGGGGAGGTAACAATGGCCGCTTTTACCCTGATTTTTATTTTTCTCTTTTCCTCCCAGACTTGCCTGGCTGTTTTTGACCCTTTTCTATAGGTCCCCACCGGAAGGTGCTCTAGACTTGGGAAGACTTTGGGCCAGTCCTGATGGGAGGACTTTTACCCACGAGGTTGATTTGGAAACTATATTCTTTGCCTTGCCTGTAAGGCACACTCATTAAAGTTCCTTTCCATTAAAGATCTGTATGTTTTGTCTTGATGTGGCAGGTGGCAGAACCTACTGAAGCAGGCAGGTTTGGGGGTTCTGGAGTGCCCCTCTCTCTGGCCATAACGTATCCTCAAGGTATCAGTAAGGTGAGGCTCTCCTGCCGAGCTCGAGGGGAGAATGGGCACAGTGCCTTTGACTTCAGAACCTACCTGACAATCCTCAAGTTCCTTGACCTGTACATTGGACACCCCGATCTGTGCCCCATTATCAACCGCCATCCCCCTGAGTGCCTCTGTGTCTTGGTTTCTCTTCATATCATCAGCCATATTGAAGTAAGGGCTTTTGAGTAAAGACATTATGCATATAAGGACGCAAATGCCTAGTGAATTAAACAGTCACCACGAACATGACTTGCCCCAGTCCCAGGAAAGAGCCGCTCCCACTGGGTCTGCTGGAAGCTTCATAGTAGCCGAAGACACAAAGGTTGGCCAGCTCGGAGTCAGACCTTGTGCCAGGTACCTTCCAACCCCACGTGTTTCAATTCAAGTTTTGGAATTTCAAAGATCTAGACATTTTTGCTTCTAACTATTGCACATAGGGTTCTTGCCCATATCATATTTCTTTTCTTTTTTAAAAAATTTTTAAAAAATATATTTATTCAGTGTATAATACAGGAACTAGGCCACAGGCCAGAGGGGCAGAGGGTGAAAGGATTCAACAGAGATGGAGGGGGAAACAGACCAGGAGGATCCACTGAAATCTACTGCTGAGGGGAGCAGCCAGGAGACAAGAGAGGTCTGCTGTGCCATGCGAGTCAGCTCCCTGTCTGGGGAACAAATTCCTGCTGTAGTGACTGCCAAAGCTTCATTGTGCTGTGCTTTAACCCCTTGCACCACCAGGGAGGGCCCCGTATCATATTTCTTAATGCTTACCTTTCTTTTTAGTTATGCAATGTATTGGTTATTATTAGGGATTTTGCCATGGATGAACCATATTAAAATATAGCATTTCAGAATCTTTCTAAAGATTAGTTGACTCTCCTTCCCTAATTTAAACAAGAAAAATGGTATACTAAGTTCATGAACCCCTAAAGTTAACCGCATCTCTTTGCCTGTATATCCTACAGAGCTATGCGCTAGTGACTACCAGCTGCATTTTACGAGTATGTGTTTAGTTTGCTCATTTGAAGACACGTAAACCTGGAAGTTTGCTTTTTTCATGTTATATTTGTCAGTTCAGCTACGACAATTTAAAAAGTACTTATAATGTACTTGCAAACTTTTTTTTTTGTTCTGTATGACGGGTAACAGTTTGTGTAGCATATAAATAATTTGTTGAATTTACTTGAATAGTTGATCACATTTAACCTGTAAGGAACTTCCTACAGCAGACATATTTTGAGATAATTTTTGAGTCTTAAATTGTGTCCTTTTCTTTAATCTATTCAATTTTTCTACATTCTTCAGTCAATTTACATAATTAAGATCTTGCTGAAAATTATTCATTTTCTTGAGAATTTCAAATTTATCAGCATAGACTTGAATTCACTTGTGCTTTAAACACTTTGCCTATTGTTCTATTCACTTTCTCTCTTTAATGTTTGAATACTTTCATTATTCTTGAGGAAACAGTCAATAACTGATATTTTGACTCACACAGATACTTTTAATTTTTCTTATTTTTTATTTTTCTTCTTTTTGAAATTAAAAAAAAATGTATTTTGCCCTTTCCTGCATCACTGTTCTTAAATATTCAGTCTGCCACCCACTACCCCAATTACCATTTCATGAATTTAAAATCATTTTGACCACAATGATTTCATTTCCATGGAATGTTTCCTAATTTCACACACTGCATTCTTTATAAGCATTTCTTTATTAACACCGATGAGTAAAAGGGTCTCGATGTCCTTGGTCACATAGATGAGCCCAGCTAGTGCAGTGTCTACACCCGCTGCAAGTGGTATGCATGGACTTGGTCTCCACAGGCCACCAACTGCCCGTTTAAAGTCGTATCTTAAATGCATATATCTACTTCTTTCCTCTCCAGAATTTTATTCTTGCACTCTTACATGTATGTGTTTTTGAAAACAGCTACTTATGCCAACAATGGTTGCATTTTAATAATGAGAATGTTTATTGCCATGGCCCACTATAGCTATGCTATCGCTCTAATAGAGGGATTTCTATCTGCACAAGATCTCAGACGCTGTTGTGAAGGAAATACGAACTGGCCCTATGCCCTCCCCTCCGCCATGGTGATGGGTTACTTGAGTGAAATTGAAATGGATCAACAATAAGAAAGTTCGACCCCTCTTACCCAGAACATTTTGTTTAGGAGCAGAACTGTAATCTACAGCAGGTAAGTGCCAAGAAAAAAAACATTATGTTTAAAATAAATAAATGAGACACTCCATAGTCATCTTCCTGAGGCAATGCAGAAATCGGTTGCAGAAGATAAAAGGTAACCCACAAAGTAAGCCAAAGTGCTCAGAGGTTAAAGACAAATAGAGTCCTGATCACTTTCTTTTAAAGCTCTCATTTCAGCTCCCATTTCATGCCACCCTAGATTTGATAGTAAAACCAAATTGGAACAAAACTATATTCCTGTTCTTTTTAATTATATGTAAGTGTAGTATCTATTCTTTTTGGCATTAAGAGTGTTTCAGTTGGATTTCCAACACTAATCACCAAGAGTTCACACACATACAAGATGAATGCACTGAAATCTCATAGAATATTACGGGAGGGAAAGTTATAATCAAATGTAATGCCCTTTTCAATCATTTCACGCAGTTGAGTATAAAATCTGGAAATGATGTTGACGTAGACTGCGAAGCCAATTGGAGCAGGACTTCAGCTCTTTCTTGAAGTATTTCCTGTGCCTGGTGGGGAACCAGATCTGTCAGCTTTGGCATTGGCCTGCTGTTACTGACTTAATCAACAGTTATCAAGGAATATGCCTTTGTTGGGACCAGGTGGGATCAAGGCTGACAATGCCAATTAGAATCACTTAGAATTGGTAAGTTCCACTACAAACTCGTTATCAGTAGGCTTCATCACTAGGACTTCTCAGGGTGGTCAGTGACAGCAACAATATACACCCAGCTATTCAGCTATTCTTGGTGCCCCCAACCCTGCTCCCTGCAGAGGCGGGGAAGGCTGGGTGGGCCCCTCCTTGTTTCTAGCACAACGACCCTGCAATAGTTGGGTGTTTTCTTCAGAGGCACCTTTTGAAATACTTGTTTTCTATTCACTACACTCCTAAAAATTTAAGCTATAGGAATATGGAGAGAACTGTGTACAGGTTTGCACAACTGGTGTAGTTTCTGACTATTTTATATTCCGTTCTTCATTTCAATAAGCAATTCAGGGAAAAAAGAAAAAGACCATGTCCAAAGAAATTGTATTCAATACTCAGCTTTGTGTGTGAGTCCTCTGGACCATTTTTAAAGAGAAAATTTCTGATAAATTACAGTTTATTTCATAATTATTTGTCGATCCAGCTTTTCCACTTATTGAGACAATTTGGGCAATTTAAATCTTCTGAAGAAAAAAGGATCATTTTCATTGGGATTTGCAAATTTAACAGCAGAGTTATGTGTTTTATTTGTTAATGATAATTCAACTCTCCACACTATCTGCTGTTCTCATTTTCCAAATGTCTCTTGTTTTGCTTTTGTGAATCTAAGTAATCAGCCCTATCTAATTCATTAAAGTTTTCATTAAGAGCCAGACCTTAAGCTTATTGTTATTTACATAATACAGTTTACTAATTTCCTTTTTTTGCATTTTGATTTACTTTAACTTTCATTTGCTTATTTTTAACACTCAATTTAAAATTTGGTTCTGAACCCTCCTATTTTTTATTTGTCTAATCACCTCTTATAGTGTGAGCTTTTTAAAGGTCTCACCACAACTGTAATTTATTCAACTTATTAGCAAATCCTTGATCACTTACATCATGCCAGCCAGTTACAATGACCAAAAATAAATCAAGTAAAATAAAATGTCTCTTTTAGCTCATGTGAACAATGAAATCAATGATAAATGAGCAATTACCATCTATTAGAAAACTTAAAGGAAAACCAGTATAAGAGAGAGGTACTCTGGCACCTAAATTGGAGCAGGCAAAGAGAAAGCCCTGGTCTTGGGGTACCATGGGCCACGGGCATTACCCACACTCGAGGGTTCAAGGTCAGGGTTGCTAGAGACTAGTGGGTAGTGCATAAGGGTGCAAAAAGTCATCAGATCCCGAAAGTGCATTGAAGGGAAAGCCCATAGAGTTTCTCCTAGGCTGGGTGGGCTGTGGAGGGGAGGTGAGCAGGAGGCTCGAACCAAGGTCTGGGCACAGCAAGCATGAGCTGCCATGATTAAGGTGGAAAAGGTTCTAGATGAATCCGATTCAGGAATAACTCAAAGAGACTGGTACTGCTGTTTCAGCGTTTAAATATTCATGAAACAGCCAACTAGAGAGAGTAAGTAAGAAACGGATACGTGAGTCTGGTACTCGTGGGAGAAAAGCAAGACTAGAGAAATGCATTTCACTTCTTGGGAACACACAGACTTTTAAAGTCCGACAGACGCCAGTCTTGCCAGTGGTGCTTGCCATGCCAAGCTCGGAGTCAGTGTACAGCTCTGTCACTAGGGCCATCTCCATCTGATTCCATCACCTCCCCTGGCAATGCACCCAGAGAAGCTTCAGATGCATCTTGACCAAGGAGGCGCTGGCTGGTGTGTCTCCAGTCCCGCCATCACTGTCCTATTGCAGAACCCAGACTTCAGGTCATGCTGCTTCTCAGTACCTCCCACCTTCTCACCTCTGGTTCTATACGTTACTCCCTTTCCTAGACTATTCTTCTCACCCTTTCATGGTTCCTCCTAAGTGATTCTCTGTACTCTTCCAACACTGCACCTTGCCTGTTCTCAACACGGAGCTCTTACAGGTTAATATTGTGCAAGTCGAGGCATTGCAACAAGAAAGCAGAGACCATCCACGAGAGCACAGTGGTGGCACAGAGCTAGCAGAAGCAGAGTGTCCCAGAAACATTCCTGAATTGTGATTAAAACCTAAAATCCCACAACAAATTATCTTAATGCACAATTTTTAGAAATCAGTTATAATTCAAAAGATAATGAAAGGGCATGTAAGTTCTGATGCCATTTAATTTCTTTAAATAGCAAAAACATGATGGGAAGCCCACGGGGATTACAACTGAAATGAAAATTGCACAAAACTATTATTTAAAAAATAGCAAAAGCAATCACTTGCAAATGACTGAATGACAAGGAATATGAGGCTGTCTTGTTAAAGAAATATGAAAAAAAGGGGTTAAACATTAAAGGGCAGGTTTACTTCACAGATATGCTTAAAAAGATATGCTTAAATGCTTAAAAAGATATGTTTTTTCAGGAGCACAAACATTTAATAAACACACACACAGACAACACACACACACACACAGTTGTCCCTTTTTCTCTTTGTCCAAGTAAAAACTTAGACTTTATTACACTGAAAATCTTTGGGAGGATGCCTCAGGGCCTGTATTATTTTTCGGTCCATGGTGATTCTGATGTGAAGGATGTAAGCATATTAACCTGTGCTTCTCACCCTCCCAAAGAGTCTGTAACTTTGAATAAAACAAGGCAAGAACTTGTTTTCAGTAACTTCTGATTGATATTCTGCTTGCCCTCTATTGTAAACTGAGAAGATGAGCCATAGCACCATACACAGCATCAAGTTATCCATAGAATTTATATATTCAGATTATTTCAATCTTGCAGGTAGCTCCAAATTTTAGACTCATCACTATTCTGCTATTTATGATACTTGCCACAAGATATGGCAATTTAATACATTAATAAATCAGTGACCAGTTTAATGTCTATATTGCAAATTGGTCATATTTTAATATGTTGATAGTTATCATTAAATTTGTCTCTAATAACCTTGCTAACTTAGTCATAGTCTTCACCCAACAGTCTGAGGATGGATTTCCTAAGTCAAACTATCAAACTTAATGGCCTTGTTTAGAATTCAACCTTGTTTAGAACTTCTAAACAAGAAATGTATTTTCAGGAATACTTACTTGATGTTACATTCCCAAAATTATAGTCCACAGGTCCTCATAACTTTAAGGAACCCAGTTATGGAATTAACTGAAATGTGTTGAAATTGTGTGATCTGACTTACTACTGATTTGATACTCTGGTGAGATAATCTGGATCAGTTAAGAGTGTATTAGCTAAAGTGTATGCCAGGAAATTTGAACTCAATGACTTCGTGTTTGTTTCCTTTTTCCCTTGTAAACCGAAATTCAGAAGTAGGTGGCTGTTGGACTGGATGACACATCAACCGTTTTCGAGCCAGACACTCTTAACCATTTCCTGTGGTCATCGTAGGGTTGCTATAGCTCCCACTATCTAGCTGCATATAGCTGTACTTGAAACCCAAACAGGGAGAAGGAGAAAGGTTCTCTACTGACCATCTCACTTGCCAAATTGCCGTTGATTTACCAAAGCCGCTGCAAAGAAACTTAGGAGAAGATTTTAGAACTGTAACTTTTTCAACATATCTTAGAAAGGAGGAAAGTAGTTGCAGGACAGCAAATCTACAGATATCACAGCTGATCTGAGTTTTATTGTTATCTAATAGTCCATAGTGTGTTTAATTTAATATGCATTGGGCTTTTATTATGCCATGGCATAAATTACAACAGAGTTAGCATTTAGGAAAATGCAGACCTACTTTCAGATTATGTAGTAAACCATAGACATGTTTTAGCATTTTCAGGAGCCATGCCCTTAGATTTTATTTACTACTTTATGTAATTTTGTAAGAAAAAAATAAAGTATTTTTATGAAGGACCTAGAAATGTAGGTGTTACTCAATAATTGATAGCAACATGTTTCTTTCCCCGGTATCCATGTACCCTATTTCTATTTTATAAAGCAAGGTAGAGTATACCTATAATAAAAGGGGAAAAAATGCTGTGAAAGACTCAAGCTTAATTTGGATGGAGTCAAGATATTCTGTGTGCATTTCTACTTCTGCAAAATGATAATAAGCTAGGATCTTCCTTCAATCACTTGCAGTTTTTAAATTTATTTCTAAAAGGATGTGTTTCAAGAACACATTTTGAGATCTTAAGGTAGTTTATATCTGAGTACTTATATATGCAGCAAATTCAATCTTGAATTCCTTGACATGTTAAGCAAAAAGGATGATAGGTTGTTTGAATGTTCTGAGAAGAGAAAAAAAAGTTTGTTTTTGGATCCAATTATTTATTTTTTTTTTTACTTTCTGTTTTGTCTAGTGGATTTTAATCTGAGCTGTAGGTTAGCTTGTGAGACCTTCTGCAAAGGGTACTAGAAACAGTGCCCTTTAAATATCTTTAAATGCACTTTTACAACATCAAAATGCAGTTCGAGTGATTGAATGTTTGAAAAAGTATTGCTAGAACAGAGCGAATTACCAGGAAATTGTAATAGAGGAAACATAGTTGTGTGTTGACTTCTGACCCAAATATATTTCTGAAGCACAGCTCAATACACAGAAATGTCAGCTTAATATACAGTAACAATAGACGCAGTCTCTTATAAAAGGAGGAAACAGCATTTATCCAAACTATTCAACAAGATTTAAAAAAAAATTAGATAAATAAATCATCTTTTTAAATATGAATCTTTTCCTAAATCCAAGTATATTGAAGTCCCTTTTGAGCTGAACCAGCATCCATAATATCCGTTCAGCTTTTAGGAGAATGCTATTAACAATTGTGTACCAACCTAATTCGATAACATACATATAAAGAGAAATTCCTAAAAACACACAGGGTTTCACCATTGACTAGAGAAGAAGAGGACAATGCATGCATACTACAGCTAAACACAGTGGAAAGGAGGAGGGTGTAAGGGAGAAAGGAAGGGGGTTCGCTGGAAAAGAGGAAGCACAATGAGGTTTCACTTCACGCTCATTCAGACGGTCAAAATAAAAGGACAGGCAGTAATACGTTTTGACAAAGGTATGGAGCGTCTGGAATCCTCACAATTTGTTGATGGTTACATCAAAAAGTTCCTAATTTAATAAAAAAAGAAAACAATTTGGCAGATTCTCAAAATGATAAACACGGAGCTACCACAGGACTCATGTATAAATATACACAGGAGACCTGAAAACATGAGTTTTTTTTTTTTTAAAGATTTCTATGTACATAGAAAAATTGGGGTGTAGGTCAGAGGTGTGGGGGTCAGAGGTATGAAGTTTCGCCAGAGGCAGGAGGGAGCAGAAAAGGTGGATGGACTGAAACTCACTGCTGAGGGGAGGGTCAGCGAGAAAGGGGAAGGCTGCTGTGCCCTGTGGGTCAGCTCCATGGCCGGGGATCGAACTCATGCCGCAGTGGCTGTGGACAGCTTGACCTTGCTGAGACTTAACCCCTGTGCCATCATCTCCCAATTTTAGGAAAAGAGCAGGATGCCAGCGGCCCTCCAGACAGTATGACACAGTAACAGTGGCTCCTGGCCAGCATTCCGGTAGGTGTGG
>NW_004567113.1:54231867-54244037 GCF_000260355.1 Condylura cristata
CCTGTGGGGAGGTAACAATGGCCGCTTTTACCCTGATTTTTATTTTTCTCTTTTCCTCCCAGACTTGCCTGGCTGTTTTTGACCCTTTTCTATAGGTCCCCACCGGAAGGTGCTCTAGACTTGGGAAGACTTTGGGCCAGTCCTGATGGGAGGACTTTTACCCACGAGGTTGATTTGGAAACTATATTCTTTGCCTTGCCTGTAAGGCACACTCATTAAAGTTCCTTTCCATTAAAGATCTGTATGTTTTGTCTTGATGTGGCAGGTGGCAGAACCTACTGAAGCAGGCAGGTTTGGGGGTTCTGGAGTGCCCCTCTCTCTGGCCATAACGTATCCTCAAGGTATCAGTAAGGTGAGGCTCTCCTGCCGAGCTCGAGGGGAGAATGGGCACAGTGCCTTTGACTTCAGAACCTACCTGACAATCCTCAAGTTCCTTGACCTGTACATTGGACACCCCGATCTGTGCCCCATTATCAACCGCCATCCCCCTGAGTGCCTCTGTGTCTTGGTTTCTCTTCATATCATCAGCCATATTGAAGTAAGGGCTTTTGAGTAAAGACATTATGCATATAAGGACGCAAATGCCTAGTGAATTAAACAGTCACCACGAACATGACTTGCCCCAGTCCCAGGAAAGAGCCGCTCCCACTGGGTCTGCTGGAAGCTTCATAGTAGCCGAAGACACAAAGGTTGGCCAGCTCGGAGTCAGACCTTGTGCCAGGTACCTTCCAACCCCACGTGTTTCAATTCAAGTTTTGGAATTTCAAAGATCTAGACATTTTTGCTTCTAACTATTGCACATAGGGTTCTTGCCCATATCATATTTCTTTTCTTTTTTAAAAAATTTTTAAAAAATATATTTATTCAGTGTATAATACAGGAACTAGGCCACAGGCCAGAGGGGCAGAGGGTGAAAGGATTCAACAGAGATGGAGGGGGAAACAGACCAGGAGGATCCACTGAAATCTACTGCTGAGGGGAGCAGCCAGGAGACAAGAGAGGTCTGCTGTGCCATGCGAGTCAGCTCCCTGTCTGGGGAACAAATTCCTGCTGTAGTGACTGCCAAAGCTTCATTGTGCTGTGCTTTAACCCCTTGCACCACCAGGGAGGGCCCCGTATCATATTTCTTAATGCTTACCTTTCTTTTTAGTTATGCAATGTATTGGTTATTATTAGGGATTTTGCCATGGATGAACCATATTAAAATATAGCATTTCAGAATCTTTCTAAAGATTAGTTGACTCTCCTTCCCTAATTTAAACAAGAAAAATGGTATACTAAGTTCATGAACCCCTAAAGTTAACCGCATCTCTTTGCCTGTATATCCTACAGAGCTATGCGCTAGTGACTACCAGCTGCATTTTACGAGTATGTGTTTAGTTTGCTCATTTGAAGACACGTAAACCTGGAAGTTTGCTTTTTTCATGTTATATTTGTCAGTTCAGCTACGACAATTTAAAAAGTACTTATAATGTACTTGCAAACTTTTTTTTTTGTTCTGTATGACGGGTAACAGTTTGTGTAGCATATAAATAATTTGTTGAATTTACTTGAATAGTTGATCACATTTAACCTGTAAGGAACTTCCTACAGCAGACATATTTTGAGATAATTTTTGAGTCTTAAATTGTGTCCTTTTCTTTAATCTATTCAATTTTTCTACATTCTTCAGTCAATTTACATAATTAAGATCTTGCTGAAAATTATTCATTTTCTTGAGAATTTCAAATTTATCAGCATAGACTTGAATTCACTTGTGCTTTAAACACTTTGCCTATTGTTCTATTCACTTTCTCTCTTTAATGTTTGAATACTTTCATTATTCTTGAGGAAACAGTCAATAACTGATATTTTGACTCACACAGATACTTTTAATTTTTCTTATTTTTTATTTTTCTTCTTTTTGAAATTAAAAAAAAATGTATTTTGCCCTTTCCTGCATCACTGTTCTTAAATATTCAGTCTGCCACCCACTACCCCAATTACCATTTCATGAATTTAAAATCATTTTGACCACAATGATTTCATTTCCATGGAATGTTTCCTAATTTCACACACTGCATTCTTTATAAGCATTTCTTTATTAACACCGATGAGTAAAAGGGTCTCGATGTCCTTGGTCACATAGATGAGCCCAGCTAGTGCAGTGTCTACACCCGCTGCAAGTGGTATGCATGGACTTGGTCTCCACAGGCCACCAACTGCCCGTTTAAAGTCGTATCTTAAATGCATATATCTACTTCTTTCCTCTCCAGAATTTTATTCTTGCACTCTTACATGTATGTGTTTTTGAAAACAGCTACTTATGCCAACAATGGTTGCATTTTAATAATGAGAATGTTTATTGCCATGGCCCACTATAGCTATGCTATCGCTCTAATAGAGGGATTTCTATCTGCACAAGATCTCAGACGCTGTTGTGAAGGAAATACGAACTGGCCCTATGCCCTCCCCTCCGCCATGGTGATGGGTTACTTGAGTGAAATTGAAATGGATCAACAATAAGAAAGTTCGACCCCTCTTACCCAGAACATTTTGTTTAGGAGCAGAACTGTAATCTACAGCAGGTAAGTGCCAAGAAAAAAAACATTATGTTTAAAATAAATAAATGAGACACTCCATAGTCATCTTCCTGAGGCAATGCAGAAATCGGTTGCAGAAGATAAAAGGTAACCCACAAAGTAAGCCAAAGTGCTCAGAGGTTAAAGACAAATAGAGTCCTGATCACTTTCTTTTAAAGCTCTCATTTCAGCTCCCATTTCATGCCACCCTAGATTTGATAGTAAAACCAAATTGGAACAAAACTATATTCCTGTTCTTTTTAATTATATGTAAGTGTAGTATCTATTCTTTTTGGCATTAAGAGTGTTTCAGTTGGATTTCCAACACTAATCACCAAGAGTTCACACACATACAAGATGAATGCACTGAAATCTCATAGAATATTACGGGAGGGAAAGTTATAATCAAATGTAATGCCCTTTTCAATCATTTCACGCAGTTGAGTATAAAATCTGGAAATGATGTTGACGTAGACTGCGAAGCCAATTGGAGCAGGACTTCAGCTCTTTCTTGAAGTATTTCCTGTGCCTGGTGGGGAACCAGATCTGTCAGCTTTGGCATTGGCCTGCTGTTACTGACTTAATCAACAGTTATCAAGGAATATGCCTTTGTTGGGACCAGGTGGGATCAAGGCTGACAATGCCAATTAGAATCACTTAGAATTGGTAAGTTCCACTACAAACTCGTTATCAGTAGGCTTCATCACTAGGACTTCTCAGGGTGGTCAGTGACAGCAACAATATACACCCAGCTATTCAGCTATTCTTGGTGCCCCCAACCCTGCTCCCTGCAGAGGCGGGGAAGGCTGGGTGGGCCCCTCCTTGTTTCTAGCACAACGACCCTGCAATAGTTGGGTGTTTTCTTCAGAGGCACCTTTTGAAATACTTGTTTTCTATTCACTACACTCCTAAAAATTTAAGCTATAGGAATATGGAGAGAACTGTGTACAGGTTTGCACAACTGGTGTAGTTTCTGACTATTTTATATTCCGTTCTTCATTTCAATAAGCAATTCAGGGAAAAAAGAAAAAGACCATGTCCAAAGAAATTGTATTCAATACTCAGCTTTGTGTGTGAGTCCTCTGGACCATTTTTAAAGAGAAAATTTCTGATAAATTACAGTTTATTTCATAATTATTTGTCGATCCAGCTTTTCCACTTATTGAGACAATTTGGGCAATTTAAATCTTCTGAAGAAAAAAGGATCATTTTCATTGGGATTTGCAAATTTAACAGCAGAGTTATGTGTTTTATTTGTTAATGATAATTCAACTCTCCACACTATCTGCTGTTCTCATTTTCCAAATGTCTCTTGTTTTGCTTTTGTGAATCTAAGTAATCAGCCCTATCTAATTCATTAAAGTTTTCATTAAGAGCCAGACCTTAAGCTTATTGTTATTTACATAATACAGTTTACTAATTTCCTTTTTTTGCATTTTGATTTACTTTAACTTTCATTTGCTTATTTTTAACACTCAATTTAAAATTTGGTTCTGAACCCTCCTATTTTTTATTTGTCTAATCACCTCTTATAGTGTGAGCTTTTTAAAGGTCTCACCACAACTGTAATTTATTCAACTTATTAGCAAATCCTTGATCACTTACATCATGCCAGCCAGTTACAATGACCAAAAATAAATCAAGTAAAATAAAATGTCTCTTTTAGCTCATGTGAACAATGAAATCAATGATAAATGAGCAATTACCATCTATTAGAAAACTTAAAGGAAAACCAGTATAAGAGAGAGGTACTCTGGCACCTAAATTGGAGCAGGCAAAGAGAAAGCCCTGGTCTTGGGGTACCATGGGCCACGGGCATTACCCACACTCGAGGGTTCAAGGTCAGGGTTGCTAGAGACTAGTGGGTAGTGCATAAGGGTGCAAAAAGTCATCAGATCCCGAAAGTGCATTGAAGGGAAAGCCCATAGAGTTTCTCCTAGGCTGGGTGGGCTGTGGAGGGGAGGTGAGCAGGAGGCTCGAACCAAGGTCTGGGCACAGCAAGCATGAGCTGCCATGATTAAGGTGGAAAAGGTTCTAGATGAATCCGATTCAGGAATAACTCAAAGAGACTGGTACTGCTGTTTCAGCGTTTAAATATTCATGAAACAGCCAACTAGAGAGAGTAAGTAAGAAACGGATACGTGAGTCTGGTACTCGTGGGAGAAAAGCAAGACTAGAGAAATGCATTTCACTTCTTGGGAACACACAGACTTTTAAAGTCCGACAGACGCCAGTCTTGCCAGTGGTGCTTGCCATGCCAAGCTCGGAGTCAGTGTACAGCTCTGTCACTAGGGCCATCTCCATCTGATTCCATCACCTCCCCTGGCAATGCACCCAGAGAAGCTTCAGATGCATCTTGACCAAGGAGGCGCTGGCTGGTGTGTCTCCAGTCCCGCCATCACTGTCCTATTGCAGAACCCAGACTTCAGGTCATGCTGCTTCTCAGTACCTCCCACCTTCTCACCTCTGGTTCTATACGTTACTCCCTTTCCTAGACTATTCTTCTCACCCTTTCATGGTTCCTCCTAAGTGATTCTCTGTACTCTTCCAACACTGCACCTTGCCTGTTCTCAACACGGAGCTCTTACAGGTTAATATTGTGCAAGTCGAGGCATTGCAACAAGAAAGCAGAGACCATCCACGAGAGCACAGTGGTGGCACAGAGCTAGCAGAAGCAGAGTGTCCCAGAAACATTCCTGAATTGTGATTAAAACCTAAAATCCCACAACAAATTATCTTAATGCACAATTTTTAGAAATCAGTTATAATTCAAAAGATAATGAAAGGGCATGTAAGTTCTGATGCCATTTAATTTCTTTAAATAGCAAAAACATGATGGGAAGCCCACGGGGATTACAACTGAAATGAAAATTGCACAAAACTATTATTTAAAAAATAGCAAAAGCAATCACTTGCAAATGACTGAATGACAAGGAATATGAGGCTGTCTTGTTAAAGAAATATGAAAAAAAGGGGTTAAACATTAAAGGGCAGGTTTACTTCACAGATATGCTTAAAAAGATATGCTTAAATGCTTAAAAAGATATGTTTTTTCAGGAGCACAAACATTTAATAAACACACACACAGACAACACACACACACACACAGTTGTCCCTTTTTCTCTTTGTCCAAGTAAAAACTTAGACTTTATTACACTGAAAATCTTTGGGAGGATG
Source organism: Condylura cristata (assembly GCF_000260355.1). NCBI lineage: Eukaryota > Metazoa > Chordata > Mammalia > Eulipotyphla > Talpidae > Condylura > Condylura cristata. Next base: position 54,237,606 of record NW_004567113.1, read on the forward strand.
CCTCAGGGCCTGTATTATTTTTCGGTCCATGGTGATTCTGATGTGAAGGATGTAAGCATATTAACCTGTGCTTCTCACCCTCCCAAAGAGTCTGTAACTTTGAATAAAACAAGGCAAGAACTTGTTTTCAGTAACTTCTGATTGATATTCTGCTTGCCCTCTATTGTAAACTGAGAAGATGAGCCATAGCACCATACACAGCATCAAGTTATCCATAGAATTTATATATTCAGATTATTTCAATCTTGCAGGTAGCTCCAAATTTTAGACTCATCACTATTCTGCTATTTATGATACTTGCCACAAGATATGGCAATTTAATACATTAATAAATCAGTGACCAGTTTAATGTCTATATTGCAAATTGGTCATATTTTAATATGTTGATAGTTATCATTAAATTTGTCTCTAATAACCTTGCTAACTTAGTCATAGTCTTCACCCAACAGTCTGAGGATGGATTTCCTAAGTCAAACTATCAAACTTAATGGCCTTGTTTAGAATTCAACCTTGTTTAGAACTTCTAAACAAGAAATGTATTTTCAGGAATACTTACTTGATGTTACATTCCCAAAATTATAGTCCACAGGTCCTCATAACTTTAAGGAACCCAGTTATGGAATTAACTGAAATGTGTTGAAATTGTGTGATCTGACTTACTACTGATTTGATACTCTGGTGAGATAATCTGGATCAGTTAAGAGTGTATTAGCTAAAGTGTATGCCAGGAAATTTGAACTCAATGACTTCGTGTTTGTTTCCTTTTTCCCTTGTAAACCGAAATTCAGAAGTAGGTGGCTGTTGGACTGGATGACACATCAACCGTTTTCGAGCCAGACACTCTTAACCATTTCCTGTGGTCATCGTAGGGTTGCTATAGCTCCCACTATCTAGCTGCATATAGCTGTACTTGAAACCCAAACAGGGAGAAGGAGAAAGGTTCTCTACTGACCATCTCACTTGCCAAATTGCCGTTGATTTACCAAAGCCGCTGCAAAGAAACTTAGGAGAAGATTTTAGAACTGTAACTTTTTCAACATATCTTAGAAAGGAGGAAAGTAGTTGCAGGACAGCAAATCTACAGATATCACAGCTGATCTGAGTTTTATTGTTATCTAATAGTCCATAGTGTGTTTAATTTAATATGCATTGGGCTTTTATTATGCCATGGCATAAATTACAACAGAGTTAGCATTTAGGAAAATGCAGACCTACTTTCAGATTATGTAGTAAACCATAGACATGTTTTAGCATTTTCAGGAGCCATGCCCTTAGATTTTATTTACTACTTTATGTAATTTTGTAAGAAAAAAATAAAGTATTTTTATGAAGGACCTAGAAATGTAGGTGTTACTCAATAATTGATAGCAACATGTTTCTTTCCCCGGTATCCATGTACCCTATTTCTATTTTATAAAGCAAGGTAGAGTATACCTATAATAAAAGGGGAAAAAATGCTGTGAAAGACTCAAGCTTAATTTGGATGGAGTCAAGATATTCTGTGTGCATTTCTACTTCTGCAAAATGATAATAAGCTAGGATCTTCCTTCAATCACTTGCAGTTTTTAAATTTATTTCTAAAAGGATGTGTTTCAAGAACACATTTTGAGATCTTAAGGTAGTTTATATCTGAGTACTTATATATGCAGCAAATTCAATCTTGAATTCCTTGACATGTTAAGCAAAAAGGATGATAGGTTGTTTGAATGTTCTGAGAAGAGAAAAAAAAGTTTGTTTTTGGATCCAATTATTTATTTTTTTTTTTACTTTCTGTTTTGTCTAGTGGATTTTAATCTGAGCTGTAGGTTAGCTTGTGAGACCTTCTGCAAAGGGTACTAGAAACAGTGCCCTTTAAATATCTTTAAATGCACTTTTACAACATCAAAATGCAGTTCGAGTGATTGAATGTTTGAAAAAGTATTGCTAGAACAGAGCGAATTACCAGGAAATTGTAATAGAGGAAACATAGTTGTGTGTTGACTTCTGACCCAAATATATTTCTGAAGCACAGCTCAATACACAGAAATGTCAGCTTAATATACAGTAACAATAGACGCAGTCTCTTATAAAAGGAGGAAACAGCATTTATCCAAACTATTCAACAAGATTTAAAAAAAAATTAGATAAATAAATCATCTTTTTAAATATGAATCTTTTCCTAAATCCAAGTATATTGAAGTCCCTTTTGAGCTGAACCAGCATCCATAATATCCGTTCAGCTTTTAGGAGAATGCTATTAACAATTGTGTACCAACCTAATTCGATAACATACATATAAAGAGAAATTCCTAAAAACACACAGGGTTTCACCATTGACTAGAGAAGAAGAGGACAATGCATGCATACTACAGCTAAACACAGTGGAAAGGAGGAGGGTGTAAGGGAGAAAGGAAGGGGGTTCGCTGGAAAAGAGGAAGCACAATGAGGTTTCACTTCACGCTCATTCAGACGGTCAAAATAAAAGGACAGGCAGTAATACGTTTTGACAAAGGTATGGAGCGTCTGGAATCCTCACAATTTGTTGATGGTTACATCAAAAAGTTCCTAATTTAATAAAAAAAGAAAACAATTTGGCAGATTCTCAAAATGATAAACACGGAGCTACCACAGGACTCATGTATAAATATACACAGGAGACCTGAAAACATGAGTTTTTTTTTTTTTAAAGATTTCTATGTACATAGAAAAATTGGGGTGTAGGTCAGAGGTGTGGGGGTCAGAGGTATGAAGTTTCGCCAGAGGCAGGAGGGAGCAGAAAAGGTGGATGGACTGAAACTCACTGCTGAGGGGAGGGTCAGCGAGAAAGGGGAAGGCTGCTGTGCCCTGTGGGTCAGCTCCATGGCCGGGGATCGAACTCATGCCGCAGTGGCTGTGGACAGCTTGACCTTGCTGAGACTTAACCCCTGTGCCATCATCTCCCAATTTTAGGAAAAGAGCAGGATGCCAGCGGCCCTCCAGACAGTATGACACAGTAACAGTGGCTCCTGGCCAGCATTCCGGTAGGTGTGGAAGAGGGTCCAGTCTTCTGTGGAGTAAATATCCTGAGCACCTTTTTCCGTGCTTATTTGGGTATTTCTGTTTCCTTTTAGTAAAGTACATTTTGAAGATGCCTGACCCTTCATACAGGACTGTACTTTCATTCATTATTTACACCAATTCTCCATTTAAAGGAAGTCAATAGATGTCATTTGAAAGAAATACACTTCTAATATCTTATCCTAGATTGTGGCTTTCTTTTTACTTTAATCGCTGCCTTAATTGTGTTAATAGTGGTAAAGTGCACGTAATGTTCTATTTACCATCCCTTCCATTTTAAGTGTGCAGTTCAAAATGTTAAGTATGTTCACATCGTGTAATCAATCTTGAAAACTTTTTCATGTTACAACTCTACTGTCCTACACTCATCAAAAAACAATGCCCAGTTCCCACTCTCCCTGCCCCTGACAACCGCCTTTCTATTTCCTGCTTCTATAAGTGCAAGTGCCCTCAATACCTCACTTAGTGAATCTCATTCTTTGTCTCCTTCTGATGGACTTACCACAATATCCTCAAGGTGCATCTATGTTGTAACACAATGTCCTTTCTGTGCTTTTAAGGCTGAATATTATTTACCATATGTGTATTTCACATTTTCGTTTATTCATTTATCTATCAATGGACGCTAGGTCTGCTTCCAGCTCTTGGCAAAGATGAATGATGCCATTGTGTGCACAGGAGAGGAACTGTCTGCATTCCTGCTCCCAATCATTTTGGATATATATCAAGCAACAGATGGATCGAGAACTACAGTCAGGTAGCATCACAATTCTTTTCTGATATTTTGAGAAATCTCCATACTCTTTTTCAGTGACTGTCTATTTTTTATTTCCACTCACAGTGAACCAGGATTATAGTTTCTCCTTACTTATGTCAACATTACTTCTTATTTTCTGTTTGTGTCAGGAGCCATCATGTTGAATGTGGGGTCAGAATTCACAGTGGTTTTGATTTGCATGTTTCTAATCATTGTGATGTTGAGCATTTCATGTTTGTTAGCCATGTGTATGTCTTCTGAAGAGAAATGTCAATTCAAGTCCTTGGCTCATTTTTTAATTGGGTTATTTCTTTCGTGGTTGGTGAGATGTAACAGACTTTTTTATATTCCGGTTATTAACCTCACATCAGATACATGATTTGTAAAAACATCCTGACACTCCACAGGGCTGCCTTTTCCTTCTGCTTATTGTGTTATTAATGATTATTAAAAGCACAGGAAATTTTAATGTTGATATTATTCAGCTGTTCTCTTTTTACCCTTGTTTCTAGTGTCATAATCAAGAAATCATTGCCAAATCAAAGCCACAAGGTGTTTTCATGTTTCCTCTAGGAGTGTGATAGCTTCAATTCTTACATAAGATCCATGATCCATTTTGAGTTCATTTTTGTATGTGTTATTATATACAAATCTGATTTCATTCCTGTGAATGTGAGCTTACACTTTTTTCCAGCTGCTACCTTGTTGTAATAATTCGGTCATATGTGTGAAGCTTTAAGTCTAGCCTCGCTCTTCTTTTTTTTAAGATTTATTTAGTTATGCATACAGTAATGGGGTGCAGGTCAGAGGTGCAGGGGGTGAGAGGATTCACCAGTGACAGAGTGGGGAGCAGACCAGGCAGGTGGACGAAGTACACTGTTGAGGGGAGCAGGGGGTGGGTCAGGAGAGGTCTGCCTGGCCATGTGGGTCACCTCCCGGGCGGGGTTGGCACTTGCACTGGAGAGGCTAGGCCATGGCTCACTTGCAGCGCTGCGCCTTAACCCTTTGCAGAACAGAGGGCGGGCCTCTGTCTGTTCCACTGGTTTATATGACTGTTTTTATGTTAGAAGCACACTGTTTTGATTACTGTAGCTTGATAAGTCCTGAAATCAGGAAGTGTGGAAGCTCCAATTTTGTTCTTTTCCAAGATTGTTGGACCTATCTGTGATCCTTTGAAACTGTCTATGCATTTTAGTATAGATTTTTCTACTCTCTCTCTCTCTCACACACATACACACACATCTTTGAATTTTATGCCGTCTTGTTAAATTTATTCCAAAGCCTTTTATCCTGGTTGGTGTTATTGTAAATTCGGTTGTTTTGCTAATTTCCATTTCAAAGGTTTCATGGTTAGTGTATAGAAATATAACTTATTTCCATGTGTTGATTTTGTGTCTTGCAATTTTTATTAGATTTAATAGTTGTGTGTGTGTGTACATTCAACAAAAAAAGATCATGTAATCTGCCTGCTGAGATAAATTTACTTTTTTCTAATTGGATACTGATTTTATTTTTCTTGCATAATTGTTCTGACTAGAACTTCCAATATAACACTGAACAGAAGTGGCTATTCTTGTCTTGTACCTGGTCTTAGAATAAAAACACTTAGTCTTTCACTGAGTGTGATGTTAGCTGTACTTCTTTTTCACTTTTATTTATAAATGTTATTTTAGAGTACTTTTAGATTCACAGAAATGTTGAACAGAAAATATAGCATGTTCTCATTTATTCCCAGTCCCATACATACATTAGCTATCACTGTGATCAACATACTCCATTAATAGAATGGGTTATCAGTTTGTATCAGTGCATCATTATAATATAAAACCTGTAGTTCATTTATGATGTAAATTCTATATATCTGTTCAAATTTATACATATTTGACCATTATCACATCTCATGGAGTGATTTTATTACAAAAGGAAGTAAATGATAAATATCAAATATTTGGAAGGATATCATAAATGTTTCTTAAGATTGGCTTCTTTCAATAAGCAGTATGTATTTAAGATTTTTTAATGTCTTATGACTTAAAAGCACGTTGGTTTTTAACACTGAATAATATTCTGTTATCTACACAATTTTGATAGCCTTTATTTTCATTTTAAAGAGGACTTTAGTTCATCAGAATTATCCATATAGCATTAATTATACATATAGCATTAATTATGTGTAAATGTAATATATATATAAATAAGTGGGTATAGTTATTTTTACTATGAATCCCACAATTCTAATTTATTCGTATTGGGTGAATATATCTATTTAATTTATTATGTGTGTGTACATAATATAAGTGAAGATAGAATTATTATGACAGGTAGATAAATAGATGATAGATAAATAATAGATAGAGGTTCTCTTTCCCCCCAAAGCTGACGTCCCCTGGATGAAAATCAATCGACCGGAGGAGGGTGGGTCTATGTATGTATGCCTTTGCTCTCTGTTACGTCACTGACTGCAAGTTCTATGTCACGTCAGTGATGGCCTGTGTTTTCAAAAATAGTATATTGCAATACATTGCAGTACTATTTGGAATAATTTTGTACAGGCTGACAAATATTTCCATCTTAAGAATATTTTGATTATTCTAGATTGTTTCCCAATTCGTGTAATTTCTAATAATAATTGTAATATA
>NW_004567113.1:54244232-54247990 GCF_000260355.1 Condylura cristata
TTGTAATTTGGAAATTACACTGTTTCTTAGCTTTATTGACTGAGGAGATCCTGTCAGGATATCAACATTCAATTGGTGCTTTTGTATTGGCTGCATCCCGAGACCTTGTAAATCTTATTTCTTTCAAAGCGTTTAAAACTTTACATTTTTACTTTGAGACCTGTTTTGATGACGAGTGCCTTGGTGACATGGCATGGTAACACACGCCTGCAGACGTGTGCTCCTGTGCTCTTAAATCATGCTCTGCTACAAGCCAGGATACTGACATGGACGCAATGCCCGTTTAGGATTCGTGTTTTCCCAATGTCCTGGTGTGATGGGTTTGCATTTGCATTTGCGTTGTAATTTTCATCACATGTATAAGATCATATATCCACCTCTGCAGCCAGCATGCAAAACCACTGGGCTCCCTAAAAAATCCCTTTTTAGCTGGTTTATCATTACCCTCTCATGTAACTCAATGCTAACCCTAAACTCTGGAGGGCTCTCAGGGAAGGACTCAAGGGACTTCTCTCTAAGTTCGTTTGGGGCTGTCCTTCTCTGACTCCTTGCTCTCTGGAATTGCACCCCAACTTTTGCTCTGCCATCTTTCCAGGCTGATAACCCAAGACCAGTGCTGGGCCTTGGCTTGGTTTCTTCTCTTCTCCTTTGGAAGAGCAAAGCCCGTGGGGACAAACTGCCCCAGTCACCCAGCTGGAAGCTTCCTTCCTTTCATGAGTGACTTAACTTGAGCTTCTCAGGGTTGTGCAGTCTCTACTGCTTTAAGTTAGGTGGAAACTATTTTTCAGGATGTGTAATTGTTCTGTGTGGGTGCTTTATTTTGAGAAAAGCAACTATGTCATTATCAGCATCTATGCTCTAAAAAGTATATTTTAAACTATACAAGCAATGCATTATTGCCATTAAAAGTTTAAGAACTGTAAAACATAAGAAAAATTATATTCTGCCTCATGAAGACATATGAATCACCAAATGTATTTATATGTATATGCATATTAACATATAATATATATATAAGTATACATGTTATATATCTGTCTATATCTGAGTTAAAACAGTTATATATAGATAATTGTCTATAATGTCTGAAAATGGCTCAGAAGGTTTCATTTATATCTAATTTTATTTCATTTTTATTTATTTGTGTAGAAGAACTGGCATAATTCAGGGGTACAGGGGATGAGAGGATTCACCAGAGATGGAGAGGGGAGCAGAGCAGGTGGATCCAATCAAACACTGCTGAGGGGAGCAGGTGGAGACCGGAGAGGGCCGCTGCACCATGTGGGTCACTCCCTGGCCGGGGATCCAACTCAGGCCTCAGGGGTAACAGCATTGAGGCTCAATCCCTAGGCCACCAGGGAGACCCTGAATCTCTAATCTGACATAAGATCGAAGAGACAACGGAGTCCTGGAATTAAGCTTTTCAAAGGTCTTAGAGAAAGTCAAGTACAGAGACATGAGTGCACATTCCCGAGCTGAGCGTTCGGTGTTCATGACACCACTCCACGATTTGCTGGAGGCCTAATCTCTTCTACCACACAGGCGAGACCTCACAGTCCCTCTCACACAGCCTGACCCACTGGATTCTGCTCATTTTCACAACATGTAGCTGATGGTGAGAGGAAAGGAATCTGAAGTCACTTCAAATTTTCCAGAACGCTCCCTGAAAAGAGAGGTGACTACTAAAACTATTTATTAGTTAAATGTTGAATTAGCATAAGGTCTAAAGGAAGTGAAGATTAGGGAGGATCACAAAAACGTGAACCCCATTTTTTTTTTTCTGTCCTGACAGCCTTTGCACCCAACAGATGGACTGGGATACAGAGTTTCAGTACAGTTAGAAAGAACCTAAGGAGATTAAGTTGTAAAAATGTAGGGAAAACTTCATTAAACCCTTACAAAAATGAAAAAGATGTTAAGAGCGAATAGACTCGGATAATTATACCAGTTCTGATAGAGCTGGCGTAAGGGAACAGGCTTGCAACCTATTTGGTCTTTTTTTTTTTTTATAAGTATTTGAGATTTTCTAAATCTCATTTTCTCTAGTACAAACTGTAAAGTACTTTCCAATGTCATGTCATTAAGAAATGATAATATTTTTCTTTTGAATTTTGAGCTTACTCACATGCCTGGCTGGCTGTTTTTGATGTCTTTCATTTAGATGTCTCCCACCTTCATGGAATCTGTGTAAATAGCATTTTCAGCAAATTTGTAGACAGACAGTTTCCATTAATGGAAGAATGATTAAAAATAATAGCAGCTAGGATTTACAGAGCTGAGTATGTGGTGGGCCACTTCTACATATTACTTCTTTAAATAATTTCAGGAATCTAATGCGGTAAGCAATTTCAATATCCTAATTTTCAAAAGGAGAAAGTGAAAGTACAGGGCAGTCTGACACTTTCCTGATCTATAAATGCGTGGGTGGCTTGGAACATACATTCAGACTGTAGCCTCTGGCTCTTTGCTGGGCACCTTGCAGACAAGGACTACCAGTCTTGTCTTGGCAAACATACGCCTTGGCCTGTGTGACCAAGGACCTCTGAACTTTGGGTGATGACTCGTCTTCACAGCAGAGCTGGGGATGCTGGGAAGTGAATGCATCCAGCAGACATCCTGACCCATAGTCTCTGCAGAGAGCACGTCCACGTGATTCAAAGTCTCTGCAGAGAGCATGTCCACGTGATTCGTCCTTCTGAATTGACATTGTCCCTGGTAAGAGGGGGTGATTTTCACTCCCTTTGAGTGCTTCAGCCAGTCCTTATTGTTATTCCGTCTAGCCGGGAGATTCTGTCTGTGATACTTTTAGTTATAATTCATTCAGTGCAAGGAACAGCTCATTTCCTGATTTATCATTTCTAAGCAAATGGAGGCAAACACCTAAGTCCTCATTGGAATCACGTGGGTCATCAGGAGGGGCAATGAATTGCAAATATTTCAATACACATATTTCAATGCACCCCACAGAAGCCATGCACTTGCATATAGCTTTGACGGAACCACTGAGTGCCTGTCATCTATTTATTCTGAAATCCGTGACTAGCCCTGTGCCGCTCCTTCTGGCAAAGCTGCCCTCAGCAGGCATTTTCCCAGGCTCTTTGGGCAGCTGGGCTCCTAGACAGCCTGATAGATGCACAGGGAGAGGTTGGAGTGCGGCAAGAGTGCAGAGGTCAGGGCATCTGTCTGTTATCTTTCCTCTCAGGTGCCGCCCCTGGCAGTGATTCTGTCCTCTGTAAACCCAGGACCCACTCAGGAGGCAAATGTGACTTTGACCTCTCCTAACAGTGTCTTTGTGCTCAGGGGTCCAGCATCGCCCCCAGTACAGGTTTCACCAGCAGTTGGAGTGTGCCACTCAGTGAAAGTCCCTCACCCAGCTGCCTATAAAGCCAGTACAGATTCTGCTTTCTTGACTGGTGTTTGCTGTCTGCCCATAGCAATTGAGTTTACAAGTGTGGAGTTAGCCAGTGTTGAACTGGCAGATAAAATGCCTACTGGCTTCAACAGATAGACCCTTATATAGACATTTCCCTGATAACATCGCACATACTGTGTCCTTGTCATTGTCCCAGGGTAAGCGAATCACACAGTCACCACACTAACATGGAGTGAAGTTGATATTGGTTTGGGGAGATGGAGATTCCAGGCTGAGGTGGTGATGGTGTTATTGATTGTGGTAATAATGGTGGTGATGGTGATGATGGTGGTGGTGATGGTGGAAGTGATGGTGGTAGTGGTGGAGGTGGTGGTGATGGTGGTGG
>NW_004567113.1:54248140-54338905 GCF_000260355.1 Condylura cristata
GTCCTGGTGGTGGTGGTACCTGATTAGGTGTGGTTGGTGCCCAAGTGGTGAAGATGACAGGACGGCAGGGAGTGATGGTCCAAGCAGTAGTGAAACAAAAGAAAGAACTCAGCAAGGGAAAGCGAGGATTGTGGGTTCTGGGAGCCGGGCTCCTTCTCCTGTGATGCCATGGGAGCCCGAGGAAGGAGTGACAGGGTGCCCGTTCTTGGAGCAGTCAGACTTACCCCTGCTCTGTAAGCCTTCCTGGATGAATCACTATGGAGGGCTGTTAAAATTGGGGTGAGGTGGGCATTCAAACAGAAGACAGATGGTATTTTAAAGGTCAGGTCTACCGCTCCTGAGGTTTTTTTAAGCTTATGCCCTGAATAGGAATGACTTTTCCATTTCAGCTGCCAATCAGTTAAATATTTATTCCATCTTCCCCACCAAATATTATTTTTTAAAGCACTGAACTATGGCAGAAGAAGGGAGCTTTTAAAAAGATGATTAAGTCCTAGAATTTTAGGAAGGTTGGGAAGTCATTTAAAAGTTTCTTCAGAATTATTCATCTACCCCTTTAAAATATTGATCAGTCTAGAGTTTTCTTTGCCAGCTGCAGTTCTGTTTCAACAGAGGCACAGTTTTATGTGCAGTTGCATTAATAATCCACCAGTCCCCTCTTCCAGCAGCATGTCATCCTCCGCCCTCCCTCTGTCTCCATCCCTTCCTCCTTCCCCGCTTTCCTTCCTTCCTGTCCCACGTAAACAGTTGTGTACCTATAATATACCTCACCGGTAAAGTAGCAATAATGATAAGAGTAAATTAAATGACAATCGATTATGTCATGATTCCCAGTTGGAGGGCATCTGAAAAACAGCATAAAAAATAATTGCAACATCAGAGAACAAATCTTCCCATGTGTTCACAAGATGCCACAAAATAACAAAAATGGGGTTGGTGGGAATAGAAACTCACCTCTCTTTATCTACTCCTGCTCTGTGTAAAGTTTATGTCTTCTTATTTTGAACATAATCTTTTTATCTTGACAACCTTCTAAAATAGGGAGTGTTTCCTGTCTTATAAACGGAGGACATGGTTGGCCAGGACTAAATGTAAATGGACGGCAGAGCCAAGGATGCTGCCTCCCTCCTTTTTAGCAGGATGGAGTGTGAAAGCCCAGAAAGGAAAGCAGAGGAGAGCTCAGGTGCAAACTAGATCTTGATTATGACCAGCTTGTCATAAAGGGAACAGCATTCTAAGCACAAGGAACAGCACTAGCAGAAACAAATTAAAATAGGAGAACACCAGTAGGTTCCAATAAAAAAAAAAATAATAAAAAACCTGCAGCTGACAGGCCAACATGCGTTCTCACTAAATTGTGTGTGCAGTGGAGTGTTTTTTTTTTTTTTTTGAGTTTGTGTGTGTGCTTTATTGGGCTGATGATTTAACAAGTAATATGATTCCAGAGTAAACTGTTGCCATAAAGAGACAAATGACTTTTGCTTTTTATAGTTTCAGTCCCTATAATGTCGACAGAGCACTCCAGAAAAGCACAGGGAGGCTCTCTGTCTCTTGGAACATTTCATAAACTCTCCTCTAAAAGCATCCTGTCTACCAGTGCCCAGAGCAAAATTGAAAGAAAGTAATTTATTTGCTGAAGCCCTATTGCTACTTAGAGGGAGCTTAATGTAAAACATCAGAATGAATCTCCAGACAGCGCTTTCTCGTTGGGCTTGTCTTCAGCTCCAAAGTTAAATGTCCCCTTCAGATTTACAGCTTGCACTCAGTCTCCAGAGCAGACACCTGTAAGCATTCTTGTAAAGAGGTGACACTCCAATCTTCAGTGTCCACTGTAGAGATTGTGGCTGAAATTTAGAGCACTTTCAGATGAAAGCCTAGTGAAATAAAGATGGACAGAATTTAGAACAGTCGTGCTTACGGATGGAATAATGAGAATGAGTTATGGTGTTTGCAAAAGCAAAACCAAAGAAATGAGGCATGGGGAGGGGCTTTGGGGTAGGAGGGTGAACAGTTGGTGTGGGCCAATGGAAGGCGCTGATGAGCTGATGTCCTGGGTGGCCAGGTCACCAGCTCTCCCTACAGAAGGCCAGCTGGTGAAGAGCCTACCGCAATTCTTCACTTAGGGACAGAAGGCCACGGTCTCAGTTGCTCAATTCTCTGCTGTTTTCATGAAAATGGTGACAATCATGGTATTTCTAAGGGTGGGTGTGGCTTTACACCGGAAGTCTATTTTCACATGTACTGATGGACTATTTTCCAGAAATGACTTTCATTCTGGACATTTTCATGGACACTGCCGGTGACTGCTGCTGCTTTTGCATACACTGGAAACCTTAGGAAGACTGTCTCTTAAGACTACACCCTGCCATCTGTGCCACCATAGACATGAGGGTATAAAGTAAAAAGGGGGGAGTTGCTAGGGGGAAAGGATGTCCTGAATGAACTCTTTAGATTCAGGTTTTGTGGACTCCACCCCCACTCCAGACACTGAAGCTACAACTCCCAGCATCACCAAAGGGGGCCTGCTGGGACCCGGGAGCAGGGTGAAGCAGCCATTTTGAGATTTTGGAGATAAAGTCAGACATTGGGCTGAGGGTCTCTCCCTCAGCCTCATTGCTAGCAGCTGATTCCTTGGCTCTGAATCAGCTTTCAGTGTCTACTGGGTTTCCAAGTCAGCAGAACTTTTGGGAAGCTCTAGTTAACTTGTATCTCTCTCTCTGTCTCTTTCCCTGGGTTGTTCCTTTGCTTTCCCCCTTGTAAATAAACCTATTATTGACCTTTTTGAGTGTATCTACAGTTGAATCTTAAGTGCACAGTGAGGACCCACAAACAGGCAAACCTGTTCACATTGGGTTGCCCTTCACAGTTTCAATCAAACTTTGATTACAAAAACACCTTTGTCCAAGCTGTCTACTTTCAGGCTCACCTGATGCATGCTCCCTTTGTAGTACCAGAGTGGGGTGACCCTGAAGGCCCAGGGAGGCATGCCCTCACCCCACTCTCCTCCGTCTTTCCTTCCCATGGCCACCTAGACTTGCTCATATTACCTGCTTACTCAGTGGCAAGTCAGCCAAAGGTGACACTGTAACTCACTGGAACTCGTCCTCCTGGAACACACCTATAATATTTTATACTTCTTCACTGATTTTAAATGAAACCAACCTTTTATCCTTACCAGGAATTGAATGGTGCTCCTTCAATAATCCACCTGTTGAACCTCTCAATCCCAGTGTGAGAGTAGTTGGTGGTAGGACCTTTGAGAGAGATTAGTTTGTGTGAGGGACTTTCAGAATCAGACAACAGGTCATCCACCTTCTCTTTAAATGCAGGGTGTAGGAGAAACCAGAGGAAGGCAGTCCAGCAGGGGCCTCCTGACAGCCAGGAAAATGTTCCCTGCTGGACAGACTGGTTGATCCTTGACCTTGCCCTTCCCAGCCTTAAGAAATGTGGGAAACAGACTCCTGGTATTTGAGACATTAAGACAATGGTATTTTTTAATTAAAATTATATTTATTGAATGTTTAATTGAATTAAATTTAGTTTAAAATGCTCTATTTGAGGCCTCTCCCATAGTGTCAGGGTTTAGGTCTTGGTGCTATTAAGCTGTCGGTCGCCACTGCAGCATAGTTGATCCCGGCCAGGGAGCTGGCCCATAGGGATCCACTGAAATACATTGCAGACATCTGCCCTCAGCAGTGTATTTCAGTGGATGCACCTGTTCTCTCCCCCACTGTCTCTGGTGAATCCTCTCTCCCCCTATCTCTGGTCTGTATCCCAGCTCTTGTATGCATAAATAAGTAAAACAAAATTTTTTTTTAATTTTTTTTTAAAGATTTATTTATTTGTGCATACAGAACTGGGGTACAGGCCAGAGGCTCAGGGGCGGCGAGAGGCTTCACCAGAGACAGTGGGGAACAGAACAGGCAGATAGACGAAGTACACTGCTGAGGGGAGCAGTGGGCAGGCCAGGAGATGTCTGCCTCGCCACGTGGTCACCTCCGGGGCAGGCGGGAATCGAACTCATGCGGAAGCGGCTTTAGATTCTCAGTACTGTGCTTTAACCCGCTGCGCCCCCAGGGAGGGCCAAGTAAAACAAATTTTTAAAAAATTTACTCTATTTGATTTAGGGTGCAGGTTCACACCTCTTCAGATGTATGTGACCACACCCCACAAACTACCCAGTGCCCCTCATTCTCCAGCACATCCCACAGGTCCCTTCCTTCCTTTGATCTCCTTCTCAGTCTACCCTTCTCCCCTCAGCCTCAAGTCTGTGTTCCAGATCTAGGGTCTGTTTTGATTTAGTTTTGTCTCATATCTCTATACTTCACATGTAAGTAAATGAGCCAGTATTTATCTTAATTCTTCTGACTTACCTCGTATGGTATAATTCCCTCTAGCTCCATCCATGTTGTCAGAAATGGCAAGATTTCTTGTTTTTATGTGTTTTGTAACTGAGTAATTTTGGTTGGGGTGGCGCAAGTTGAAGGTAAACACATTGTAAAGTTTTCTGAGGCTCCCGATCCTGGATTAGCAGGCAAAAGAGCAAAGCCCTCTCCACTGACTTCACCCTTTACGCAGGAATGTGCCAAAGTCAGTCAGTCTTTTCAGATGGAGAAAAAAGATTGAGTAAGGAGCACTGGCTTGTACTTCTCTGCAGTGCATTGGTTAACCAGGGGAAATTAGTTCCTGTATTGCAGTCCTTGCATGTAAATGGCATCAGCATATCTTTAGGTCAGGGCGTGGAACTAATAGCTCCTCCCCATCAAGAATAATTACATTGTTAATGTCCATGAGTCACTGTTCCTAGCATATAAACTGATTCAAGCTTGTGCTACTGAACTGTTCTCACAGCCCACATACAAAATTTACCTGACTGCTTCCTGGAGTCGAATCCTCACATTGCTACAGGGCCCAGTGAAAGGGACCCTTTCGGTAGTACCATTTTTTTTTCTGCTTCTCATATTTATTTGGGTATGTCTTAGCAGTCAGTTATCTGTCCTAAAGATCTATTTATCTACCACTGAGATTTTAAAATCTTCTAATTTCAGTAGTTTAATAACACATTTTCATAATTAATAGGCTCGTGATCTCTCACCATCCCCCCATCTTTAAACTTTAAAACACTAAAGTCACATACAGATTTTTCCATATGAACTTTAGAATCCAATCACCTAGTTTCTGAAGAGGAGCAAGACTTACTTTCTTTTTTATTATGTCACATTATGTTCATTAATTAGTTAGGAAGAAATGTCATTTTAACGATTCTAATTCCTTCTACCCAGTAACAAGAAACGCCCTTCCATTCATTCATTTCTCCTCTTATATTCCGCCATGGAGCCCTGGCTTTTACCCATGTGTTTTCTGAATCCCTGAAGTCCCAAGGTATTTTGTTGTTATTATTGTTCCTATGGCTGTTGTTGAACTGTGATTGCTTTGGTTCTATTTTCTAACTGGTTATTATCTGTATAAAGGGAAATCAGAGATACTCAGTATCTGCCAGCTTCTTTGCTCATATTTATAATTGCAATTTTTTTTTTCTGGTTTAAAACCAGTGATTTAAAACTAATAAAGTTCAAAATCCCCATTGTCTCTTAATGTTGAGATCTGGTATTTTTTGGAGTGAGGCTCGGCTGTATTCATACTCCTGGCTTTACCTCTTAAATTTCTAGACTTCTCTATGGCTCAGTGTTCTCATTAGTAAAAGGGGAATAACAATAATACCACTGACCTAGGGTTGATGCGAATTATTGCACAAAAAATGTTTCAGCCGTGCTCATCATCACCAACAGTGTCACACAGTCATGGCAACACAAACCCTGGTGGCACGTGGGTCGTTTCCATAAGGCTCTTTGTTGTGATATAAGCACTTTGCAAATCCACTTTATGTGTTGAATGCAAAAGAATTGCAAACAGCCAGTCATAGGCACATCTGTTCACTCAGCCTACTTTTATTGTATCCAGGTGAAAGTGCTACAACCGGACTCAGCTTGGTCTCAAGCGTTAGGGAGATGTTTCTCATTTTGGTGAAGGTTTCAATAGGATTTGACCCAAATGAAAGGTTCAGAAGGCTGATTGTAGTATAGAGAAAGACACTGATGATTTTCTTTGTGAATCTACCCAGTGACTCCTGAAAGTGTCCTGGTTTTTGTACACAGATTTAGTAAGAAATGTGCCATGTTGATAATAGCTCAGACAGAGGCCCAGCGACACTGCCAGTCACATCATAGCTACTAAGTTATCTATCTACTTGACGCAAACCTTGGTAGATAAAAATATGATATGTTATAGATCTTTACAGTTAAAGAAGTTGTATTAGAGAGTTAAATAACTTTAACCAAATGTATATAGCTGGAGCAGGACTCCAACCTCTTACTCCAGAGTCGATGATCTAAGCAATTCCCAAGACCCACGGGCCTTTTCTTGTCTTTCCAGCCACATCCCCAAAACCCCTCCCCTGACCTCCATTAGAATTTAGTGTCTGTGGCCCTCCCCGGTGGCACAGCAGGTTAAAGCACATCACTGGGAAGCTAAAGCCACTTCTGCATGAGTTTGATCCCCGCCTGCCCCGGAGCTGACCCACAGGGCACGGCAGACCTCTCCTGACCCGCCCGCTGCTCCCCTCAGCAGTGTATTTCGTAGATCTGCCTGTTCTGCTCCCCGCTCTGTCTCTGGTGAAGCCTCTCACTGCCCCTGAGCCTCTGGCCTGTACCCCTGTTCTGTATGTACAAATAAATAAGTCTTTATTAAAAAAAAAAAAAGAATTTAGTGTCTGTGCTGCCTATTTTGAATCTCAGGCTTCATCTTCAGGACTTATCAGGCACCAGACATTCATATCTGAATATCAACTGCAATCTGGTAACATTTTCCAGGATGAAATGAAAGGAAATTACTGAGCATAGAGCAGTCCTTGCATTTCCTCCCAGGAATGAGTCTTTCAGGTGTGTTTCATCACAAACAACAGAAGATCCTCAGACTTCCAGCTAATGTCACTTGTTCAATGTCACAGAAGCTTTGGAGCTCTCTGACAATGACTTAAGTTTAATCCACTGAGACTTAATTTTCTGTGCAGTATTTACAGTGCTACTTCTTGTTCAGGAAATCTCAGACATCCGTTTAGAAGGTCACAGCACAACAGAGAAGTCACTCAGCATGAAGTGACTGCTTCCACTGGCTCCCTGACGGCCACAGGATGCGCACGCTGAGCCCTGCACCCTGCCCTGCCTCACGTGAAGCCCACAAGTCTGTGCCCCGCAGACTGGTTTGGCTGGAAAGCAAGAGACGAGAAAAAACACTCATGTGAGTTGAGATGAGGGAATTCAAGATGGACTCCGTCCCCAAGAGGGCCCCGTGATCTTGAGAAACTCGATAGTATAGAAGCCTGTGAGTCATAAAAAAAAAACATGGGGGGGAAATAAAGCCCGGCCCACTATAGTTACACACCTTGGTGGATTCCTCCTTTTAGGGATATTCAACAAATGCTGCTTAAGAGGTGAACTCTTAGGGTCAGAAGAGAATAGAAAGAGACTTAAACAGTTGTGTGTGTGGTGGGGGGAGCTCCAGAGATAAGGGCAACAGACTTCAAAGGGGACTCATGACACCCCAGGACTAGGGTTAACAGGACCTTCTGGAACCAGGATAATACAGAAAAAGGACTCTAAGGGAAGGGCTGGGACACAGAGTCATTAAGACATTAAGAGTGAGACAACCGAGAACTGACCAATCACAGAGACTGGTAGAGTTTAGAACAATCGGGAAGAGGCACATATTCTTTGAGACACTGCGCTCCCCTGGCACTCCCTGGCCTGGTCCCCTGGCCTGGGAGTAACTCTTTATTTCTGTTACTTTTCTCTTCAGTAAGTTTTATTTTTTCTCAAACCAATTTGCCTCCTTGCTTGCTTGTCTGAACATCCTTGAAGCTCCTGCCGTGGCTTTGTGAGACACCAACTCATGTTGGGCTAGTGGCCTGAACTGGCCCCTGCAGCTGGGGTCATTCCTGGCTGGGAGACTAGACCTGAACACCTGGCATTTCGGTGTCAGGACCAGGGTGCTTGAGTTCCGGCTTCCATCACCTCAGTTGGTACCACCTTGATTATAAAAGCATTTCTGCATTTCAAACAGTCTGAGCTAGTATCAGAGCATCAGATACCACTGATTTAACAGTGAGCAGGCCAGAGTCAAGCACTCAGCAATACACCTCCTCTTCTGTAGGTGGTTTGAGTCTTTGTCTTGTGTCACTGATGGTGAGGATGACACTTGGCATTATTGGTGAACTTTCTAGGAGTCACTGCAAAGAACATACTTAATTCTACTAGATCTAAATAGCAATTGCTCACCAATGTACTTCTTACATTCATCCACATAGCTGAGCATGTTGATAGTTTGCAATTTTGTTTTTAATTAATTAATATAATTTTGCAGAATAGAAATCCGTGGGGATCACAGAACATTTAATTCAACAAGATTTCTTTTTAATTACATCATTTTACAAATTCTGTTCCACTTTAGAAATTTTACACCTTATATGATGATACATTAAACATGATTCTTACCAGTATGAGACATATCATTTTTCTCCTACAGTTGCATTAAAGACATTCTCTTTACTTTCATTTTCAGCTGTTTGACAATGAAATATCCTGGCATGTATTTTTCTCTGTATTTATCCTCCATGTGATTCACTGATCTGCGAGCTACTCATTTTAAAATTTGAAATCAGAAGTAGTTCATCTAATATTTCTTGAGAGACATTGTCTTGCCCCATTTACCTCATCTTCTTAGGGATTTCTGTTCCCACTTGTGTGACACTGTTAGAGAGTGAGTACCCTAACATTTGAAGCCACCTGCCCTCAGTTGACATTGTTTTATGTTGCCTTCCGATTGGAAATCCATGTTTATACATTGCCCAAAGTAATACAAAGCCACCTTCTATTCATTCCAGTTATGGAACATTTAACTCTAGGTGTTGAATTTGCCTATTAAGAATTTCTATATAAGGACTCCCTGGGGGTGGGAGGACAGGGATTCAGATAGCAATGCTCTCAAGCTATTGCCAGACACTGAAGCCTGAGTCCCATCCCCAGCCAGGGAGCTGATCCACATGGTGCCACAGACCGCTTTTGTATCTCCTGCTGCTCCCCTCAGCAGTGGATTTCAGTGGATCTGCCTGTTCTGCTCTCCTCTGCTTTGTCTTTGATGACTCTTCTCACCCATCACACCTCTAACCTGTATTCCAGTTCTTGTATGTATAAGTAAATTAAGACTTCTTTTAAAATTTATATTTCCTTTTATTTTTTAAAGACTTATTTATTTATGCATACAGAGCTGGGGTACAGGCCAGAGGTGCAGGGGTGGTGAGAGGATTCACCAGAGACGGAGTGGGGTACAGAACAGGCAGATAGACAAAGTACACTGCTGAGGGGAGCAGTGGGCAGGTCAGGAGAGGTCTGCCACGCCATGTGGGCCACCTCCCTGGCTGGGATTCGAACATGTGAAGTGGCTGCATCTAGCTTTGTAGTGCTGTGTTTTAACCTGTTGCACCACCCGGTAGGGTCCTATTTTTTTTTTTTTTTTTTAATCTGTTCTTGAAAATTCTTGGGCATTTTTCCTAGGAAATATTTTAAAATATTTATGATTATTTTAAAGTCATTGTCTTCTAATTTCAATATTTGGCAATGTGCTTAGATCTGTTTTTATTGACTGCTTTTTCTTGATGATGGTTTTTTTCTGTATAGTTGGAGGTATGTTGTTCTGTATTGGTGAACTATATGCTGAGAGATTTGCAAGTTCTTTAGACTTTATGTGTAGAATATTAGCTAAATTATTGATGGATTGATGGATTATTCATAGCGATTTGGCAACTTGGATTTAGGGGTTTTGAGCACTGTTTAAATTTTGCCTTAGTCTTAGTGTTTAAGGCATAGTCTTATGGCCTTACTCTTAAGTCATGGGCCTTATTAGTTTTTAATGGAAGGTTTGAGGAGCTTGTTAACTATTCAGCCACTGGACAATTGTTGCTAATTATGTTGAATGATTTTGTCTCCTTGCTTTTATTTTTAACTGGATTCCTTGGATGTATTATCTATACACATGCATTTGCAGATAAGAATTGCAATGAATTTATATGCAGACTTTAGCTCTTCCCCTTCTGAACTATACCGTCCCTGAATTTCCAGCAGCGTTCATAGTCCTATATCCAACCTCTTATTCTATAAAATTCTATCTAGCTCCATCCAATGAGACTCCACATTTTGCTTGAGGTCTATTTCCCTTGAGTTGACTTAACTTGGGCATTTCCTCAGAGGGATAGCCAGCTTAAGATAAAAACAGCAGCAACATCAAAACTTCAAGCAACCTTTATTAAACCTATTCCCCCTAGCTAAGAGCTATTCCTTAACTCTCACCAACGCACAAATTAACACTATTTTAGCTTTGTAACTCCCAGAGCACAGTCCATCTGCAAAACCCACAGCAGCACTTCCTTATTGCTCAGCCGCATCCACATTTTAGCACACCATAAAGGACAGTTAAAGCAATGTCCAGTTTATCTGGTATTCCCCCTCAGGCAGGTGCAACAGGCGTGTGTCCCCCAAAAGGGGTTCAAACCCCAAGTCATTTCTAGATGCCCTCCACTTTCTAGTTCTGGCACATATTTATGATTATCATCCAGAGGCACAGCTCATAAGGTGCCTATGAACAAATCAAATTGGCATTCACATAGAAAGATTTATTCTTATAAAACTAGAAGCTTACAAGGAACTTTGTATGGAGAGTGATGCAAATGTGTTGCAACTGGTATTTAATTTCTGCTCTTTTTTCTGCTTGATTTCAGGTGCCAATTAGCAGATAGAACTGGCATTTTAATAGGCAACATAGATCATATCTGTGACAAGAAATTGATATAATTAAAATTAGTGATATAGGATCAGGTTTAACCTCTTAAATTTAAATATAATAATAGTAGTAATAAGAACAGCCAATGTTTATTGGGTATTTGTGCATTCTGAGTATTTTATTTTGCTTAATTTTCTGTGAGGTGGTGGGATTTATAAAAGTACTAAACTAGGCCCTCCCTGGTGGCGCAGTGGGTTAAAGCACAGCACTGAGAATCTAAAGCCGCTTCCTCATGAGTTCGATTCCCGCCTGCCCCGGAGGTGACCACATGGCGTGGCAGACCTCTCCTGACCCGCCCGCTGCTCCCCTCAGCAGTGTATTTCGTTGATCTGCCTGTTCTGCACTCCACTCTGTCTCTGGTGAATTCTCTCACCCTCCACATCTCTGGCCTGTATCCCAGTTCTGTATGCACAAATAAAATAAAATCTTTAAAAAAAAAAAAAAAGTACTAAACTATAATTCATTGCATTTCTCTCATCAGATAGAACATCTAGCTTATAAATTTTTCCAAGATATACTGATACCTGTGTACACAGGGAAGAATAAAACATTCTTGATGTCCTGTAGAATGAAAGACTGGTACGTAAACAAGTATATGACAATAGAATGCTCTATGTGCAATTCTATACACTTGCCAAAATCTTAAAGACAAGAAAGGGAAAAAGAAGTACAGAGTTACTGACTTTTCAAGAAAGAAAAGTTAGAATAATCAGTGAATGTTTCCTGGAGTAGAAAAATTTTGTAAATGAAGCTGTGCTTCGGGACATATTTATTCCTCACCCCTGACTTCCATATTGAACCGGGGATATAAATCAGTCCCCCATCATTTGCAGATTGGCTTTCTTGGTTTGCTTTGGTGTGTGGTTTTCAAGAGAAGTGATTCAACAAAGCATGCGAATGCCATTGTGTGGTTGAGCTTGTTTCCTTAAGCTTCTGACTTTTATCACCAGAAGAACATGCCTCAGTTTACCCCTGAGCTAAGAGAAGCAGAGGTGTGTGGCCTGGAACCCAGCCCATCTTGATGGCAGGCTCAGCTGGCTGGGCCTCAATCAACCAAATTCCAGCAGTCTAGCCAATGTGAGAGAGAAAGTCAGTGAATGTTTGCCATGAGTGGGATGTCCCCCTGTTGGACAACCCAGGTGTTGAAATCCTACTCTCCAGTATGGTGGTGTCTAGAGGAGGGGCCTTTGGAAGTAAATGAAGGTTCATTATCTCATGAGGGTGGGGTCCTGATGATGGGGTGTTTTATCTGCTCTCCTCCAACTGAAGCATCCACTTGTATGGAAAGCTAATCCAAGACTGCCCACCCCCGAAATAACCTCTGGATGATCTCTGCCTGAGAGAGGAAAAGAATGTCCCACAGTGGGTAAATCCAGGCCTACTGGTCTGCTGGTTTCCTCTGCATGGGCATCTTCCAGTCTCCTTACTTCGGTCAAATAGGACCCTAGTATCATCACCATCTTCAAAAAGAAGAAGAGATGGAAGGTCTCTCTCTCTCTCAATGTTAACCATGGCCTTTGTGCATAAGGAAGACCTTATACCATGAACGTGCCAGCCACCAAAACTCAAAGGAATAAATATTGATGGCTTAAAACTGCCAGATTACAGTTTTTAGTTCGAGCAGTCAGAGTTGACTACAGTGATGTCAGTGATGGTCGATCTCTATCTTCGCTTTCACAGCAAAACCTTACTGAAGAGCACACTGACCCCAAAACATGCTTGACACAGTGCATCCATCAGTTTGCAGAGGTGTTAGCTGGATGCCTTTAATTCCAATTCCACCACTGTTATTGCTTGTGCATTGAGATCATACCCTGACTCTATGGATGGCTTACCCCTTACCGTATAACCGTATAACGGTCCCTTCCTCTTAGGTTAAAGAGACATTCAAAAAAACCAAAAAAATCCTCAGGCAGATTTGAGGTGGTGTGTGTTTTCATCTATAATAAGCAGAGACAAGAAAGATATGTTGGGATGCATAAACAGCAAATATCTTGCGTCAAATTTAGCTGATTACAGAAAAGCTCAGCAATTGGTCTTGCGAGATCTGATCATTAGACAACTTCCAAGCTATCACCTCGGCCTGCTACAGAAAATCTTGTGGAAAAGGGAGGAAAACCTAACATTTTGCTAATGCAGCTTATGTTTTTAGTGAGAACACATGTTATTTTAAAATCCTTCACTCTGACAGATTTCTGTTTTTTCAAAAGGCAACAAAGGTACCAAGGGAAACAATCAATGGATCTCCCTCCCCCTTGCTCTCTTTTCCTGACCTTTATCAAAGTCCACTTTCTCCTCCTCTGGGCTAGAAAAAGTGATTCATAGCATCTCCCTCAACCAGGGAAAAAAAAATTCCCGAGGAAATAACAAATAAAAGTACCTTTCATCTGGTCATAAAACAATAATTAATTGTACTATTAAGTAACCTAAAGAAACCTGGGGAGAGTGGACCAGAAAAGAAATCTCCTTGAGAAGAATTCCCAAAGGATTGATACTAATCAAAGCGTGTTTGATTCAGGGAAAGAAGAAAGGAAGGCCAGGAAAGGCAGTTCTTAAGAGGCCTGAAGTACATCCCCGTCGGGGGCTGAAGGAAATCATGGTTCAAGGGTAGATTCTTCTGTCTGGCACATCTAGTTAATCAGGTCGCATGAACACCTTGTGAATTAGCATCAAAATCAAGTTACCCAGCAAGTCATGATTTATTTATTTACTTTTGCTAGTCTAGGAAATGTGCTTCTGGATAATAGACAGAGTTGCACAGGGAATTGTGGTTTAGCAGCAAGGGAGACCAATGCCCTCTCACAGTGCCTGTTCTCAGGTGAGTCCTCTTGTTTTGGAACTAAGATTTGAACTGATTGACTCCACAAGGACCTCTGGCTTTGGCTTCGTTCTCAGATTTATCCCAAAGATTTGGTATTCAAGAAACACTCAGCATGTCCAAGAAGGCATGACATAGGCATTACTATAAAAGTTGCCATCTGATATTTTCTTTTGGATAATTCTTTTAATAATAGACTTTGAATAAAGATTAAGGAAACAATGAGACAAGCTAGAAGAAACTAAAGAAGCATGCCAAGATAATCCAGCAGAGCTGGTCAAGGGGATAAGGGTAAGGACGTGAAAAGGTGGAGAGGCAGACTTTATAAAAATAGTCCTGTTACCATTCGGGTTTTATTTTTCTTTCTTTTTTTTTTTTTTTCTGACTGTTTTCAGTCTCCCCTGGCCCTAAATCAAATATAGGGATGCGTACTTACTGATCTGTTCATTCAGTCAATATTAAGTATCTTAATTTGTGCTCTTCTTCCCAACCCCATAAGATTTTGGGAAAAAGTTTGATTTGGTGGATAATAAAGAAACAAACAAACAAAAACACCAGTAAGGGATTGGAGAAGAAAAGAAGAGATTCCGGTGACCATGGGCTCTGTCAGTATGGAGTCACACTGGGAGACCTGCTTATACCACGGGGGAATCACTTCATTTTCAAGGTCATGTTAGATCCTGCATTGAAGGTCCATTGCTGTGCCACTGTCCATCTTGACATAGGTCCTGCCATTATGACAATATCTGCTTTTATAGGCTCCTTCGAGAAAATCAAATGACATTGTGTTGCTACCTCAGGTCTGCCAACATAGAGGTGTTCTAAACTTTAATATAAACAACCCATACTCACCACAAAATCCTCATGAGCATATTAAAATCCAAAGACTAAATCTTGCTGTAATTTAAAAACTCGAAGATTTCAAAATGCTGAAAATTTTAAGCTCCAAATTCCATGCCTTCACCTTTTCAGCTAAAGATTCAAAACCATGAGTCCTTTCCAGTTTCCTGCTTTGTTTAGATTCATCCAGAAGGTGGAGTTCCTGATGGTTGGCCTGCCTCTTCCTGGAGTGGCTTTAGTTCTTCACAGCATAAGAATTTGTTTTCGTTCAATGCCAAGTCTTCTTTTTGAAGTCAAATGTGGTCATAGCACATATAAAATGACTCTACCATGGAAGTCTTGATAACAAAATTTTAAAAAAATCACATGATCTCCAAACCCTAGAGAAAATTTATATACCAGAACTGAATATCTGCTTTTGGTATACACATTTTTAAGGAATTAATAGCATTCATGGGATAGAGGGTAGAGGGGAATTTTTTTTTCCTGTTTTACCCTTGCCAGAATGGTACTCAACACTACATTTATAAACTATAGCCTTTAATCCAGCCTCAAGGAATGCCCCAATAGGCAATTGATCAGACAAATGTATTTGCAATAATCAAGAGGAAGTCACAACGAATGCATAACCATTTTCTTAGAGCAAGTGTTGGGAATCCGTGGCCCTGCTGAACAGCCACCAATAAAGTTTTATTGAAACAGCCACATAGTCACATCAATTTACATTTTGTAGATGGCTGCTTTCTCAGTGACAGGGCTGATATATAGAATCTTATGTTTTGGTAAGTCTGAAATATTAACATCTCTCCCTTTACATAAAAGAGATGCTGTGTGTTAGTAACATCAAAAATCTTACTGCACTTAGACAATTGCAAAGATAGATACAAGTGGCTGGATCAGATGCCTGGATCATATATTTTCATCTTGCATCCCAATTATTCAGGTCTTATCCATTTCCATATCCCATGTTTCTAAAATCTCATTTCTTCATTGTGTGTGGCCTTGGGCTAATGGGACAACTTCTCCACCACTGGGCCGATTGACTGGGACCCCAGGGCAGCTGCCAGAACCTCTGACTGTGGCAAAGCACAGGTCCGTGAAACATCCACAACACAAGTGAACTCAGTTGAAGCATGATGCTCAGTATCTCCCCTCCTGAGCCTGTCAGTTATAGTCCTGAAGTGTGTGGCTTGAGCAGCTGAAGGAGAAGGGTACCTCTTCCAGATGTTCTTCAAGACCCTGTCTGCCCTCTGCTTTTGCAAGTCTCAGCCTCACAATCTCTAGCTTCCTGCTGTACCTTGTGGCTCTTTCTCCCTCTGCTGCTCTGCTCTGGTCAGAGGTCTCTGCTGAGTTCCTAATTAAGTGGGGGCCAGGGCCACACAGTGTCTTGCCAGCCGGCTATGAACCATGCCTTGTAACTGAACACACTGGAACCCCTGGAAAAGACTGTCTCCTAAGACTGCACTCCCAAAACTTCATCACCATAGAAGTGGTGGGGCCATAAAATGAAATAGAGTGGTTAATAACAGAGGAGGTGCCATCTTTCAACTCCCACTTCCATACAGCTTCCTTAAATAACAGGCTTAAATTGGATTCCCTGAGTAAACAGCCTAGGGGCCGTTTAGGCAGACATGCTTGGTGTATGACTAAATGTGTGTGAGACATTGTTTCTGTGGAACCTCCTGGCACCCTGGTATTGGATAGTATTTGATCCATGTGTTGGCCAATTAATTAATTTATTTTTCTTGCTCCCTTTTTACCTAACTTTAAGAGAGTCAGAAGCTTCTACCTACTTCTATTTCTCTCCGTGTATCTGCTTTTGGGTTTGTCTCTAATTCTTAGGCAAGCTGGGCAGGTTAGGATTCACATTCAGGCCACCACTTTTTCTGTGGGATTACCCTAGAACACTAATAGTGTCACACAATTGTCTAATTTGCTCCTTTTTCTTCTCTCCACATACAGGGCTGGTGCTGTTTGTCACATTGGCAATTTTTCTGTTTTTTTTTTTTTTTTTTAACTTCCCCTTTGCTCACTGCCTAGGACATTCTTGCTTTTACTATATTCCTAAATTAATGAGTTCTGAATATTCCAAGTTCACCTGCCGTTCACATACATCTTGTCTGCCAACTAGGGTTAGATGATTCCTTCAGGAGACTTCTCCATTCAACAAAGCTTGACCCATGTCTAGATAATTTATTATCATCCAGAACAGCTTCCCGTTAATAATCTTCATCATTTCCCCCAGTTCTAATTTTATAAATTTCCCACATTTAAGGATATAGACCCACTTATAATTCCAGTGAATCACCTTAAATTATTCTGTAATTCTGTAGAAACTTCTGATTCTAATTCAAAATTAGTCCTAACATAACCCCTGCCTTGCCTTAAATGGACTCCAGAGCAACTACATCAAGACAGTTCCTACAGATTTCAAGGTCATTCTGTAGCAGACTACACCCTGAAAACCTTAAAACATGCTTAAAACAATGCTAATTTTGTTTTAAGTAAAACACCCTTAGAGAAAAAGTAACCACATGTTTTATCTAACTAGGATATCTTTTCAGAGTGAAAAGGGAAGCTACTGTTGTTTATGCAGGTACTTTAGGTACCAGGCAGCCTGATCTGACAAATCATATTCTATTTGTAGAGAGAGCTTTCCTGAACTCTGGGTTGCTGCTATAGACAAGACATTTGCTGAGACCCGCATCCGCATGTCTTAATATAAATCCTGGTGATTATGGTACTATGTCTAGAGAAGTAACCTGATCCCAATGTATAAAGTAAAATTTAAAAATGATAAACTTAGCATTGTCATACAGGCCACATGATGGGATGGGACAGGGAGATGAGTCACAGTGTAATTGAAGGCTTTCCCAAAAACATTGTTCATTTTTGATGAGTTAACAAGGGTTAGATCAGCTTCTGGGAGTCTTTCCTTTGAAGTAAGATATTAATTCATTCATTTCTTCACGATAGAGCTTGAGAGAAAGAGGTGAGCTTCAGGAGAGACAGGCATTATCTTAAAATCTTATCAGTCTTAAGAGTGCTGGAGGTGGCAGCCAGAGGCTCGTGTTCAAACCTAGGTGATCAGCTCTACAGCTGACCATACCTGATCTCATTGTCTATAGGATAGAAAACAAAGTGCTGGACAAGGAATCGCCAGAGAACAGTGGCTGGGAGCGAAAGGTGTAGAAGCTCGCTGTTATTACCAAGATGCAGTCTTGGATAAAATAGGGATAGAAAAAGGACAAGCTCTATGTCACAGGGAAGAGGAAAGATTAGGAGGACGACGACAAAGGCTGGCTAAAGCTGGTTTAGTCTGTGACAGAAAGAAAATCTGGGCAGAGATTGGATGTCAGCACGGGCTATGAGTGGGGGAGTGAGGTGTTATCTAGAGGAAGTGAGCTACAAAGGAGATTTCTCTATATTTCAGATTTTGCTAGGTTCTGCCCAAGTTAAATTTGGTGGTGTATATTTTATTAAGTTTGAGTCAGTAATTTCACTGTCCAAGGTGAAACTGCCTTTCTTTCCCTGATTGTGCCTCTTTCTTCAGGAAAATGGAGCAGCAGCCATTTTGAGAGTGGGCTAGGGGTTGAGGTGAATCACAGGTTTGACTCCTGCTTGACTTTTGAGAGGCACTTCACCACCTAGTCTCCAGGTGAAACCTAGTTCTCCTGGCTCCTCTGAAAACTGGGATAATAATTCCTCTTTCCACAGTATTGTCAAGAGGTGAGAGGACATAGTAGTAGTTAGATATTTATTTATGTTTCATGCAGGGTAAGACTTTTCCAGATTGTTCTACAGTGTTTAGGCATTTTCTTCCTGAAATGCAACACTAGTCAAAAATAAAGAATATTCTTTGAATGTTAATTACTCAACTGAAACATTCAAATGACAAAAAAAAAAAAAAATGATTTTGGAGGAATCCACTTCTGGCCATGCTGGAGTAAGCGGCACTAGACCGATTCCCTTCTCTAAGTAGCTTGAGATCTGGACAAGATATATGAAAAGAGCGTGTTTAAACAATGAGAAGCCTGTGCAGCTTCTCAGACCTGGGGAACAGTGAACAAGGTGAGTCACCCTGGATTTCTGCATGGAGGCATCTTCTAGAATGTGGTCTAGGGAACAGGCTTCAGATGAGCAGATAAAAATAGAAGTTTGTAGAGGGTGAGACAGTTAAAATTTGCCAGCAGAGACTATGAAAGAGAGCTACACACATACACACACACACATACACACAGAGGAACACACAGTATCTAAAAATCCGTGTAGAAAGTCCCCTGAGCATAAGGTGGAATGATAATATTCACATGTGTAGAATGCATTTTGAAAGATTCCATAGAGAAGGACCAGGCAGCTCTCTGGTGAAGAATTTCCAGAGGGTGCGAAGACTGAAAGACACTAGGATTTCCATGGCTCCACAGAGAGAGATCTCAGGGGACACAGGAGGCTTGCTGCAGTCTGCGAAGGCCAGTGACTAGCAGAGAGCAAACAAGGCCTGGAGGGAAGCAGCTGAGAGCTGTCCTAACAAAGCTCGACATCAAGGCGCTCGACATCAAGGCTCTGAAGATGAAGTCATAACAATATAATATTTAAAAAAAAGTTTAATGCTCTAAAGGTGATAAACTCTTGATATTAAAACAAGTTCATTTTCAGTGCTCCACCTGGAATCAGAAGTTATAAATCATGCAGAAAAAGCAGAAAAATTATACCAATACCAGTCAATAAAAGTAGACTCTCAAATGATAGTGAGGATAGAAATAGCGGGTTAAGGATCAAAAATGCATTACAACTATGCTCTGAATAGAAGTTAAAATGTACATGTAAAGAGGAAGGAAACAGAAGAGGAGCCTGGAGGAAGTGACGTGAGTGACTGAAGCCATGCAGAAAAACACTGTGCTATCACGCTCCAGTGGCCTATAGTGGGAACAAACAAAGAAATGAGCTAAATAAAAGAAAAATGAACTTTTGGACTATCAGATCAATTAATGGTTACCAGCGGTAAAGGGAACAGGGCGTGGGCGAATCAATAGTATACATCAATCAGAAATTAAAATTCAAATAATGCCATTTACTGTAACAGCAGGGCTTGAAATATGTGAGTGAATCTGAACATCTATAAACTGAAATATTGGCAAAACAAATGTAAAATGTTGAAATAAAAGGAGAGATTTACAGAGATTAAAAGAGTCAATGTTTTAAAATGTCAATTCTCCCCAAATATCCTATAGCTTCCATGCAACTTTTATGAAAATTCTAGCACAGTGTTCTATAAAAATTAAGAAACTGATTTGAAATTAATTTCATAATACCAAGAACTTGGAATGTCTGAAATAGGCTGAAATAGGATGTGATTTGAGAGTTTATCTGGCTTCGAAACTTTATAAAGCAATGTAAATCACGATAGTGTGCTGATGGTGTAAGCACAAATAAATCAATGAAACACAAAAGGGAATTGAGAAATAAGCATATAGTCAGCTCTTTTTGACAGTTACAAAGTCAATTCAGTGGTGAACATAAGCTTTTCAATAGATGTTACTAGATAATTTGAATATCCCCACACAAAATGTAAACTTAGATTTTTTCTTCCTCCCACATGCTAAAGCTAATTCTAATTGGAATATACACATAATTGCAAAATCCAAAGCTGTAAAACTAGAAACTAGAAAAACAGTGACAATACGTGTGACCTTGAGTCAGGCAATTTTTTTTTTTCACTGACAGCATCAAAAACTTGAGACACAAAAGAAAATACTAACAAACTGGACTTGACCAAAATTCAGAATCGCATTCTTTGGTAGAAAGAATTTAAAAAATAAAAAGACAAAGACATCGAAAGAAATGACTAGCTCAATCAAGTTTTTGATTTGATCAAGAACTTGAATTCAGAAAATATAAAGAAATCTCAGTCATCAGTAATAACAAAAACTCAATTCAATATTGGGCACATAGTTTGAATAGACACTTCAAGGGCTAAACGTAGCAAACAGGTGCCTGCACAAATATTTAGCGCCATTAGTCACTAAGAAAAATATTAAAATCGTAGTGTACACATATATACTATGTCTAAAATTAAAGAAGAATCCTGGTCATAACAAATGTTGATAAGGATGTGAGAAATGCTGACAGGAATAGAAAATGGTGCACTGACTCAGGATTTCACTGAAAGTTAAACAAGCACCTGGTCTATGACCCAGATATTCTAATCTGAAGCACTTTGAAAATGAAAGTATTAAGCCAGAGTTGTGCACAGATATTTTTAGCAGCTTTCTTTGTTGTAATCCCAACCCAGAAACACACAGGTTCTATCTACATGGGGATAAATAAACAAATATCGGTGCTTCCATGAAGTGTCAACTGCTCAGAAATGAATGGATAAGTTACAGATATACCCAACAGCATGGATGGCGTCAGAATAAGTAGGCTATGTCAAACTGGTCAGACAAAGAGTGAATAGTGTGTGATTCTGTTTACACAAAAGTTCACAAGGTGAAATTGATCAATCGAGTTTAGTATTGATCAATACACCAAGTAGACGATGAGCTCCTGGAAGTGGGGGACACAGGGCACCACCTGGTAGAGAGACGTGGGGGTGGTGGCTGCGCCCCTTATTTTCATTGCTAGTGTTTTCACAGATTCACAGCTGTGCACATGTGGCAAAAGGTGTACTTACTTATGCCGCGTCCGGCTAATCGGAGCCGAGTCCGGGGAGGGACGATGATGTTAAAGAAAACACAGGACACCGAGGTTCTTCATCCAGGAGTCTCCCGTTTATTGCCAGCGATCCCTTTATATACCATTAGGCAGTAGGAGTGGAAGATTAAGGCGGGAAAGGAGGAAGTGGGGAATTTCTCTTGCCACACCGCCTGCAGCTGCCAGATGCCGACACTCCCTTACAAGGGAGTGTGCTAGGGCAGAGAAAGGTCAGGTCGTCCCTGTGGCGTCTTAGGCAGATAAACACAAGTCTGTGATGCTTTATCGGCCCGATCACCTGGCCGCCTTGACACGCACAACAGGGGGCACATCCCCCGGAGCCCTGGGGGTAGTGTGCTAACTCGGCACCAACAACTTATATGTCAATTAGGTTTCAACAAAGACATAAAATCAAAAACTAAAACAAAAATTGATAAACTGGTCTCCAGCAACATTAAAGCTTTTACTGTCATAAGTCAATGGCTTGGGATTGCTGAGGGTGTCTTACTGGTGTGTGGGGTGTGGTGACCAACATCCAGGCCGGGTGATCCTAAACCCTTGATCCTATAGAGTTGCAAATCAGCACTGTGTCAATCAAAACATGTATCAGCAAGGTAGGGAGGAAAACGAGAGGTCAACTAGTTGAAGAAAAGATTTGATGATATTTTTCTGACCAAGGACTTACTTTCGGTAGAAGGAGCTTCTACAACACAGACTAAGCAAAAAGTCAGTTTCGAAAGTGAACAAATGACTAGATAATTCAAAATAGAAGGACGCCAAGATGTTGGACCTGTTTAACGCATACTGACATAATAAACCTAGTTATCGGGGAAATGCAAATGTAAAGTTGCGTGAGTTGCTGAGATAAATCTGTTGGAATGGTTCAATTTTAAAGACTCAAAATGTGTTGTGCTGGCTAAAAGATGGAAGGTTTGTAGCACTCATTATACATAACTAATAGAAGTAAAATAGGACGCACTTGGGAAAACAACACAGCTGTATGGTATAAAGTTAATCATGCAAATCCCAGCCACGCCAGCCTGCATACATTTCCCAAGAAAAAAGAAGGCAGGTGCCCACATCCCCACCAGTCTCCCCAAGGTCCCCTGGGCTGTTTCTCTTGTGCATTCCAGACACTGCCTCCTCCTCACCACCCTGAAACAAGGCTAGTCCCACACTTGCTGTCCCAGCATCCCTTTCCCTCTCCCCAAAGCTCTAGTCAGAGAAATACCAACTCTAGAGAAGCTGAAGCAACAAGAGGTATGTGTGTGTAACATTATGTACAGATGCTGATGTATAGACAGGCTTTTTAAAGGAATGGGCTCATGACTGTGGAAGCATGGAGGCTTGAAGGTCTTTGTATGGTATGCAAATTCTCAATTGCTTTTATCAGGAAAGGATCAGTTCCCTTGCAGGGCTGTTTTGTAATCAAGGGCTAAAGCTGAAGACTGTTACAGGCGGTGCCCCCTGGGGCAGTGGTGAGAATGGACCAGGGAAAATACAAAGCATCTGTGGAGGTAGAGATAGAAAGATCAGGCCTGCAGAAGCAACCTCTGGGATTCAGGCTCAGATATCAGTGTTTTGGGATCTTCAACGATTTTGAGGTCAGTCTTTCCTGCCCACACCATCCTGACCTCCCAGAGGCTGTCCTGGGCCTCTGAAAAACATGGAGCGTCTTCAGCAGACCACTTCAGGGAAGGACATTTTGAGCTTTGCAGATAGCTGAGTGACTGAAACTGCCCCCAGCTCTGCTGCTATTATGGCTGGAAGGGAAAGACCCAGAGCCGGGCTCTGAGCTATGGGTGTGGCTGTTTGTCTGGTTGTTGGGCCTGTGCAGCAGCTGTCTTGACTGCTGGCTGTGCTGGGGCGTTTCAGCAGCTCCCCGGGAGCATCTCCTGTTTTGTCTCCTGCTGTCTGGTGAGTTGGACCCCAGCCTAGAGTCTGGCTGCGGCGTGCTCCAGGCCTCAGCGACGGGAAGACGCCATCTTAATGCCTTTGTGTAGGACTTTAAAACTTTGGATGCTGTTTCAGGGGAGGTGAATGGCCATCTGTGTCGTCAGCGACTTACGTTTTCCCTGCTTTGTTAAATCCCTTTATGTCTCTGAACCTGAATGGTCTTGCAATTGTGAGCACAGGCGAAGAACTCAGTGACCAGCAAACTGTCTGGGCAGAGTGGGTGGCCAGTGTTAGTGCCCGTTGCTGCCCTGGACCCGTTTGAGGAATGAAGGCCGGTTTTCTACATCAGCCCAGTTCTGGCAACAACAGCGGGTTTGCTTCTGCCTCCCTGGGGTGTGGGGATTTTTCCTGGCTCCTCTGGTCGTCTGTCTTTTTCATTTCTATTCTCTCCTCAGGCATTCTTACAGAAAACTTAGGCTGTTTTCTCAGAGCTTATAAGGTTAATCAAGTCAAATTTAGGCTGGCGAAATTTCAGGGATTTTCACAATATTCATCTAACTGAGGGGATGCTTGTATTCTTGAATACACGACCAGTCAAAGCTGGTCTGATCTGCTAAGCACTAGGAGTTCTTCTTTGTTTTTGTTTTTTTTTAAAGATTTATTTATTTGTGCATACAGAACTGGGGTACAGGCCAGAGGCTCAGGGGTGGTGAGAGGCTTCACCAGAGACAGAGTGGGGAGCAGAACAGGCAGATCTACGAAGTACACTGCTGAGGGAAGCAGCGGGCGGGCCAGGAGAGGTCTGCCGCGCCATGTGGTCTCCTCCGGGGCAGGGGGCAGGCGGCAGGCGGGAATCGAACTCATGTGGAAGTGGCTTCAGATTCTCAGTGCTGTGCTTTAACCCGCTGCGCCACCAGGGAGGGCCTAGGAGTTCTTCTTAAGGATGGATCCTTTTACTCTTTTTACAGAAAACGGATTGGTGCAAAACTGTCACAGATGCAATAGTCCAAACTAGGTGTGAGCGTGAACAAGCTCTTGAGAAACCTTGGGAACACCCTCTCCCCTCCCAAGGAGAGAATAATAGACACTCTCGTGATGCTTTATTGCTAGGGCGGCCAGCTTGGCTCCACTTTGATGGGAAACTGACGAGCTTCCATAGCTGTTATGAAGATGCTTCTACCTGATTCTTTAGAGCGTGTTGCTTTATCAGAAGTGGGCCTTCCTTCCAAGAGGAGATGGTCTCTAAAACAGACACTGCCTGTTTTAGAATATAGATAATCTGTGGGTGGAGGTTTGCCATTAATAACAAAATGAGGACTTGAGGAAAAAATATGCAAGCATACTCCAAAACAGAGTTCAAAATGGGCTGGAGTCTCAGCATATTTTTAGAAGGAAGGAGACACGAGTTGATAGGAAATAACCAGAGTCAGATGATCAACTGAGACTTCATAAAAAAGCCAAGCCCTGCACATTGTAAATGCTTTCAGTCAAAACAGTCTCTCCGGTAGGGGACTCCGGAATCTACTTCAGTTTAGGGAAGCTGCTGTTCATCTTCTAATCATATGCACCTTTGGGGATTAATGAACTTTGTGATTACAGCATGTTTAGTTAGAACAGTTAGATGCTGCTTTGGTGGCTTTTTACAAGTAGTTCTTCTCATTAAACCACATGTTCACTGCTGGCTGGCACTGTGGGAAGGGCAGGCCTCTGCTCCCTTCACTTGGAACTGGGGGATGCGCCGTGCACAGTCTCCTGTGTCAACCGGAACGAAGCACATCAGGCCTCAAAACAGAGTTAGAGCTGAGGCTCAGCCTTGGCTCCCGTAGGTACTGAACAAGAAAGGCGCTTCACTGCTACCCACAATCCACCGATCTCAAGTTGTCAGGTAGTCCCTCTGCCTGCCAAGAATCCGGGAAATGAAAATGAGCACAGACAACGTGTATTTAGGATTACACCACCTGCAGAGCCTCCTCTGCTCAGATCTTCTTTATACGTTCTTCCCTCAAGACGGAATACAGCCGTCTTTCCCCCAAGAATAGCCACTCCAGCTCCAAGTTCAAGCCAGCCCACTGGTGGTCATCCAGCCTGGCCCTCTGCGCATTGGGGAATAATCGCTACACAGAACTAAGTTCGGCTCCTCTTAGCTCAGAAAACAAAAATGGCTACGAGAAAGCTAGCCTTGCTATCACGGCCAGACAGGCCTCTGGCATGGAACAGAAGAGCAGCTGGGTGAAGAGCCACAGCTAAGACGAAAAGGGGGGCAGGCGCTTCTCCTGGGCCTCAGCCCTCACTGTCCCTGTGAGTCCCCCCGCTGTGAGCTGGGCTTATTTCTTGACTCGGTGACGGCGGAGCGCCGCCCTGGCATTCTCCATCTTCTGACTGTTTTGGTTTCTGAGAATAGGTGACGAGAGTCCAGACTGTCGATGGGGGATAAACCCTTCACCATGAACTTTGTGATTACAGCATGTTTGGTTAGAACAGTTAGATGCTGCTTTGGTGGCTTTTTACAAGTAGTTCTTCTCATTAAACCACATGTTCACTGCTGGCTGGCACTGTGGGAAGGGCAGGCCTCTGCTCCCTTCACTTGGAACTGGGGGATGCGCCGTGCACAGTCTCCTGTGTCTGAAAGAACTCTTCTCCTCGTGCTGAAAGAACTCTTAAGACCTTTTTAATAAGATGGTGTAGTTTAAGTTTGCTGAATCTCCCCAGTAAAACTTTCCTTTCTCTCCTCTCCCTCTCTCTCTCGCTCTCTCCCTGTTTCAATTTCCTCTTACCCTTCTCTTCTTTGGCAATAATTATATTTCAATCTGACCATAATCTGATTATTGCCTTGAGGAATTTTAATCTAATAGAAAAGTACACTGGATATTTGCTATGACACACTTAGCCAGTCGAGAGTTTTGGGAAAGGGTGGTGATGTCCTTATTTTAAATTTCTCTCAAAGTTCACTTTATTATTCCTTTTTAATTTTTTTTAAAGATTTATTTATTTATTCATACAGAACTGGGGTACAGGCCAGAGGTGCAGGGGCGGTGAGAGGATTCACCAGATTCACCATAGACAGAGTGGGGAGCGGAACAGGCAGATCGACGAAGTACACTGCTGAGGGGAGCAGCGGGCGGGTCAGGAGAGGTCTGCTGCGCCCTGTGATCACCTCTGGGGCAGGCGGGGATCGAACTCATGGGGAAGTGTCTTAAGCTTCTTAGTGCTGTGCTTTAACCTGCTGCGCCACCAGGCAGGGCCCCTATTTTATTTTATTTTATTTTTTAATCTTTACTTCACTTTTTTAACCATAATGCTTAAGTGGATATGGCAATAGGCACACAGTCCACTTTATAGTTCTCTGAGCTTTGACAAACATATTTGCACATGAAAGACCCTCTCAGACCTCCCTGGTGGCACAACAGATTAAAGCGCAGCACTATGAAACTATCACAGCCAGTGCAGCACGAGTTTGACCCCCAGCCAGGGAGGTGACCCACAGGGTGTGGCAGACCGCAGACCTCTCCTGAATGTCCCCTGCTCCCCTCAGTGCGTATTTAATCTGCCTGTCCTGCTGCCCACTCTGTCTCTGGTGAATGCTCTTACCCCCTGTACCTCTGACATGAACTAGTGCATTTGCCACGTGTTAAATATCATTTAACGAGTCACACAGCCTATGGCCTTTCAGCTGGTGTCTTTGCTTTAGCTTAGCACAGTTGAGGTCCATCTGTGGGGCCTGGATTACTGCATTGATGCCTTCTATGGAAACACCACTGCTCATTCACTTACTGGTTTAATTCATCGGCTAGTTGAGTGGCATTTGGTTTGTTTTAGTCTCACGTGGTTTTGAATCAAACTTCTAGAAGCATAGAAGTGTTTGTAGCATGTGCAAGTTGTTCTAGGAAAGTCTAGATCCTTGTTTCATTCAGAATCTACCTCAGAGTGGAATGACCAGTTCTGTGAGTGTTTGTTTAACTGGAGGAGAAAGCATCCCACGAATTCTCAGGCCCTTTGCATCTCTGTCTGCCGTGAGTGAGAAGCCTCCTGCGTCCCTTGTTGCCATCACTGGCCACTGTTGGGCTCTTCTGGCTGTTCTGTGCTGTCACTCTAGGGCCCTCTGGCAAGCCTCACTGTGGCTTTAACTGACACTTGTGTCCAGGTGAACATCATTCTGTTGCTTATTTGATTCCTATATGCTTTCTTGGTGAAGTATTTTTTTCACATCCTCCATCCATGTCTTCTCTGCTTGTTTTCTTATTATTCAGTATTAGTTTCTGAGTCCAGTTATCCCCCCTTTGTTCTAAGGTAGAACGATAGAATAAAAGCCTTTATGTTTTGGTTTTAAGTCTTCTATCTCTTAACTGGATTTTTTTCTGTGTGTGTCAACAATGAAGCTGAGACCGAAATCCCCTCTGTCTCCTCCTGCCTTGGAGAGAAAGCATATTTTTAGGTGGGAATGTTGTGTTAACCCACCAAAAGTAGATCAGGTTTCCAGCCTAGACCTGACTCAGTGATAACAGACTACATGTGAATGCCATGGAAGAAACTTCTGGAACGTATCCTTAGTGAAGAGTCTGCCCTCAGCATTTTTCTCCTGTGTTCACCAAAACATTGTCTTCATGGATAGAGTGCTGTGTTTCATACTGGACCCTGAAGCTACATCAGAAGTAGGGGCATCAGATGGCGGGACCCAAAAATAGAAGTCATGGAGCTTCCATACTAGTTTTGGGTTCAGACTTTAGTCAGAGAGTCAGATTAACTTTCTTGAACTAGTTTAATATCTTTCCTGTCCCTATTGCTGAGACCAGATACACACATCAATATTTTATTAAAACTGATAGAATAACTCAGGGCATCTAGAGAGCGCATTTCAAGGAAATCTGGAATACCCTAGCTTTCCTTGGGGACCCTAGGGGTCCTTAGATTTCCTTAGGGTCCTTGATTTCTTTGAAACGTGAAATCCAGGGATCCTATCAAGTCGCATAAAACATGATAAAACAGCCAGCAAGAGAGAAAGCTGCAGGATTATTCTAAAGAAAGTCATCAATCAGAGAGTGTGGCTTGGGAGACTATCCATCTCTGAGGCGATAATGTCAGAGGCTTATTCTGAACACAAATGGTGAAGATAATGGGCAATCTGAAGAGAAGTGAAAGATTTTTCTTTTTCTTTCTTGAAAGATTTAATTTCATTATCCTTCAACATTTAGCCTCTGCTAGCAAACATCAGTTTCTGATGGCTTACTTTTTATTTTATTTTTAAGATGTATTTATTTATGCATAGAAGAACTGGGGCCTGGGGGTGGGGTGAGAGGATTCATCAGAGACAGAGTGGGGAGCAGAACAGGCAGATCTACCAACACACACTGCTGTTGGTCTGCTGTGCCCTATGGGTCACTCCCTGGCCAGGGATTGAACTCAGGCCTTAGTGGCTGTGGACAGCTTCATAGTGCTGAGCTTTCACCCATTGCACCACCAGAGTGGGCCGAGTTTCTTACACTTAAATATTGGCCAGTTCAGTAGAAGGGAGCTAAGGTGACCCCAGCAGGGTTGCTTGATGCTCCCTGTGCTGGAGGAAGTGGCCCTAAAGTCACAAACTCGGGGGTCTCCTGCACCCACAATGTGTTCATTCCTGTTCCTTGATGCTGACATGGCCCCGTTACAACTTTTCTTTGTTCACTCTCTGTTCGAACCACTCCTTCGACTTTTTTTTTTTTTTTTTTAATTTTCTGAATCCCCAGTACTTGGTGAGATCAGAGAGGCTTGTGATAATATTTGCTCAATGATTGGAAAAGTACATGAGTCCCCACTGGACAGGGCAGACCTCGCAGTAACCTTGTCCTTCAGGTATCTGCTTAATATTTGTCCAATCTCTGTACATACCTCTGCCTTGGATGGAAGGGTCACATCCCCTCTCTCTGTGCTTAGCACCTATGACAAGCCACTTCTCACCTGAAGCCACCAGACAGCAAGTGGCAGAGGGAATTCTGACAGAGGGCGCTGAGTGCTAGCTGTTAGAGGCTGAAAGATTCACAAGAATGTCCCAGCCATTGAGACCTCACACACTATCACATGTAACAAAGGGGCACACACACCCAGCTCCCCAACAATGGGCAGAACGGCTCACGTCTGCTTTAGGCACGGAGACAAACGCTGACTGGCCGTGTGAATGTCCTCGGGTCCGGGAAGGTAGATCACTCACAGGCAGCCAGCAGGGTCAAACTGCCCTCCAGGTAGACACACGGCTGGTCAGAGAGGATGAACGTGCCCATAGTGGTCCCTTCTGCCAGGCTTTCATCATATCCCCCAGCTGTGCCTGCCCGAATGAGAAATGCCCATTCAAAAGGCAAAACGCTGGGTCAGGCCTCCCTGCTGGTACAAGGGGTTGAGTCTCAGCACTATGAAGCTAGTCCCCAGCCTGGAAGTGACCCACAGGGTGCAGCACACCTCTCCTGTCTTGCCCGTTGTTCCCCTCAGCACTGGAGTTCAGTAGATCTGCCTGTTCTGCTCCCCACTCTCACCCCGCACCTCTGGCCTAGACCCCAGTTCTTGTGTACATAAATGCATAAATATTTTAAATAAAAGATAAAGAAAATGCTGAGTCATCCTTTCTGGTCTCCACACCTTTCTCCTTCTCTGCCTTGACTCTGAGCTCCTAGAAACCACTGCTAGCACTGTGGGCGTGTCTACCAGCACCTGATCATTTCTACTATAAAAGATGTTGGACTGACTCGCTCTGACTCTTCTAGATCGGGGCGTCCCTGCGACATGGTGTGTTGCCGGATGCTTCAGCACAACAAACTCCTGGGGGCCAGACATGCCAGCTGGCAGTTTCCACTGAGGGCTCACGGGAAGTCAGCACATCCCCCTGACGCAGCTGGACGGGCACCGGCAGGGTCCTGAGTAAGTAACCCAGGTTTCCCATGCTCAGGTAGGACAAGGAGGTAAATGCTTCACCTTAGTCCAGAGATGGCCATGCCGGAACCACTCAAGCTAGCTACGATGAACCAGCCTGGAAGTGCTCTCTGGGCCTCTGCACTGCCTCCTACCTTTCACATCCTTGTTGACCTACCAAGTTTCTTCAGTTCCTTAATTCACAGCTTACACTTGAAAATTCATCTTGGCTTCTACATAAAGGGAACCACAAAATTGTACACTCACATTGAACAGTATAACATGAGTGTCCCTAAGAGCACTAGCTACTGACTCTTGCCATCTACCCAAATCTGGCCAGAAGAGTGTGGCCAGCTCCTGACCTGTATGAACTATATCCTATCATCTGTTTGCTATGTATTACAGCACCTCTTATAAGTATATGTAAATAGCATGCATATTGCCCACACCTATAAGTCATACACACACACACATCTATATCCACACACACTGTGTGAGTCTTATACATCTCTTATACGTTGTATATAAATATGTAATTTATATAATCTATAATAAGCATAAATAAACCCAGTATAGTATAAGTAAATAACTAGTATAAATAAATCTGGATTCAGGTCACTTATGAAGCCATAAGTAGTTCAAGGTAGAATCATATCATTGCTTCTACACATCCATCCTTTGATCTTGTGCAAATTAACTGAACCCACTTTTCACTCATCCATGTCTCTAAATCAACTGAATAAATGTATAATCAAATTATCATGCAATGTCAAGGGGAGCAGATCTAGGCATAGATAGTAAATTAGAATTCTCACTATGTTGGAGAAAAGCGACTTCTGCCATTTTTTTTCTTTTTGAAATTTTCTATAAGAGCATTTTCTTTCATGCTGCTGAGTCCAATCAGCGTTTTTCCATTAGCAATTCTAACCTAAGTGAACTTGTTTTCAGTGCCTCTTCGGGGTCACCTTGCACGTGTACTAAGGAGAAGGCAGAAAGTTCTTGGGCGCTGGGTGACTGAAATAAGGTTGCTAAACAGCCACACACACGGTAAGAGGCTAGCCAAAATATTAATGGAAAATCAGGCCTCCCTGGGGGCACAGGGGTTGTGTCTCAGCACCATGAAGCTATCACCAGCCACTGCAAAATGAGTTCGATCCCCAGCCAGGGGGTGACCCACAGGGTGCAGCAGACCTCTGCTGTCTCTCTGCTTCTCCCCTCAGTAGTGGATTTCAGTGGATCTGCCTGTTCTGCTCCCCACTCTGTCTCTGGGGAATCCTCTCACCCACCACACCTCTGACCTACACCCCAACTCTTGTATGTATAAATAAATACAATAAATCTTAAAAAAAATAAATAATGATAGGCCCTCCCTGGTGGCGCAGCGGGTTAAAGCACTGCACTGAAAAGCTAAAGCCACTTCTGCATGAGTTTGATCCCCGCCCGCCCCGGAACCACTCCCCGGTGACCACATGGTGTGGCAGACCTCTCCTGACCCGCCCGCTGCTCCCCTCAGCAGTGTGCTCCGTCGATCTGCCTGTTCTGTTCCCCACTCTGTCTCTGGTGAAGCTTCTCACCGCCCCTGAGCCTCTGGCCTGTACCCCAGTTCTGTATGTACAAATAAATAAATCTTAAAAAAAAAATAATGATAACTGAAAACAGTTAAGAAAGCAGTTTCCCTCTGAAATAAGTGTAAAGGTTCAAAATGATTAAATTAATTAACTCACATACACAGTTTCCTACCTTTTATCCTCACTGCCATCCAGTGTTTTAAAAAAAAACAAATGCATTTTGGGGAATATCACTGGGTCTTGGTTTGCCGTTGACTGGGAAGGACTTGTTCTGTATGACCAGCAGGAGTGGACGCTGCCCGGTGGTCGTCATGGAGAGCAAGGCTCCCTCTCTGAGCTACACCAGAGTGAGCAGACAAAAGAAAAAAGGTGATGGAAAACAATGTTCAGTTTCTACTTTAATTCAATGGCTCCATGAAGGGGATTCTTCCCCAGAAAGAAGACATGTACTAACAGATATAGACCCTGGGAAGCGAGTGGTGGGAGATTAGTGATCTTGCTTTTCAAATGCTTAACATAACTTATTACAAGGAAAATGCAAGTCAAAAACACAGTGAGTTATCACCTCACCCCTGTGAGAATGGCTTAGGTTCAAAAGACAGGTACCAACAAAGCATTGCTGAGGATTGGAGCAAAAAACCCTCCTCTGCTGTTGAAGAGAACGTAATTTGGCGCTGTTACCAACGACTCCACTCATTTGAGGAATATAAATGGCCACAGGAAACAGACACATCTTCATTAGTAATCCATTAGTACATTATAACAATAATTCTTAGCCTGTGAAAAATATACTGCTTAGTAGAAGGAGTGGGGGGAAGAGATAGGACATTGGAACTGGGATGTTGGAGTTTTGTGCACCCATGTGTGAAATTGTATTTCCAAAAGCACAGTTATGACTGACAAATTAACAAAACTTGAGAGGAGGTTTAGATCCCATCCCTAGTTTCCAGTCACCTGACAAAGTGGAAACAGAACATAGAACCAAACTTTATTTAAATCTTCTGGAACCCTGTCTTCCTCTCCACCGTTGCACTAAGGTAAGTTGGAGGTTCTTTTAGTGTTTTTTGAGGAGTCCTGGGTCACAGAAAAAGGTCTATAGCAGAGGTATTGTGACATGAAGATATAACTCTTATTCTTCTAAGTTGATGCATGAAGGTCAAATTCTCACATGCTCCTCAAGATTTCCTGATCTCTGGTATAAACACACCTTCTCCCAGATAGTCAAGCAAACACTAATATAATTCCTTCTATGAAGAAATTTTGCAGTTAAGTTCCTCAATTAGGTAGTTCAAAATAAGGATTCGGGGTCCTCCTTAGTGGTGCAGCAAGTTAAAACACAGCACTAAGAAGCTTAAGCCACGTCAGCATGAGTTTGATCCCGGCCCCAGACGTGCTTCACATGGTGTGGCAGACCTCTGCTGACCCCCCCGTACTTTGCTAATCTGCCTGTTTTACACCCCACTCTGTCGCTGGCGAATCCTCTCACCACCCTGCCCCTGTGGCCTTTCCCCCAGTTCTGTGTGCATAAATAAATAAATCTTTTAAAAAAATAAGGATATGACCCTTGGTGAGCTGACCTAATCTGGTGAGCCCTTTCAAAGGTCTAAGACCTTGCAGGATAAACAAATTTAACTTGTGAGAAGGGTTTGCTCAGAGGAAGATTCTCCTCCACTGGCACGGAGTGGGCAGACCTGTGTCCTTAGCGCCAAGGACGCCATTGGTGCACTCCTCACGAGCCATCTCGCACTCTAGCACACGTCTAAAGAGCCAGGATCTAGCATGGACACTTTGAATTTCAACTCTGGGTCCGCCATCCCCTATTTAGGAATTTGATAAATTAGTCAACCCCTCTGACCTTACTTGTCTTATTTTTGACATATGTAAAGTAGCCATAGACATAATTTTGATTTTGCACACACGATACACACAGATCAGGTAAGTGGATGAAGTCTGACATCATAAATATAAATAAGAATAGCTCCAAATTTCAAATCAGTGAACATGTTATCAGCACTTTATTTCTGCCAGATGGTACCAATAAAGATGTTAGTAGGGGAGAAAATTTACTTTGGAAAATTTTCCAGAGGAGTGAGAAAAACTGACACCAGAGCAAAACACAACACTGAGGACAGTAAATGGGCCAGTAACAGAGTAACTGAGGGCAGGTGGCACGAAGGAGAAAATATCAACTGGACGTGGAGGGAGGGCAGGAGGGGGTGGAAAGACTTTCTCTGATGCTTGACATTGGATTTGGGTTCTGAAAAGAAGTTGATCCAGTAGTCAACAGCCAACTAGTTTTCCAAGCAGAGCAAGGAGAATGTCCAATTTACCCGAGACGATAAACATAAACACTGTGGCGTATCGGCTCTCCTACAGGTTCTGGTAGCAGGAAGTTCTGTGACCCGATGGGCTGGTTTGGTTTCATCCTGCAAGATGGCGCCTGGCACGGCACCTAAATGCCAATGGCTGCCACAAACAAGGCGTGGCGTTCATGGCAGCCGCGTAGCTCTTCTACCCTCACTCACGCACTTTCAGTAAGCTCTGTGGCCACTTATGCGGAACTTGGGGTTGGGGTGGGCTTTAGTTGAGACTGATGGTCACCAGAAAACCAGGTAAGATGGGTGAGACCGTTACCCCGTTACCCAGGGGAAACACAGGTGGCTTTTATCAGAAGAAAGGAGGAGAATGCTGATCAGGTTCAAGTAAATGGGGAAAAATGAAGAGATTTGGTATTGCTAGAGCATAAAAGTATGGGTGAAACTCTGTGGCCTCTTTAACAAGTGCACTTCCAGCGGGAAGAAGACCTCTCTGTGGGATCTTCATCAGCCTGGCAGAGTATCACACCCTCATGCAGCCCAGGGCGCTGAGGATGGCCCACGCTTCCTAGAAACTCACAATGCAGATGACTGTCTTC
This sequence comes from Condylura cristata, assembly GCF_000260355.1. Taxonomy (NCBI): domain Eukaryota; kingdom Metazoa; phylum Chordata; class Mammalia; order Eulipotyphla; family Talpidae; genus Condylura; species Condylura cristata. The sequence goes on from NW_004567113.1 coordinate 54,282,633, forward strand.
AACACCCTGGGGGGGTGCAGCACCCCGAGATGGTAATGCAACATCAGGCCTGGGAGGAAGGACTTCCATGTCAGAGACCTTTGCACTTGGCACTCACGGTCTGGGAGCCCCGCGCCTGGCCACATCTTGTCACGCAAAGGCCACTGGAAAAGCCACTCAGGCAGGGTATAGGGCCTTTTGCGTGGTGGCCTAATGGCTGCTGAGAGCTGGTGCTTCCCACTAGCCTGTCTCCACCAGGCCTGCGCTGCTGCTCAATCCTCAATTCCTTTTCCAGAACTTTCTCAACAGCTTGGGATTTCTTGTGTTTAAAGCAGCAGCCCCCCCACACTGTCATTATTTTAGTCTTTAGTTTTAATTTGGGAAAATTATAAAACTATATAATTCTAGAACATTCGGGGTAAAAAAAAGACTTCCCAGGCTGCAGCTTTTGTTCATGTGTCTGTTAGCTTGTTCTTCCCGCCAGTCTCCATCTTACCCAGCGAACACCTGCTGGGTACGAGATGTGGAACACACCAGCCTTGGAGGTGAACAGGCTGTGCCCTCTGCTTGTTTCCCGTGAGAGTGGAGAGGTGTTTCCCAGGGACTGCTATGAAGAATCAGGATCTAACCATGCCCCTCTCCCTCATTACAAGTAAGATGCAAAGGTTATTTCCAGGAAACTTCTTACCATGATGAGGCAAACACCGTGGATTTAAAAATCAAACAGCTGCTCCTCAAACGTAGTGCTGGTGGCTATGTGTGGCCATCACAGCATCACCCAAAATAGTTCACCCAATTTATTTTTTTGCAGCCTTTGCTGGCGGCTTCTCCAAAAAGCATACTCCAGGACCAAGTTGTGCAATCCAGGAGAGGTTTGGGAGATGCCCTTGGAGTCAGTGACTGTAGAAGGTACAGAGAAGAATGCGAACCCAGTGGAGAAAGGTCTCCACGGCAGCCGAGTCCACGGCTCTACAGATGGCGCACCATGCTGGGATAGGAGAACCAGGACTTGCTGATCTGCTTTCCCAGCTACAGCTGGACACCGGCTGTGCCCTGGGCCAGCAGCTCTGGGCAGATAAGGCAGTTCCCAGGAGGGCTGGAGGCTTCCTGGTCTGCTAGAAGCTCCCTGGCAGTGAGGTGGGAAGGTGTTTATGTCTGAAACAGGGCTGGGGCTCTATCGCCGCACAACACAGCATTCTCTGCAAGACTGTGCAGTGGGCCTTGGGATTACGGCCTCCCATGAAGCCTGGGCACTTGTTGTGACTCGACTCTAAGCCATTCGTGCAGAGGGAAAGGTCCTGACTAGGAACCTGCACTGGACTGCCAAGCATTGAATTAATTTCATCTTTTATACTTGAGCTGCTCACATTAGGATCTGGTATAATCAGAAAGCTTTATTCTGATAGTCTCTTCCTATCTGTCAACCAAAATCTAATTCTAATTCTTGAGATTCTACTGTAAGCCAAGATGATACTACTACTACTGGTTGTAGTACTGGTAATAAGGATAATAACAACAATTAAATGAAGCATTTTCTTTGTGTTTTGTGATTTTCTGAGAAACTTACATGTAAAAACATGTTGCAACCTTGCAGTAAACCTCTGCGATGTACCATGTTATCATTTCCATCTTATATATAAGGAAACCAAGGCAAAGGGAATTTAGTAATTCATATGCGCCGATTTTAAATGCAGGGACGGGGATTGGTGCCCAGACAATTTAGCTCCAGTCTCTGCTGTCGAACACTCTGTACTGAGACCCCAGCACGGCTGCAGACATCACTCTCAGGGTTCTGATTCTGTCTCATGCCACCTTGCAGCCCCCCCACCCCCGACTCCAGGCACCTGCCTGCTCTCTGTAGAGCCAGGTCACTAGCGTTGACCAGGGAGTCTTTGAATATGTAAATAGCCATTCACAAATAGCCATTCAACCTGGCTTGTTCCTTTCTCGTTCTCCAAGAGGCCACACAGGCTTCCCTGGGCTAGTCGGCTCATGCTGGGCGGTGAACTGCTTGGGGCAGAGCTGAGTCATCCCAGCAAGCACGACCCTCAACCCAGTGACAGCAGCGTCTCCTGTTCTACCTGCAACTGACCACAGATCAGGGTGAGCCCAGAGCAGACCAGGTATATTCTGTAGACTGGGAACTGAATGAATGTCTACTGTTACGTAACTACAAGGAAGGTGTAACTTGGCCACGTGACAGCGTAAATAACTAATACAGAGACATACAGAAAACAGGACTAAGTTAGCTGGTGAATCTGATGGTAAGAAGTAGCAGTTGGAACCTGGGCGGGGGTGGGGGTGGGGTGACAGGCAGTTTATTCCAAACTGAATTCAAGGTTCCAAAGGAAAACACATCAAAGTGGTCCTGGAGCAATACCCCCCCCCAAAAAAAAAATAGTATATGTCTGGATGTATTCTTACTTATCTCCAGGGACACCCAGTGTGACTGGACCATCCTGCTTGCCGGCCATGTGTCTGAGAAGTTGTACAAACCCAACTGCGATGCCTTCCAGCAGCTGAGAGCTCACAAAGTAAACAAACTCTACATAACAGGTTTATTTTTTAATGGGAAGGCAAAAATCTGGGCAAAGGATAAACTATGTGTTACATGTAAACTTAGTTCAGAATGGATGCGCTGGTGTCAAACCTGGTGTGTGCGTCTTTTGAAATTTTAAACAAGACCAGGTATTTCTGAATCCTAATTCACACATGTCTGTATTTGGGGTGTTATTTCACACATTTCTGATAAAAATATTAATTATAGCAATGGTCTCCAGAATATTATTCCACTTGTGTATGTTTTTTTTTTTTTAACCTATGAAAATCTGTCTTGTCTTCAGAAAATTTCCTGGGAAAAATGCCCAAATCCTCCCTTCAGAGGTGCGATGTTCCCAAAAGTCTCAATTTTTTTTTTACCCACTGACTAGGGGCAGGGTTAGGCCATGAAATCAATCACACGTGATCATGACTGAGTCTGCGAAGTCTGTCCATTTTGTTCCTAAACGGGCTCTATAGTTGACTGAACACCTTGTCTCATTTTCCCAGCAATGAAGCTGAGCACTACTCAGTTTTCCGTGCCATTGATCAAGAAAGCACGAGTGTCTTGACCTCCTAAACATCCTCCATTAAACAAGGATCGATCAGTTCCTTGATGACTAACTGCAGTGGGAGCCCATCTCACAGGCAAACACAGTGAAGTCCCCCCCCCCCCGCCACCCCCACACCCCCAACTCCACAGGCTGGGCTTTGCGCTAGTCTCAGTGGATGCAAAGGTAAAGATGTGGTCTCTACCCCAGGGAATGCACATTTTCGGGAGACGATACAGAGAAGTTGCAAGAGCATTAAGATAAGACAGTCCCAGTGGTGTGAAAAGCACTTTGGGAACAGGGAGAAGGGAACAGGAGAGCAATTAATTCTCCTGGTAGAGACCAACAAAATACTTCCCAAGGTGTTTATTTGCTACTGTTCCCCTTAATTCCCTTTACTTACGCTGCATCTTCATCAGTGGTGGCATTCTTTTTTTTTTCCTTTTCGCTGTAAAGGTCAGATGGGAGAGGTTTCAGGGGCTGAAACATCTGTGGTAACAGTCAATCCCTCCCTTATAGGCAAAGCAGCATAGTCAGGCTGTCAGGGAGTGAGTGCTGCTGGGACCCAGAGACCCCTGATAAAACCCGCAGCCCCTGGACTCAGCTGTGGATGGCAGTGCCCCGCCTGTCCTGTAAGAGTATGAGTGGTGAAGTTCTCAGTCTTGAGATCCTTCCCTTCCAGTCTGTTTCTCTCTTAACAGCCACACCCGTGGTCTGCAGTGTTGACCCAATGCCCCCATGTGTGCTCTTGTAAGTCCATGCCTGCTGGCCAGCACCCTCTCCCTCACAGCTGATCTCACAGTCACCTAGGCCACGCCTGCGTCTTCTCTCTTTCACCAGTAATCTTCCCTCCCACCAGTCTACACAAGGAGAAGACTGGGGATCAAATCCAGCACCCCCTTCTCCATTACACTGCACGCCCAGTCTCTTAGACTCAATTGCCCTGCCCTAAGTAGTCTCACGGTGCAGGGGCAGTGAAAGGATTCACCAGAGACAGAGTGGGGAGCATAACAGGCAGATTGAGATGAAGTCCACTGCTGAGGGGAGCAGCGGGTGGGTCAGGAGAGGTCTGCCACGCCATGCAGGTCACCTCTGGGGCAGGCAGGGATCGAACTCATGTGGAAGTGACTTTAGCTTCTTAGTGTTGTGATTTAACCTACTGTGCCACCAGGGAGGGCCCAGAGTAGTAACTTTTTAAGAACTCCAACATCTAAGCCCTGAAGAGTCTCTCCTGGGCTCAGCACATCAGAGCAACACCCCTGCTATTCTCCTCAAAGCCCTGTCTTTCCCAAGTCCTTGCCTCATACTCTCCAGCTGAGCCTCACTGACTCACAGTAGGAGTTTTCTGTGGCAGCTGAAACCATCACTGTTTTGGTGACTCAAAACCACACAGGTTTGCTATCTTACAACTCTGGAGGCACAAGTTCAGGAGTCCTAGGAAGCTAAGTTAGGAATTGGCAGTGCTATGTTCTGGAGCCCTCTGTGGAGATACATGCGGGTGTCTTCTCCAGCCTTGACAGGCATCTTCTGTCCTTGACATGTCCTGAGCCATGGGCATGTCTCATTCCCCCACTGCCACGTCCTCTCCTCTGACTCTGGTTCTCCTGACTTCCTCTTAGAAGCCCACGGTGGCTCCTTGGCTCACACCTGTGTCACCTGGGGAAATTCCCCATCCAAAGTCCTAAACTTCATCACATCTACACTGTTCCTTGGGCCACGTTAAGGATGTAACATGGGCATCTTTGGGTGGGGGTGACAGGGGGCTTCCCCACTGAACCTCTGATGTGGTCGCTCCTGAAATGCTGTCTCAGCTTCCTCGTCCCCACAGCAACCTGTGTCCTCATAACTGCTACTTCTTTCTACTGTCATTTTGGTTAATTGTCTGTGACCAAATTCTGATGTCCCTTAACATATTAGCATAAATGAACCTTCTTCAGAAAAAACTTTATTTACCCCTGCCCCTACCCCTTTAAGTTCAGTTAACCCCAATTTATTCATTACACCCTATATTTTACTGCTTCCCATTTTTTCATGAAACTTAACTAAATGATGATATATTTATTTCCTTGACATTTGGATGCTCCACCAGACTGTACACTTATACTGAGGACAACGACATTTTTAAGAATAATCACTGTTTATTCTTAGCACCTAACAGTGGCTAAAAACCATATTTTGTAGACTCGCTAAATATGTAAAATCATCAAAGGGTTATGGGAACATATTTGGCTTCTTGTAACAATCCACATGAGGAAACACAATAATCAGGAATTGCAAATACTTTGGAACATCTAGAAAGTACATTCTACGTGTTGACAATAGTGAAAGTAGGACTAAGAGATAAAGACTTGAACATCAATTGCCTTCATCATTTAAGACATCATCAGTGGCCAGTAATAGTTAACCTGTCTAATAGGAGCTTCAAATTAGCATGTTGAAATCAATAGTTCTGGATCGGCTCAACAGACATCAGGGCACTGGGTTCAAAAGTCTGACAGTCTCTTGGCCTCTTTGCTTCATTATTTCAAGATGGCTGCCATGGCAACAAGAATAGTTAGAGTGGCCCAGAAGAATGGCCCAGAAGTGGGGGTCATGAGCAGGTGCAAATGGGCTGCCTTTTCAAGTTCTCTGTCTTTAAGAAAGACACCATATTTCCATAGTTCCCAGTGGATTTCTCCTTTTGTTGAAGATTGCCAAATGACAAAAAGGTAGTCGATTAAAAGTGACTTTTCACTAAATACTAAACAAGGTTTAGTATGGTGCTTGGGAGATACTTACACTAAAAGTAGTTTGCTATTTATCTGCACTTAGGATTTCTCTGGACACTATGGATTTGTTCTGATGACGTCATCTTGTTTCACGAGCAGAAGGGCTGTGGGCTCACCCCTAGAGGAGACACAGGCACCCATTAGCAGCCACATGTCCCCATGCCAGGCTCTGGTGACGGAACTTTATTCCCTGGGTCTGGGTGTGTGGCCGACACAAGAGTACTGTTGGCAAGGGTGGGCGGGGTGGGTTGTTACATGAGTGACAACTCTGCCAGCCAGAGGGTCTGCTTGAAGTGATAGGGCATTTTTATTTAATTTTGTAGATAATGTCGGAGCATCAAAGGGTATAAGCAAAAGAATGAGCAGATCCCTGCTCAGGGTATACGCAAAGTGGCAAGTAGAGGAAGGGCATCCACTATGTGACCATTTCATTAGCTGTGCCAAGAAACAATGAGAGGAAGACACCTTGCCAGTAGCAGAAGGTATTTTGCAACATGTCAAGGAATTATATCTGCATTTGTAGTCATTACAGGGGTCAGGGCTTCAGACTTTGGAACTGAAGTGTTTGGTGTCGTAGTTCAGTGTGTTGTAAAATGTCTGTGTCACCTTGAGTACCTTCCATTATCTGACTGACCTTAGTTCCTTTGTTGGTAAACAGCAGATAATTAAACTATATGATGTCTTGTTTTCAGCATTGAATGAGGTTCATTCAAGTACAGTGTTCAACAGAGCAAAAGGACATAGTAGACGTCCATGTGGGTGTTGGAAGCTTTTTTTATTTTGGTTGTTATTGCTCATTTTCTTGGTAGTGTGGATTGCGATTGGTTGGACAGATGTGGCGGTGAAAGGTGAATCACCCTCCCTCCAGAATTGCCCCACCCATCACCATGTTCATCTCAGATGATGACAGCCCCTCTCCAGATGCTCAGACCAAAACCTTAGTGTCACTGGTGACACTTTTGTCACCCCATCTTCAGTTGGGGTAAACAGGTCTTTTGGGAACCTCATGATCAGTGCCCCACACTCAGAATTCTGCCCGGCTCACTTGTGCACTGATGACTGGGCTGAACTATCGCCGTCTCTGAGCAGTATGTTATAAACACTGTTCTCCTTGGCCTCTCTGCTTTGCTTGTGATCCTGTACCCCAGTCCCCACAAATATCCAGAGGGAATAAACTCTACAGCAGATTGCAACATTTATTTGCTCAAAACTTTGCAATGGCCATTCATTTTCTCCTTTTACTGACATTAACAGCCGCCTGCCTAACCTACGGACCGGCAGCACTCACTGTGTCTGCCGCACCAGTCACTGCTCTCCCTGGCTCACTCCACGTCAGGCTCCTCAGCTTTCTTTTGTCTTCCTATGTCCCTGCTTAGAATCTGGACTAGACTGCTCCCCCTGCCTGGAATACTATTCCTAAGGTGTCCCGACACCCAGTTTTCTTACCTTCCCCTCACTTAGCGAAGTGATCCTCAGTTACCATTATGCATAATTTCAGACTAAGAACCAACCTTCCTCACAAATTTAGTACTCAAGATTGTCCTGTCCATACCCATTTTTATAGCTGTTAATACATTGTCAAATACAAAAGGGTGTCCTTATTTACTATAATACTTTCTGTGTGATTTCCGATCAATGATTCAAGAACAAACATAAGTGTTCACATATGGGTCAAAGTACGTAAAACAATACCTGATGAATATTAGGTGCTCGGTAAAAATAACAACAATAATTAATTAATAAATATATATACACACACCAAGGCACAGCTCTGATTGCTCCATATTGGCCTCTCATTCAGCACCACAAGAACCTTGGGGTTCATCCTTGTGGGGCAGGAAATCATAGGTGCCACAGGCTCAGCTAATCCAAAGACGGCAGCCATCAATCCTGACTTTGAATCTTGGCTTTGGATGTTGACTTGGACAAGGGATGTACCTTCCCCTTTATCTCAGATCTCATTTGTGAAACTGAGCATACTTTTAGCAGATCCTCATTAATCACCAAGGCGCCAACACATGGAAAGGATTAGGATGACATCTGGAACAGAGTATACGCTAAACAAATGCTAGCTGTTATCATTATAAAATGAATATTTTATCAATTTTATACATTGTGAACCTGAGCCTGAGAGAAGCCAATTAACTCAGCCAAGGTCAAATAGGTCGTTAGTAGCATTGACTCCCTAACTGTGATTTTAACTACTTGCAAAAAGTAACACAAAAAGAGGAGCCCTTTGGGGGGAAATATAATGAATTGGAATGTGGGTTTCAGTATCTTTACCCCGGGATATTTCCCACCTAAATTTAGACTTCCTAGAGAATATTGAATCTCTGGCTATCTATTTAATTTTCTCTCCAAGCTGGCATGAAGCAGACTTGATCTTTGGAAGACAGCAGGGTTCATGTGATTATTTTCTTAGCCTTTGCCAAAAGTCAGTCATTTAAAAATCTTTGTGGCACACGACCAATTGCTTTATACATCAGCTGCTCTGTGAAAAAGTTGAAAATGTGATAGATTTGCTGACAAGCGTATTTTATGTTTGATGTGCATACATTTTTTGCAATGATAAAAATAGAAGCAGTTAAGAGTTACTGAGTGGCTTGTTTTTCCTACTGTCTCTTGAATATTTTGATCTTAAGATAGAGCAGGTGTCTTGCTCATTTTCACCTGAATTTTCAGTTTTAACCTCCTCAGCAGCATTACTTCATATGTACCAAGTATGCGTACCTACTCTGTGCAGAGAGTGCTGACTGCCTTCAGGGAAAATAGAAGAGTAACAAACGGAAAACTGTATTTGCTGACTCTAGTTCCAAAGCCTTAGGACCAGTCATGTCACCTCTCATCTGAGATGGTGAAAGAATGCACGCAAGTGCTCCTGGCTTCCGCGAGTCACTCTGCAATACCTGGGGCGGGTGGGCCTCCATCACACTGTCCACCTAGCATCCTTCATTCCCATGTAAAGCCCTTGGATGACCTCCCATTGGCACGGAAGTCCAAATCATGAGGAGGGCAAGGAAAACCCGGGGTGACGCTGCCCGTTTTCTGTCCTCACCTGCCTCCTCCCACCTCCACCTACTCACCCCCTTACTCCACACCCGTATTTTGTTCCTGCCTTCCAAACGTTCCATGCTAGTTCTTGGCCCAGGACATTTGCATTTGCTACCTCTACATAGCCTATGTTCTTCATGCATCTTAATGTTCAGAAGTCAGTTGCAGTCCCTTCCTTTGGAGACCTGCCTGCCTTTTGAGTTACAGGCAGGATTTTTTTTTCTCTTCCATTTTATGCTGTGTTATGGCCTCATTGTCCAAAGTGTCATCCACAAGTAGGTGCTTCATGAATGAATATGGCTGAGTGAATTTCTATGGGTGGATTTGTGATTCTCGTGAGGGAGCCTCAGTGCCCAAGGAGGCAAGCCCTACTGGATGTCACGAGGTACAGTCCATGCGTGAATATCATGAAGTGACTGGTTGAGAAAGAGTCCGTTGTGTATATGCATTGGCTGGAGCCTGCCCTCATCAGAGCAAGAGACTGGAGCAGGGCCAGGGGGATTTTCTGTGAGCATCTTTGGAGCAAATGTCAGTGCTTGTTACTAGCTGCATGAGTCAACCAAGACATTTTAATTCCACCCTTCTGCATGTGCTCATATGTATACATATACATATGAGCATAAAGTGATGACGTTGCAGAATCTTCAGCTTAACAACTCTCTCTAGAAATGTCTGGTGGACACGGATTTTGACAGTAACTTCACAGGAACTGGGAGACAGTGTTTGCTGGTACATGTGGTAGCCCATAGTTTCTGTATGAAAGGGGTATCATCAACTCTTGGTAAATGGATGGATCATCTTGACACACTTAATGTGGCTGTGCTAGTTTCTTTGTTTCTCCTTGTTATTCCTACTGATTTTCTTTGAAAAGTGTACTTTCCTTAGTATTCCTCCCGGTTGCATCATCCATTCATCCCAAAGCCTGTTGTCAGGATTCAGTGAGCTGTAGTAGCGTGTCAAGCCTCATGTGCCGTGTATAATGGTCATTAGCCAGTCGTCCTGAGCTGCATCAGACAAATCACGTCAATTTGCTGAACCCAACACCCTAATCAGAAAGCTGAGCATCGTCTATTGCTTCCAGTGATGAAGTGTAAGTCAGTGTCTGGAAAACCGCCTGGCACATAACATGAGGTTCGTTCCCTCTCCCTTCTCATTGTTCTTCTGCTCTGGGTTACCCCGAGACACTCTTTCTCAGTCTTAGCCATTTCCGCAGGTATGTCTGAATCTTTCTGGGAGTCAGTGTATACCTTGCAGAAACACTAATGAGTCCGAGAGCTAGTGGGTCAGGCGAGCTGAGCTGGGTTGTGCATCCTTGGATGCACGGCACCGACTCACATTCCTGGCTGTGGCCTTGCTGACAGTGTCCTCTCTTCTCACGCACAGTGGAAGGCACGGCGAGACCCTGAGACATCACTTACATGGCATCTTCAAAACTGCTGCCCAGAACTCAGGGCCTGTGGCCTCATGTAGCCCGCGTGCTCCTCAACGCCTGAGCTTCCAGCTCTCCCACTGGGGCCGGAAACTCGCTCCCTATCCAGCAAGTCCCACACTCCACCATGCCTGGGTCTCCTCTGCCCCTTTCTTCCTTACTCCCTTGTAACTTATTATCACCTGACCCACGACTTAGCCCATGTGGCTGTTGGCCAGACATGTGTCAATATCCTGTAATCTGTGCAGCCCCAGGGCGGGGCTTGGGTTCCTCTGCCTTGCCTGGCACGCGGCAGCTGCTTCATCCAGGTACCTAGTAAATGCCCATGCAGGTACATTCAGAACTGTCCGTGCAGCACCCACACCATGCAGGTGGGCATGCTGCGGGGGTGCGGGAGGGCTGTGCAGGGCACGCAACGGAAGTCGAAGCGAATGGCATCGAACACAAATCGCTAAAAGAAACATTGGGGCCCTCCCTGGTGGCGCAGCGGGTTAAAGCACAGCACTGAGAAGCTAAAGCCACTTCTGCATGAGTTCGATCCCCGCCTGCCCCGCAGGTGACCCACAGGGCGCGGCAGACCTCTCCCGACACGCCCGCTGCTCCCCTCAGCAGTGTACTTGTCCATCTGCCTGTTCTGCTCCCCACTCTGTCTCTGCTGAAGCCTCTCGCCGCCCCTGAGCCTCTGGCCTGTACCCCAGTTTTGTATGCACAAATAAATAAATCTTTAAAAAAAAAAAAAAGAAACATTGACAGCAGCCTTTGCTTGCTGGCTGCGGGGAGGGGCGGATCCTGGTGGAGCCGATGCCCGACAGGGCTGAGGAGCGGGCACCGCTGCTTCGGAGGTGACTGTGTCTCCTCTTCTCGACTCCCTTGTCTCGGGTCCTGGGTGTGTCTTGCTGGCTATGATGTGTCCGTCTCTCTCCTACTGTTTTGTTGCTCGGTTTCATCTTTGCCACGAATTCATTCTATCTCCTTTGAACTCCAGAGCCATCTGGGCTGTTTGCTCGGATGTTCCTTTTGGCTGACACTCAGGTGTACCCTCCTCTTTGTGTGCTCACCGGGAGGTTCCCTGGTTTTGACAGCCGTGTGTCAGGGTCCTACCAGCCCAGGGGTGCTAGTTGGGAGGAGCTGTTCAAGAGCAGTGCCATGTTAGTCTTTGCAAAGTGAAGCGTGAAGAGGAGTCAAGGGGAAAAGCCAAGGCGGCGTGCTTTCAGACGAAGGAAATGGCTGTCAGAAGCCTGTGTCCGTGGCAGATGAGGGCGCAGGCTCTGGAGCTCAGGGAAGGGGCCAAGAGCAGAAGAGGCGTCCGTCCTTCTGGCCTCACTGGCCATGCAGATTCATGGGGCTCAAGCAGGGTTTCAAGCAGGCGAGGTAGGTCGTGGCCTCGTCTCACGGAAGCTTCCTGAATGCCCTGAGTCCAGTGACAGTGGTGGCCTCCTGCTTCGGGTCAAGGCGGTTGGGCCAGTGTGGCGAGGGAGGTCTTGATGGGATGGGCAAAGCCAGACCAAGCAAGTCCTGGGTCCTCCCTCCACCTGGCTTTTTCTTCCCAGCTGCTAAATTGCAAAATGCAAAATGTGCTAGAGCCTAGATGGCCAGAGAGCTTCCAGCCTTATCCACGTTATCTTTATGTTGATGCTTGGGAGACTCACCTGGGGGGGTGGGCGGGGAGGCCGCCTGAGGGGGCTTTCCCGGAGGCCCCTCTCTTTGCACAGACCAGCAGAGAGTCAAAATACTGGGAAGCTGCTGGGAAAGGCTGCTAAAGTCCCCCTCCTGGTGGTGGGGTGGCCAGGAGCCCCCGACAAGCCCCCCGGGGTTGGCCGGTTTGGGTCTGCGCCACCTTGTCTGGGCAGTGGCTTCTTGGCTCCCTTCATGTCCTCCTCCCTTGGTGTTTCCAGAGTTGAGAGATGCTTCCAGGGTCACTGGCAAGGCCTTCAGCAACTCCTCCCGCCCCTTACAAAGACTGTAGGCACCAAGCAGGTCTCCACCCGGGCAAAGGTGAGGCCAATGGTCTACCCAGAGAAGGGCTGATTCATGGGAGAGGTGCCAACCTTCACAAAGCCCAGTGAGGTTACCCCCTTTGAGATAATCAGTATACTGGGGGAGCCACACACATACCATGTGGACATTAAGGGTGGCTATCATTACCAAATTATTTTCATTCTGTGGATAAAGAATGAGTCATTAATGCCATGCACTAAATTACTGAGTGTTTTTCCACTTTATTTATTCATTTATTCGGGGCTCTTCATGTTATGATCCATTAATCATTTTTACATATAAGAGAACAGCACCCTGTATGCCTCGTCTGTCTCCAAGAAGTGTCGGTCCTAGCAGGGAGGTGGCGTTTTTAAAATGAACCATATCTCGCGATGTGAGCACAGATGCAAAGATGCTAATATTCCTGTGGCATCTTTACTTGATCATTTCACAATTATTATTCCATGTGCTTATGATCAACCCCCATTTCTGGGTGATTGCCCTATTAATGGCAGAGTGATGAGAATGGAATTAAATATTTGCACTAAGGGCTATGCTTAATTGAGTTTCTTCTCTGCTTATTGCAAGCTTTGGATTTTGAAATTAAAGCCAACAAAAATGATGCCATTTAGAAATATGGCTAAAATTAGAAAGCTTTTAAATATGGTGAAAATTCTACAGAGATTTGGACTGTAAATTTCATGTTCAGACATGGGGAGTAATTTTGGAAACAAACCACAGTTCATTTATACTTTTTAAAAATGCATCTAGATTATATTGAGCAGTCACATTATCCCAGAAACTGTGTCAAACCCTGAGGAGTGAAATACAGGAAAATATAAACCTTAAAGTGGTTTAATATGCACCATTATCCCACTTAATTTGCAGCTGGAGGAAGAGAATGTCAGTCTTCCATTAGGAAGGACAATACGAAGCTCACGTGATCCCCAGGGTGATGGGGTGCTGAGCTGAGACTCAGGTATATCCTTCACTCTGGTGCCCTCACTGGGAGGCAGCATGGTTGTGACAGAGAAAAAGGCAAAGACCAAGCTACAAAGCTTTCTATATGATGGCAGAGCTTTGGGAAACTACTGAGATGTTTTAGTGTGGTGTGTGTGTGTATGTGTGTGTAAAATCAAGATCTGCAAGCAGAACTCTGAAGACAGAACTTTTAACAAAATAAAATGAAGCGCACAAAATATCAGGCATTACCTGTTTTATGTGCAATTACATAGACCACAAAGCATTGCTGACATGAACTCAAAATGTCGTTCAGAGTCTACTAATACGGTGCTCTGTGGTTTTGCAGTTTCCGTTCAGCTGGGGAGAGGAGCCAGAGAATAGAGAGATTGTCTTTACTCTTATTCTGACTTTTGACATTGAGAAAGTATGTCCTTTTGCTCATGGCACTGTTGTTTATGTCATTATTTTCTAGAAAGCTACTTAGTCACTGATGTCCCACCCCAGGACCTACTGACATATTTCGACAGGTGTGAATCAGAAAAGAGTTTTTCCCTAGTTTTATTTAAGCTACCTGATTTTGCCTATAATCACCCTTGTTATGAATTGTATAAGAAAAGAGGGCGATTGGAGCAAGAAGGATAGTATGTATCTTATGTAATGTAAGGGAAGGTCTTATAATAAGCTATTTCCACAGTAATGTGGTGTAACAAATTGTAACGAGGGCCCCTAGGATAAAGGGAAGTTCCAGGTTCCCTGCCCCACGCAGAAGGAGGGTGGAGCTGAGCAGAGAAAAAGGAGAGAAGGGATGAGAAGAGAGAATGAAGCAGGATGGGGAAGGAGGAGCCCTGAGGAAGCCACAGGGAGCAGCGAGCATGTGAGGAAGAAACCGGACTTGTTTCCTGGCCCTGGACTGGCTAAGGCAGTCCAGGGTGAGAGACCTGTGGGGAGTTGTGGGTAAGAGACCTGTGGGTTAGAGACCTGTGGAGAGTTGACTATGGCAATGTTTATCCTGATTTTGATGTTGCTCTTTTCCTCCCAGATTTGTCTGGCTATGTCTGACCCTTTTCCATGAGTCCCGGCCAGAAGGTGCTTTAGTCTCGTGGCGACTTTCAGGCCTTGCTCTGGGCCAATCCATGTTGGGTTGACTTTTGCCCATGAGGCGATGGGTCACTTCAGGTGTTTGATTTAGAAGTTATATTCTTTGTGTTCCGTATTGTATATTCACTGTATTAAAGTCACTTTTTGTTAAAGCTTTATATGTTTTGTCTTGTAACGGATGGCAGAACCCGCTTAGTGCAGGCAGGTTTTGGGGGGCTTTCGGGGTGCCCCTCTCCCCCTGTCCTCTAACAGAATTGGGGTGCCCTACAACAAAATCACCCCACATTCCAGCAGCAATAAAAAACTTTTGTTCTCTTGTCAAATGTGGTTTTCTGGTTTGGGATGAGCACCGTAGATGGTGCCCTTCGTCACTCCACAGATTACGTTTGTTGTGTCATCAGGAAGATGAGGTACATTCTTCTCATGGATGGTTATGAGTCTACGACTCCATATCAGTGAGAACACTAGTCCCACAAAGGGAGAAGAATGGACATTCCTATCAGCTGGACAATGAGCGACATTCTCACCCACCTAAATAGTCCTTTCCATGTAAAACAGAGACAGAGGCCAGTGGAATCAGGAGCGTTTCCTCTTGCATCAGCATGATAAGTCATCCCTGTCCTTGGTCTTCCAAAATTTGAATTTGAGAAACAATTTGCAAAGCTCAACTTTAGAAGTCAAATTGCAGGACCGTAAGGCATTGGCATTGCACCAGGTCTTGGCTTTCAGCGTGGCTTCTGCCTGGAACATAATCCTTGCCTCTCCCTTTGTTATTTTCACAAATGCGTGACTCTCCTTCAAACCCCAGATCAAAGATCTCTGGTCCTCTTTTCTTGGCACATGTCCAAGATTTGGAAGTTAGTAAGTGGCTAACTTTGTTGTTTTTGAATAAATCTCACAGCTAAATCCATCCTTCCACATCGGATTAAACTGAGACCCCCAAAGTAATTGTGATTTAGTTCAAGTCATGCAGCAGGCAGCCCCCTTAAAGAGATTATCCAGAAACAGGGGCAGATGCAGGCTGCAGGTCGCCAGTCCTCGGCAACACGGCTCTGTTTGAGTCGTTTTAATGGCCAACTCATGAAGACTTTGAGATGAGCTCTTAGAAAATCAGTTGACTTGCACAGTCTTGATTTTGATATAATTTCTTGAATAATTTAAGACTATACTGTTAGAGTCACCTTTCTCTTTTTTAACCCACTAAGTTGGAGTCTGTGTTTCTCCTCTTGGTGTTTAGTTCCATCAGAAAGCATTCTGGGCTCCCCTGGTAGCCTAAGAGTTAAGTCTTAGCATTATCAGCATGATGGCCTGAGTTTGATCCCCTGTTAGGGAGCTGGCCCACATGGCACAGCGCAACTCTCCTGTTTCCCTCTGCTCCCCTCGGCAGTGGATTTCAGTGGATCTGCCTGCTCTGCTCTTACTCTGTCTGGAGAATCCTCTCACCTTCTGTACCTCTGGCTTACACACCCATTCTTCTACATTAAAAAAAAAAAAATTCTGCAGAAGCATTCATCTGAAATAAGTTGAGGAGGAGGAGAGTAGAGTATACCCTATTGCCATGTAAGTCTTATAACCCAGTCTGGGATATTTGAACTATTTTAATGGATTTTTCATAAACAGGAAGTGCCAGAGAGCAAGGAAAAACCAGTTGGTTTCATGGATACCTGCTGACTTTTCCTTCCTGGCATATAGACACCCTGTGTTCATCACTTCCTCGTTTTGAGTTTGAATCCCCTCCTCGTATAACTATAATCCAAGTGAGGAACGGGACTGCTATCAGAGAATAAGAATGTCTGTCACCTACCAAAGGAAAATAAAGCTTGACACCAACCATTCCAAAAAAATTCTGTTCCATGTTTTTTCATGGAAATCTTAGGATAAAGAATACGTCTTTTTTTTATTATTATTATTGATCTTGAATACAGGCTACTGTCTTAACACACTAAGTGGATTCCCTTCTCCCAACTTATTCCTTCAGGGACACATCATTAAGGAAAGACTAGTCTTTTAAGACCACGGGATGTGGTGACGTTGGCAGCTTGAGTCCTTCCAGGAATTTCCATGTATATTGTTTAAATGTTTCCATTATTTCCTACTCAATCTTTTATTGATTTTCTGACTTTTACATATGGGAGGGGGTCGCTCCCTGTGTCTGAAGCAGCCACAGGGGGGCCACATAACCTGATGACATGAAAGTCTGGGTGGGGTGGATGTGTTGAGTCTGGCAGCAGACCTATGGGAAGAGCTCAGAGACAAACAGTAGTGGGCCAGGAGGTGGGACAGGGAAGAGGAAGCTTCAGCAGGGGGGGGCAGGGAAGTGTGCTGCTGATGCTTCCTTCAGCCTGGCTCTCTGCGCGTTGCTATTACCTCTCTACCACCAGGACAGACAGCAGCCAGACTGTAGGGAACACTTAGAGAGGCTGTGACTTCCCTCAAAGCATGGGACAAGAAAATGGTGAATTCAGAATTCTAACCCAATGAATGCCATGCTCTTTATGAGATGACAGACGGGAGAGCAAAGGAAGCAGTGGGCAAGGCTGAAAGCACACAGTTACACTCAGTACTGCAGGAGACCCTCAGAAAGCATAAGCGCATCAGTCCTGCAATCAGATTTCTAGGATTTATTTTTGGTTTGGCTCCATCCATCCCTTTGTTTTGTTTCTATACACTCCACAATAGGTGACATCATCTAGTATTTGTCTTTCTCTCGCTGACTTATTCCACATAACATAAGCCATTCCAGGTCTGCCCAACTTTTCACAAATGACAAGACTTATCATTCTTAATGGCTGAGTAGTATTCCATCACACATAGACACTGCTTCTCCCTAAGGTAATC
Organism: Condylura cristata; assembly: GCF_000260355.1. Taxonomy (NCBI): domain Eukaryota; kingdom Metazoa; phylum Chordata; class Mammalia; order Eulipotyphla; family Talpidae; genus Condylura; species Condylura cristata. The sequence continues at coordinate 54,299,825 of NW_004567113.1, forward strand.
ATCTGCTGTGGGGCACTTAGGTTGTTTCCATAGCTTGTGCCGCAGTGACCATAGCAAGTACATATATCCCCTGGAGTTGGTATATTTGTGCTTTGGGTAGATACCTAGGAGTGGGATTTCTGAGTCATATGGCAGAACTGGTTTTTTTTTTTAGACAAACTGCCATGGGGAAAAGCAGGAGGCGAGGCAAAGTGGGGGTGGTGCACAATGGCTGTGGGGGGAAGACTGTGGGTAACAACACTAGAAGGGGGGATTATAGACTTCTAAAACACACCCAACTTGTAATCACTGTTACGCCAGTTAAACAAAGAAAAGAAAACCAAACCAAACAAAGAAATCAAAAGTAGCCTAGTAACTGCACTTGAGAAAGCCTGGGAGTATAGCCCAAAATGGCATTTTGAACTACTGTTGGGTTAAGAGAAATTCTGAGCCACTTTCCTATATTTTTTCAGGACTAATTTTCCAGATAAGAGAACATCGCAGGATGGGTGTTCAGAAAATCCTAATTTTTTTTTTTTTTTTTTGTCCTGCAGAGAGAAATGAAAGGAGAAATTAAGATGATCACACTTAAGTTTCAGAAGTAGAAGGTGACATGGATGGATGATTGTGGGAATGACACCTATTTTAGGTGGATTAGGGTAAAGTGAATGTGTGAAAGGGAGTAAAACATGAAGAAGAACAGCCAAGGAGGTTAGAAGGGCAGCGGAAAGACTGACTGAGAGGAATGTACCAGGTTCTTGAGGAAAATGAAAGGCCTTAGAGTGAACTATGTTTTTTTTTGGTTGTTCTATTTCTCATTCATTCCCAAATGTAACACAGGGCTTAGCCAAATAAAATGTAAACTGTGATGCACAAGGGCTCGGAACACCCACTTCTCACTTCTGAGAGGTAGCGAGTTGGGCCACACGCTCCTGGGCAGCGTTCTGGTCGTCCTCGCCACAAGGGATGTGTTTAGTGATCCATCAAAGGTGCTGCAAAAGTCACCTCCTAACCTTTAGTCTGTTTGAGACTTGCTAGGGAAATGCTAATTGTCAATCCTCAGGAGCGATTTTGGAGCTGATTTCCCTATACAGCGTAGTTCAGCTCTGTATGAGCCCCGCAATCCTGGGAAGTCATCTTGTCCTTCCTGTCCATGAGTCTCCTTACACCTCAAGTAAAGAGCTTGGATTCAAATAACTGCAGAAATAGTCCATGCCAGGCCCAGTCTGCTGAGCACCACGGCAAGCAGGAGACTCTCTTGTTCTCAATATGCAAGCATTTGGGGGAGGCCCCTGAAAGACTCCCCAAGGCCCGGGTTACACACTAGAACTGTGCACACCTGACCTGGGAGGCAGGAACACCAGGACAGTCTGTGGCCATGAACTTCACTCTTAGTACTTCTTAGTGAAGATGTGTCTTTGTTCTGCAGGAAGCAACCTACATTATAATTTCTTAATTTCTGACATGTGGCCTCCAAACTGTGAAGTCATACTTTCTGTTTAAAACCACCAAGTTTATGGTAGTTTCTTACAGTGGCCTTAGGAAACTAGCCCAGTCTGTTAAGATATGACTGCGAAAAGACTCCCCAAACCTTACACACCTACTCTCTGTATCTTGCACAAATGATAGGATGATGGATGGAATACTGTGCCCCCCAAAAGTCATGTGGTTGAAATCCTAACTCCAAAGGTGAGGGTTGGTAAGTGGTACCTTTGGGAGGTGATTAAATTATGATCTGAAGCCCTCAGTAATGGGATTAGTGCCCTTTTAAGGGGTGGCCCCAGAAAGGTCTCCCTCTGAGGACAAAATGAAAAGAGCCAGGAAGTGCCAGTGAGACAGAATCTCCCTGTCTTTTGATATGAACTTCCCAGAATCCAGAAGCCTGAGAAATAAATGCCTGGTGTCTATCGATGTCAGTTTAGAGTATTCTGTGACTGAACTGTGGGAGTCCAAGCCAGATCGGACAGCGGCCCCTCACCAAACCATGGCAGTCTCTCGAATGGCTCCCCTCAAACCTGTTCTCCATACGGGTGTGTTCTACTGTTTTTCCGAATTTTTGGTTTGCACTTCTTTCTTCTGGCTTCTGTGTCTTTCTGAGGTTCTGTTCAATGGAATGCAGTGGTACGGTCTCAGGCCAACTGCATCCTAGCAGTAGAAGAAAATTCAAGCTATTCTATTCAATGAGGTGCCATCTGCATTTCCACCAGCGAGGACTGGCGAGTATAGATGATGCTGCACAACCCTGCATGACAGTTGTATTCCTCATCTGTGAAGTCGCTGTGCATAATCTGGTTTCCTTATCTATGAGTTCTTATTTTGGTCTAGTGTATAAATTATGAATATTATCTTTTTTATGGTTAATTTATTTCAAGGATGTGTTTACCTTTCTGAATTACTCTCCATTTTAATGTAGAGAAGTTTTTCATTTCAAGTAGTCAGGTATATTGACAATTTCTACTGTGATTAATGTTCGTGATCATCACTTAGAAAAATATATTTCCACATATACCATTTGAATAATTGGTTATGTTTTTCGGGAACTTTCATACTTTTTAAAAACATTTTTGCCCCATTTGTGATTTCAGTGAGGTCCAAATTCAATTTTTCTTTTTAAAGAGTTATTTATTTTAATTTTATGCATAGAGGAACTGGGGCGTAGGCCAGAGGTGTGTGTGGGGAGGGTGGAGGGGTAGAGAGAATTCACCAGAAACAGAGTGGAGAGAAGGACAGGAAGATTGTCTGAGATAATGTTGCTGAGGGGAGCGGTGGGGAAACAGGAGAGATCTACTGTACCTGTGGGTCAGTCACCTTGCTGGGGGTAGAATTCAGATCTAGCGGTGACAGTGCTGAGAATTAACGCTTAGGCCACCAGGGAGGCCAAATTCATTTTTTCTCAAGCAGATAAGTAATAATCGAAATTACTTTAGCAACAACTCTTATTCCACACTATTTTAGGATTCTTTTTTATTTTGAAATTTTGAGTCAGTTTGTATTTTTAAGATTCTAGTATATTGTATATTGCAATACCCTTGGTCTTTTTTCCTAACTATTATCTCTTCAGCTCACTTCAGCATCGCATGTTAAGACTTGAAATAGATCGTGTAACTTATCAATTACAATGGTAAGTGAGCAAGTAAAACAGAAAAGCCGTGTCACCAAGAGCTGGCCCAGGCGGGGTGAGCCTGACCAGTCACCGCCCGCTATTTCTCCTGGGAAGGGAAGTGCTTGTCTCAGGGGTGGCTCATGGCTGTGATATCCATGCTATTACCTCCACTTTGGGAATGTTCTCCTTGAGTGCTCTGGACTTCGGTCCTTTGTGAGGTTCCTCATGACCATCTTTAGCTCTCCAAACACCAGGGCTGAATTCACTCCTTGTTCCATCAATGTCACTGAATCCACATCACTCATTTTGTTCTGGCTGAAGGTGGTTGGATTTTCTTGTCGCTGTGGCATGTTGCATTTCCTTGTGCCTTATTATTTTTCTTACTAGCCTTTATCTCAGCCGCTGATCTTGTTACAGGACATGCTTAGCCTCTGCCCACCTGATTTGTTTTGCAGGTAAATGAAAGTAAATAGTTTTGTGTATTTTCTTTAAGCTTTATTTATTTATACATACAGAACTGGGGTGCAGGCCAGAGGTGCAGGGCAGTGAAAAGCTTCACCAGAGACAGAGTGGGGAGCAGAACAGGCCAAATGATGAAGTCCACTGCTGAGGGGAGCAGCGGGAGGGTCAGGAGAGGTCTGCCACGCCATGTGGATCTCCTCTGGTGCAGGCGGGGATCGAACTCATGCTGAAGTGGCTTTAGCTTCTTAGTGCTGTGCTATAACCCGCTGCGCCAGCAGGGAGGGCCCCAGTTTTGTCTATTTTTAATAAGCTTGATGCATTTTACAGGACCACGGCTTCTTCAGCTTCCAGCATGGGCCTTCCCCAACTTGTCTGATAACTCTAAGTCTTCTTTTGAATATTTGCTTCTGTTCCATGTGTTTCGTTTTCATTCCTCTCACTCTCCAGTGTATCCAGGATGATGGCGGCAACAGTTTCGATGCTTGTAACTACAGCAATGCCAAACCCCATTCACCTTGCTCACCAGATTCTTCCTGTTTCTCCTCATCTGGCCACTAGTATCAGGTGTTTTTGTTTGTTCGTTTTTAATGAGGCTTTATTAGTACATGGAAACAAACCAGGATGGATTTTATTTCCATTCTTTTTTATGCACATATGTATTTTTATTGCAATGATATTAAATATATGCATTCCATTGGAGAAATTGACAGTTAGTTATACTCATTCCTATTATTAAGGACAAAGTCTACTGACGTAGGCTATGTACCGGTGCTGTCTTATGACAAGGTCCGGGCATTGGGGGAGACTCCCGAGATCATGGAGGCTGCTTGGTTCCCAAGAAGACATACAAAGGGGAGTTCAGGTTCCCAAGAAGACACAGTAAGGGGAGTCTCCATGGCGATGCTTACCGAACTACCTTGGGCTTGTTCTTGGCTAATAGCAATTGTATTTGACCATCAAGCAATTCTGGGCCCTCCTTTGTTTGCGGCCTAATTGGACATTAAGAACCAGTGACAAAAATGTTTAACAATCGACAATGATTTTCTCAGAAATGTGCCTTAGCATAAATCAAGAGTATAGATTGTCTTTATAAATATGGATAAAATATGATTAGGATGTACTTCCTCCTGGGACAGTTTGGAAACTGGGAAATGATTGTTCATAGGAGGACTTAAAGATTTGCTGCTTTATTTGAGATACTGATTAGAATGATTGATCATGCTGGAAAAATGGGGATGCTGATTGCTTTTGGTGGTATTCTTTCTATGATCAAAAGAACTGCTTTGTAACACGTAATCACAAAAGTTTCAAGGTAGCTATGGAAATTAATTGTTAAAGATTTGCTTCAATGCTCATACTGATGTAATCTCACTGCTTGGAAATTGTTGAAATAAAGAACCGCTGAAGTCTTCGGCAGGAGATGCTTGCACCAGCTAGAGGGTCAGTGTGTGCCTCATTGCTCATTTCACCGATGCCACCTCATCCTTCGGGGAAAGGACCCCTGACCGGCCACCTGTCAGAGCTGGACTTTGACATCTGGCGTGGTCTCTGACAGTCTACCTTTCCACTTAGTGTCATGTTTCTTTATATCCCTCGATGGCATTTTGTTCATTTGTGATTTTGACTTTCTCCTGGAGGTCCTATTGGTCCTGGTCCTTGTGGATGTCTTTGCGGGGGGCTTCTCCAGGTGTGAAGTGCTGTAGATAACAGACCAGTGATAACACTGCCCCTTGTCTTAACCTTTCCAAATGACACAAATGAATACCTCCCTTCAAGACCAGTTTGCAGGGCAGCTGGTGACACAAATTCCAGAGAGATGTCTCAACTTGGTTAAGGGGGTGGGTGAAGAATTTAAAACTCGAACTTCAGCAGCCAGTGGTGCAGCAGGGAGCAGAATTTGCTTGAACAGTCACCATGGTGGTGAGAGATGGATCCTGGCAGCGATAGTCAGTTCTATGTGAAATGGGCATAGAGAATAAAGTCTAAGAACTCCTGCCACAGAGCATATACAGAGACCTTGTTCCTTAATTATATGATGGGAATCTAAAAAATACATGAACCAGGCCTCCCTGATGGCACTGAGATTAGAGTCTCAGCACTAATGATCTCTCGCCAGCCACTGTGGCCGACGAATCCTCAGCTAGGTTTCTGACCTATGGGGTGCAGCGGATCCCTTCTGTCTCCCCGAGGCCCCCCTCAGCAGTGGCTTTCAGTGGATCCTCCTGTCTGCTCCCCGATCTGTCTCTGGGGTCTCTTTCCCCCTTGTGCCTCCTCCCTGCCTTTGGATCCCAGTTCTTGTATCGACAAATAAATACGATAAAACTAAGAAATATATATGAGTCAACTAATGAACTCATTAGTAGCAACTTTTCTATTTCAATACTCTGCATTATCACCACTGAGTGTAAATATGAAGGTTCATATTTAATGAAAACATGAATCGGTTCATTTCCATTTATCCAAAAAGTTGACAACAAGTCAATAATTTGCACATGATACTGGTCTGGAATGCCCACCACTGGGCCACAGGGAGTGAAAGCTGACTCGGTCTCCACCTTAAAGAATAAACTTTCTTTTATGAAAGCAGTTTCCAAAGACTTCAAACAGAATCACATGTAATGGTTTCACTCTGGGTCAGAACATCATAAATCTTTTGAAATATGTTTTAAGATCGAGTGTGGACAATTTTGTGAAAGTCATTACAAATTCAGTTTAAAATTCACACTAAAAATGACACTGTTTGTTTTCATGGGGTTGTTGTTAACATAAATTTTGGTGGGAAACTGCAGGGTAGTAGAGGGATGTGACCCCTTGGTCTGGCCACTAAGTGACCAAAGCAGGAATGCACCTGGAATCTGCAGGGCCTACAAATTACAGTTGCATCCAAACAAGCGGAAACATTCTGCAATAGAAGTCGTGACTTCCCCAAAGTACGAAGCGTCTACACGTTTACATTCAGAGTAACCGCAGCAAGGAACCGCTCCTGTGAAGTCGGTGTGGAACCAAGCCGGTATACGCTGAAGCGTAGTATATGTGGCTTGTCTCTACTGCTCTTCCGATTCTAGAAATATCTGATCTACTTTTTAACCACTCTAAGTCCCCTAACCACTCTAAGTCCTCCAGAGTACTTAGAGTGAAAGTAAAAAGGCTTAAAATAAATTGTTTACAATTTCTGTGCATGTTTTTCAAAATCAGAAAATTTTGAGAGCATTTAATAATTGGTTTTTAAACCTTCATCTATGGAAGCATTTTGTCAATTGGTAATGTGCAGATGAAAACGCCTTGATTTTATTTTTACAACAATAAATGAACGCCTGAACAAAATAAACAATGAGTCCAATATTTCATTGTGATATTTAATAAATGCACCCTAGATCTTTCAGTCTTTCAAGGGAAGAACATTTTGATGGAGGTCTTATGTTTTATTGGATGAATTTGTATTCTCTATTGAATGGAATGAAATTGAGAAAGCCTTTGAGAAAGCCTTTGATTTTGCTGTAATTAAATTGGGAGAAGCAAAAGGGAATAGGGACAACTTAGCTGACTAGTTTCTTATAAAATATTTGTCAACTAAGTGAATTCTGACTGAGAGTAAACAATAATATCTCTAAGTTGAACATATTTAGGCTAAAATGTTTAAATATAAAAATGAGAATTGAGGCTATTCAGTTTAACAAAGTGATTCTCAATTTATTATCTATGAGTTTACTTATTGAGAAAGTCTGTCTTCCTGAGAAGAATCAGTTGTAAGTCTCAATAATTCTAGATTTATTAGCTGTAAGTTTTAACTTTGATCATGATTACATGCGGTTCTCTGAAAAATGTTAAAAGTAATACTATACTAAAAAAACCACTTTTTTTCAGAAAAAAAATGTCATTACATAGCATAGTATCAGAGGATGTGTGGAACAAAAACTTAGCCAAATAATTGATATGTGCCAATGATGACCTGTTTACATATGTTTAACCACATAGTAAATTTAAAGAAGTGTCTGACTGTGTGTAAGTATATATGTGTGCATGCATCTGTGTGTCTATATACATATATATGTGATAAATATCAGCTATTTGTATTCTTATAAGTATTTTATATTCCAAAATAATGTTTGAAAGTAAAATTATGAATCCACCAAAGTAATAAAGCATGTCAGTCAACCAATGGATAAATATATGGTAAATATATTTTGCACTTTCCATTTTATTTTGAAAAGCAGTTCTCATGGTCAGACACCATGGAACCACCTTAATTCCTTCCTTGTCCACTAAGCACTGACATCTGACCTTAGCTGGCAGAGAGCAGGCAAGTAGAGTGGAGTTTCCAGTGTCCATCATGCATCTGTCCTGTTCTCTGCACAAAGAAAACTTTAGCTTCTGCTGCATTATCATTTTTTTTTAAAAAGATTTATTTATTTATTCATACAGAACTGGGGTACAGGCCAGAGATGTGGAGGGTGAGAGGATTCACCAGAGACAGAGTGGGGAGCAGAACAGGCAGATGGACGAAGCACACTGCTGAGGGGAGCAGCGGGCGGGTCAGGAGAGGTCTGCCGCGCCATGTGGACTCCTCCAGGGCAGGCGGGGATCGAACTCATGCGGAAGTGGCTTTAGCTTCTCAGTGCAGTGCTTTAACCCGCTGCGCCAGCAGGGAGGGCCAGCATTATCATTTTTAAGGCATTACTAAAACAAATATTTGAATGATGTGAGAATCATTGCAACTGCAGGCCCAGTCACCATTCCAGTTATACCAAATCATATCCAGAGGTCATAGGCAGAGAGTACGGTTTTTTTTTTAAAGATGTGTTAGAAGATTCAACAGTGACAGAGTGGGGAACAGGATAGGAAGATTGACGAAGTCCACTGCTGAGGGGAGCAGCGGGTGAGGCAGAAGCGGTCTGCCATGCCACGTGGGTCCCCTCAGGGGCTGGGGATCCAACTCACACTGAAGCAGCTGCAGCTGGCTTGCAGGGCTATGTCCTAACCCGTTGTGCCACCAGGAAAGACCCAGAGACTGCATTTCTAATGGTATCCTAAAGTGTATCTAAAATTGAGACTGCAGAGAAAGTGAAGAAAACTTGACTTTTTTTCTAACTTATGCATACAGAACTGGGGTACATGCCAGAGGTGCAGGGGCCGTGAGAGAATTCACCAGAGACAGAGTGGGTTGCAGAACAGGCACAAAGGCAATCGTCCACCTCACCCACGGCCTTGGGGCTTCTCCCCTCGCATCAAAGCCCATCTCGTTCCCAGACCCAGAGTCCTTGCTGGTGAGTCAGAAACTGTGCACTAAGGACACAATCTATAACTGGATGTCAAAGGAGAGAGAGCAATGAAGAGAGGAGGGAGTCAGGAAGAAGAGGCCGGCTGAACCAATAGGTCCTCTGCGGACAGTCCCTCTTGGGGGGACGAAGACCATGAGCCCCAGGCTGGCTGCTTCTGTCTTGGGAAGCCCTGCTGTTCTGGGCCAGAGGGAGGTGTTCCATTGACCAACCCAATCCTATATCCTTGACGTAAGTGTCCCTGGGTCCTGCTTCTGTCCTCCGTTAGGAGGGCCATAGTGTAAAATACATCTTGCCTTGAGTCTTAAAATTAGCTCCATGTAGCTGGAAAAGATCATGCTTAGTGAGATAAGCCAGAAAGAGAAAGAAAAATACCGGATGGTTTCACGCATAGCAGGAGTATAATGGACCAGGAGAGAAAATAACAAAAATAATGAACAACCATAGACCAGAGACATTTTGTGGGGGTGGAGTGGGGAATGGGATCAAAAACAGCGGGGGGAGGGAAATGCATGGGACTATGGTGGTGGCACAGGGGTGATTTGGTGATGGGAAACCCACGGGGGTTACAATTGAGATGGAAAAAGAAATGTACAAAATGATGTAAAAATAAACTTTTGTAAAATAAAAAAAAGTTAGCTCCATGTTGATGGAAAGTGTCAGGTCTTGTGACCCTGGCGCCCTCTTTCCAGTCCCAGGAGCCGGAACACAAAAGGGAGGGGGGAGGAAGGGAACTCCGAGGGGCCCCCAAACGCATGTGCCTGAGAAAACACCAGTGCTGGCTTCTGAAGGGAAGATGTGGGGAGGAGAGAGCAGGTGTGGCTGAGACAACACAGCCCGTGATTCCGATTACTCCAGACCAGCTGACTCTGGGAGGGTGCTCAGGTGGCCATTTAACGAAGCAGTCGATGCTAAACACCTGCTTTGAAGGAAGCCGAGGATGGAAACACAAGTCTCTCCCTGAAGACAGAGCGGAGCCTTCCTCGTCGTGGCCCCTCGCCCCAGTGGCTAGAAGGCTCATGTGGGTTTTTACAGCGCTTCAGCTAATAGAAGCAAACAGTCGGCTCACTTAGAGGAAACCAAACAAGCAGGATACCAAAGCCGGGGGTGGGGGAGCTGAGGGGCAGGAGGGGCACTGACCTCACCCAGAGCCTCGCTCACCCAGAGGTGGGTGCTGACAGAGGAGAAAGCAGACCCAATATCGGTTTTTAGGAATTATCGATGGTGTTTTTAATTCAGTTTGCCTTGGGATCTCAGGCAAATACCAGACGCAGGGATTAAAGAGTTTCTGCTCCCCAAGACAACTCGTGTGTTGTATTGTTCTGGCAGAACAAGGTCTCTGGTTTCCCTTTCTCTGGTTTGATCGCCTTGCTCCACCCGTTGCCTTGGGGATAAGTAAGAGATCAGCTCTTGAGCTGGTCCTTGCCTGACAGGGCTGAGTAACCCTCAGCACCTCCGCAGTGGAGAAGTCCAGAATTTCAAGTGGCGGAATGACTTGAGGATGGAAGAAAATAATTTTGAAATGCTTTCTTTCTATTTTATTTTTTAATGTCTCCACATAAAGAAAAAAAAAACATACATCTTCTGCTGTGAGCATTGCACTGGGCAGTTTTTCAAATTAATGCAGTTTAACTATTACATTAACTTAATGGCTATTTTCCCCTACTTTAACCATGTTAAATGTGCCGGCAATAATGAGCTTCTAATGCTGTCTCTTTTAAGTCTCAGAGGCATCTTTAGAGCTGCTGCTTATCTCGTGGATCATAAAGCTGCATAATTTAGTATTCAAACAATTCATTTAAAACTGAAGCCCTCAGAATTACCGTAAAATTAATCAGAACAAAGTCATCTTAACCCATCAGTTCGGTTTATCTCTAGTTAGCCAATTTGCAAGTGAAAGTGAGATAAATAACAACATTGACTGGGTTCCAGTTTTCTCCGGGATCGAGTCCTTCATTCCCAGAGATACCAGTGAGGGATGGATAGAGGTCTGGCCGCCGTTAGAATGAACCCTTCATCAGCAAGTACATTAGGACTTTAATCGCGTTCCATGCTGTTAACTCTGGAGGTTACTTCTTTGCTGTTGTCTCACTCTCTCTTTATTTTCATGTTGTAGTTCAGTCATTTCATAACTAAATGTCAAATTTGACGATTAGAGACAATTTTTCATGAATTGTCACAGTGCCTTCTGAACACCTCAGTATTTTTCTTAACTTTCCAGATAGAGCATACAAAGTTTTCAAATTTTCCAACAGTTGGGATCTTGCTGGAGTCTCATGGAATTTGATTTCCAGAATATTCAATTAATTAGAAGTTCCTGAATCTCTAAAATGTTCAATGTTTCTGGAGATTTGAGCCGATGGGTTCATGTTCAGGAGCGATTGAATGAACAACTGACATTTGGGATTTTTCTCTGAAATGTGAGAAACAACCAGGCTCTGAGTTTTGGCTAACTGTGGGGTAAACAAGCTGCTCTGATTAAGCCCCATCGCCCAGACAGGCATCCCCAAGCCACATGCAGGAGCCTGAAACTCTTTCAAAAGTCTGGGGAGGTACGTGCACCTCACAGATGAAGAAAGGATGTGTTCACCTCATTTCCTGACAATCCTTTGGGCTTGTCTCATTTTTGAAGCATCTTGAGCAGAGGTTTAAAATCTTTCAGTAAAGAAAGGGTCAGATAGAGAATGGGTTAGACTCCTCAGACTTCATGCTCTTTGCACTGAAGCGGCCTTGGCAGGTAGCCAAGGGTAAAATCATGTTCTAATGAAACTTTATGTATAAAAACTATATGTACAGAATATGACGCTCTGATAGAGAAAAAACTATTGACATTTCACCATTGCTTCACCATGGAATCTCTTCTTTTGCTTGACAATGCATCATCGTGGAAAACTGTAGTGCTGAGACTTCCCTCGGGGGAAGTAGCGTGTAACAAGATAAATGGATGGTGGGATCTAAGAGAACTGGGCAGCAGTCTGTGCTTTCCCTTCGTAACTCCATGGCATTTGAGAGGTCACTTAATTTTCCCAACCGTAGTGGAAGCAAGAATAACTGTCCACTCTTTATTCACCCCATGAGAGTGAAAGGAGGGTGTGGCTTGTGGTATCTTCAAGAAAGAGGAATCTCCTACTGGACATTTTTCTCCTTTTGAACTCCTATCTTACTAATTTTAGTATGTTTACTTTCCTATGGCTACAGCTTTAGTGCCCAACAAATGACTGTAACATCTCCTATGTGCAGTGAGTGGATCCTTTCTGGTCTCTATCCATGGAACGCCTGGCATTTCCCAAGGTGGCTGGCTATCTTGTGGAGAGAGGTGACTGATCTTAAAACCTGGGGTTCTCTTTAAGTTGGCTTTCCTGGAGACAGTTAAAGATAAAGTACTGGGGCTAGAGTCGGGGCTCAACAGGCATTCTTCTTTCTCTTTATTTTCACGATATTGTCATGAAGGGTTCAACTGTGATAAGCCCTGTTCTCCAAGCTTTCTATGCATCAACACGGTTCATTCTTAATCCTATGAGTTAGCAAGCTTGAGCTCATTTTCAGAAATAAGGAAACTGAGTCACTAACTCACAGCGCAGGATCACACCACCCATGACCAGGTAAGTCGAAATCAAAGACAGAAGCAACTCTCCTACTACTCTCTACATTTTTTTCTCTTTGGGAGAAAAATGTATCATCTTCCATGCACAAATAATTTCTGCATATTTGCTTGAGTATTTTGACTCTTTCAGCAAGACCACTCCATGGCTGGGAGGCATGCTGGGCAGTGTACAGGACTCAGGGTTTGGGGTTAGATGGTTCTTGACTGAAGCTGAAGCGACTGTTCATTGTCAAGTGACCTCACTCTACTTAGCATTACAAAGCTTCAGTGTCTGCAGCCAAAAAAATGAAGATAATTATCTCTGCATCATATGTCTATTTTAAAATAAAAGATTGGTTATAAACTCACAGTTTCAGGTACCTAAGAGGTCCTTAGTGTTCTTTCAACCTCTCCCCACACTATTATCTAGTAGGTCTCCAATGAAACTAAGTAAACCGGTGATTGTTATTCAAAGATTGCACTTGAGAAAAAAACTAGGCAGCCTGCCTCTCTTCTAAACAACTCCCTTGCCTTATTCCTAGCAATTCAGGTTCTCATGCAGACATTTTCCCTCCCAGCAAAATCTATCTTCTTGCATGAGATTGGTGTTGGACTTATATCCTTTTTGCAATGACATCATATTTCAGCCTCCCAAGGAAACTTGTGAAAGAAAATGTCGCTGACCTATGTGTCAATGAGAATTTGACCCTCTCACAGAAGTCACTTACCCAACTGAGCACTAGAAAGAGGTAACACCGTGGTTTGAAACTGTGCATCTCAATTTTAGACAGTAACCACACACCAAAATGGTTCTGTGGTTATCTGTGCCTATTAGACACCCAGGACTGTGAAAGGCATTACAATGGAGGGGGGGAATAACCAAAAAAAAAAAAACAACAAAAAAAACCTGACCAGACAATCTTCCTTTATGAAGCTTGAGAACTTTTTCTTTCCAGCAGGTGACATTACTATTCAGACTAGCAAGAAGGCTGGAGCATGAGGTTGTGCCACGACCAGGTTTCAATGTTGGTCGTCTAGCACCAAAGCCATGGCAGTTTCTTCACGTGGCTTCCTAATCCCAGGATTTCAGGATTTTCTTCCCTTACTTGGTGAGTTTCCTTTCAGAACCGCTGCCCAGGTGCCCAGACAGACGGCTGCTCTCCTAGTGGAAGACGGTGATATCGCACTGCAACACTCCGGCTTTCCAGTTTTGTAAGCACTTAATTGAATCTGAATCCTTTCGGGTAAATACCTTAGTGGTTTCAGTTTCCTGCACTGAAATCTTGTACCTTCCCAGGAAGGAGACCTGTCTTTTTGCCACAGACGCTGGAGGCATGCTTTAATGCATTTCAGACAAACATCAAGCTAAACTCAAGTACATTGAGAAGCACCGACCTCCTTTGCATTTTCTTAAAATCAATGTCATTCTTCTTTAACTTTCCTGGAGAACCTAAGCTCTTCCTCCTTAGGAATATAAAGAAACAGGGCTAGAAAACAACGAAAAATAGGCAGGATGTTCCTCTCTGCCCTTGGGTTAAGTACACTCATAATAACCCTTCGATTTATATGTCATATTATGTTTTATGAAGCATTTACACCATCTCATTCAGTTTATGCAACAGACCCATGAGGCAAGCAAAGCAACAATTATAAGTCACAGTCCATCCTTTAGAAAACAAGGACCTTTTGGGAGGTGAGGCTGAGTTATTATTTCCCCACGCTGGGGCTACATATTTAGCACTTGGTGATGTCTAGCACAGAATAAACACATAAGAGAAACAGGGAACTAATAGATTTGTGAATTAAATTCCAGGGGCTAGGTATCTGTCCGTGAGCACAGAGTAAGTGTAGCACCAGGATTTCAGAGTTCAAACCCTCTCTTCTTGCAATTACATCTGAGCAAACTCATCTGTTGCATTCTCATAATTCCTCGAGTGCTTAATGCTTGTCCAACAGAAGAAAACTATAATAGGACTAGGTCCAAATAGGCCATTAAAATCATTAGACGTAGATCCAAGCCCTGGATCTGTCACTTATTAGCTTGTGATCATTTTACTGAGGCTCAATTTTTACTTATGTAAAGTGAACGTGTTAATGGCTTCCTTTCACTTTAGCTAGGAGACGACAGTTGGCTGTGCCCAAGGGCACCATCAACCCACCTTGCCGATCTTAAAGTTTGCATTTGACACAGCAGAGGTAAAGAGTGCCATCCTAATGGGCTGAGTGTTGATTCGGATGCTTTGGCATTCTTCCCAAATCTTCACTGACTGTTTATGATTTAGAGAATGCACACCCACCCACAGCACCCAGCACACGTTGAAGCTCCTGCAAATGTGCCTAATAAATCTAGGAGGTGGCTCTCTCCTCCATGGATGTCTTACTATAGCAGGGAGACTTGCTCTTCCTTGCCAAGATCCTGAGTGAGAGCCACTCCCGAGTGTCACCTGTGTTGCAGGGGAGAGAGAATTGCAGACCAGAGGCTGGAGTGTTTGAGTGGTCGAGGGGGATCTGCCTGGTGCTCTCTAACAATTCAAATGCCTCATAAGACCTAGATTTTATTCCTTGTAAAATTAGAAATTTGGTGTTGATCTCTACTTTCATGCTTTGCTCTGTCTTAGTTTTCAGGGATTTGCTATTTATTGTCCCTTTGATTTTTATCTTTATAGATGTGCTTTCTAGAAGTCTTCATACCAGATTCATTTATTTGGTAATCCTAGCTCGTTGCTGAATATTATAGCAAACTAGAAACTTTCCCTGAAGGAACTGGAATCACGCCAAAAATCACTGGAACAGGGGGGCATTCCTTTTGCAAAAGGGCTCACAGGTGAGATATCACCTCAGTTTTTTGACATCCCCAGCCTCAGTTATTATGACCTGAGGAAGTGACTGGCGGGACAGAGTTTCCAGAAGACCGGACAGATAAACAGCATCTTTCAGAATCACTTACACCCACTAGCCACCAAATCCCAGAATAAACAGGTGACCATTTCTAAGATGACCAAATTCAGTAAGTTTAAAATGATGATATTTTACATTTCAACTTTTTTTCTTTTTATAGGTTAAAGACTTATTTCAAGAAAATCCCCAAATCAGATGTGTTTATTCTCCTGCTATATCTAAGGTTTTGTCTAAATTCACAAGTGGATGAGAGGAGTAACTTAGGATGGCATCTGAATTGCCAAGCAGGGCATGGCATGGACACAGTACCTGCTTCCTTGTCTCCCTCCTCACCTGGCTCCTGCAGAGGAAGCGCTGCTTGTTCCTCCGTCTCAGCTCTTCACGCAGGTGTGGGGACGTTTATGTTCTCACCTACTTCCAGGACTTGGGACACGGGCTGACATCCTCAGCGAGTCCCAGCGTCCCTCAAAGACCACAAGCTCCTGTCTCAACTGTTTCCACCTCCTCTCCAATCTTGGAGACTTCCCTAGGCCTGTGGTTGCATCTGTACTTTGAGAAAAGCCGACGGGAGTTTCTACCATTTAATCACTGTGCATTCACTTTCCTTATGAGATCAAAAACCCTTGTAATGCCACACGGTCACTGTCCAGGGCCACACAGTCACTGTCACTTTGCTCTTGCACTCCCATGAAACAAAGGTGATTTTTGGTTTCTTTTGTTTGTTTTAAATCTTGGTTCATGAAAACCTTTAACATCAATTCTTGAAGTGAATTTCCATAAAAAGAAAAGAAAGAAAAACCTCTCCATTTTAGCTATTCACACTACATTTGGCAAATAAAAAGATGCTTTATAAAAAGAAAAAAAGCAAGTTGTCACTGATTTTGCGTTAAATGTGGGCCCGATTAAAGCTGGTTCACTTTTTGCCCCCCTTAGCGAGATCTGGGGCCAGGAGGGGGTACTTTATAATGAATTATATGTACTTGAGATCCATTTTCAATCTTGGGCTTGTAAACACTCATTTGTACAAATGCATGTTTTTCTGCTCAGAGAATGCATATCCTAAGAGTTGTTCTGCTCTATCAGTCAGAGCAAATACATGTTCTGAAAAATCCCCTAAATACCTAATTTTCTGGCAACAGGGACTATCTTATTAAAAAGTCATTTTAGTTTACTGTGTATTGCTGGAAAAATAACTGTTATTAAATAAGCAGCTTACAGCTCAGCTGAGAATTTCTTTCAAAGGTACAATTGATTGAGAAATGGGAAGCTGTCCAGCACCCCAGGGTTCCAGGGTGTCTACTCCCACAAAACCTACAGTTGTCCTTTCCTAAGTCAGGCAGACAATGGGTTCCGACACCTGGGTGACATTAGCATTAGGACCATGACCTGGGGGTCTTCTCTCAAGGTTACCTGAGGTCACTGTTAGGATCATTGTGATCATTTTTGGGAAAAATCACTAGATTTTTATTCCACTTTATATCTAGATAACATGCTCATAGTTTCAAAAAAAAAAAAAAGTAATACATAGTCAGAAATATACAGTACCTACTACAGATTTTCCCTGACACCTTAGAAGTCGACTCCAGAAGAGTGTAGATCTTTCCATAAGGTACATCAGAGACCCTCCCTGGTTTGTCTTTAGATTACATCATATGGGTGCATCGTGATTCAGTAACTTCAACCTTATGTATGAACCTTTAGGTATTTATCAATCTTCCTGAAAAAAAAAAAAAATAGTGAAAACCATGAACACAACAGTTTACGTATACACAGGTATACCTGCAGCATGAACTTCCAGTTACAGAATTATGGAGTCTAAAGGCTTGTTCAACTGTTGATTAGATATAATTTTCCATATGGTCTCCAGGGCTGTGTAACCCAGCTTCGTCTCACCAACACTGAGAAGTAATGCTTGCACCCCCTCTTCATGCACTCAGAGGTCAGGGCCACATGCTGTCCACTCTCTGAGCTCTGTTGACTGGGCTGAAAAGCTGGCATATTTAGAATTTATACTTATTACTGTCCGAAGTTGCCAGTTTTTCATATGCTGAAAAAACTATTAGTGATTTTTCATTAATTATGAGTCTAGTCATATCCTTCACACATTTTTCTGTTGAGTTACTATATTTATCAATTTGTTGGGACTTTTATAGACTAGGACCATGAGCTTTACATCTGTGATATGAATTCCAAATTACATGTCAAAGCTATCACCATCATATTTTAAAATATGATGCAGTTTTAGAAGCTGAGTGTTTAACGGCATTTCATCTCACATGACCCCGCGGTAAGAAATGGCCCCATTCCAGAAGTTACTTAGGGCTACTGTTCACTTGCTGCTTCTGTTACTTTTTAGATGTGTTTCGTATATTTATTTTTCCCTTTGGAAATTTTCCTATTAGTGTTTAAGATATAGGCATGATTATTTTAACTTATTCTTGCATATCCACATAGCTACTCTGTTGAGTTTTTGAAAAGCCAACCTTCCTTCCATTATGTTAGACTTTGCTTTTGTCATGATTAGATTTCTGTATGGATCCATGTCTTCCTCTAAGATGTCTAATTATTTAATATCATAAGCAATACTATCTTAATGATAGCAGACTGAAATAATTTTAGAACCTGGTAGGGGTAGGTTTTAATACATTGTAATATTGAGTCATATTTTCTATGCTCTGGATTAATATTCACTGAAAAATGTTTAGGGTCATCTTGCTAAATTAAAATAAAAGACATATATACTATACTACTACATTATTATAATACTGTATTATGAATATAAGACTATATTATGAAATGGATAGTTTAACTTCAAGAATTTCACTTATTTGCAATGTGACAATTTGCAATGTTCCCTAAAATTGGAATGTGTCTTTTGCAGCAACTTGGATGGAGCTGGAAAAGATCATGCTTAGTGAGATAAGCCAGAAAGAGAAAGAAAAATATCGGATGGTTTCGCTCATAGCAGGAGTATAATGGACCAGGCGGGAAAATAACAAAAATAATGAACAACCATATACCAGAGACATTTTGCGGGGGTGGAGTGGGGAATGGGATCAAAAACGGGAGTGTGGGGAGGGAAGTGCACGGGATTATGGTGATGGCACAGGGGTGATTTGGTGATGGGAAACCCGCGGGGATTACAACTGAGATGGAAAAAAATATATACAAAATGATGTAAAAATAAACTGTTGTAAAAAAAAATTGGAATGTGTCTTCCATTTGTTCAAGTTTTCTTTTATAGCTTCAGTAACATTGTCTTCAAATCTGTCCCTGTTTACCCTAGATCTGGTACTTCAGATGTTAAGAGGACCTTCTCCCGGTCCCTGGAACATCGGCCCCTGTTTCTACTGGCTGTGCGCACCTCGTTTGTGCTCCTCTACATTACTGAATCCTCTCATCAGTTGTGATGAGTTTTCAGTGGATTATCTTGAATTCCCAAATAATAATTTCCCTGCCTTATTATATTTCAATCCCCACTTTACCATTGTTGCACTTATAACGGATTTCCCTTTGATAGTTAGGTCTGTTCATGTTCACATGCTAATTGTTAGCATCCTTGTTCTAGACTTAAGGAATGCCTCTTGTTCACCTTTTGTGTCCATTGGCTTTGAGGCTGAGATGAATATGCATATATTATGTCAGAAATGTTGATCTTCCTAGTTTACTGGGGTTTTCCCCCCTAAAATCAAAAATAGATGTTGAATTTTATCAGGAGTTACCTTAATGTGTATAGATGTAATCTTTTATCCTGAAGATATGCAAAATAATTATATAGTAAAGCACTTCTTAATTTTGAATCATTCTTAGCTCCCGGAATATGATGTAATGATGACTTGCTAATATTTTGATGGGCTCTAAGCTATCTGCTGATACCAAATTTGAATTTGTGATTTCTGCATCAAATTATATATTTCATTATGTTTTTGTTTTGCACCTCCTCAATTACAATAAAAGCACAGATTTGGACTCTTGTGTTCTGCTAAAGCCCTAACACCAAAAACTGTATCTGGGCCTTAGTAATTTCTGGGTGGTGGATGAGGTGGGAGAGGGGTCTGGGAGCTGGTGGAGGGGCTGCTTGGGGCAGGTGTGAAGGGCTACATTTGTAGAGGCTTCAACCTATAACCTCCTGAGCCAATACAAAGATGGAAACCTACTTTACCTTAGTAAACACAATGTGAAAAGATAAGTTGACATTTATACACTCAAGAAATTGAGACTTCTCTGTTTAGCCCTTTTTGCTGAATTTCAGTTACTTCACAAAAACCCAAACAATAACAACAAGAAGCCCTCAGGAAAAGTTAAAACAGCATCCCCATGAGCTTATATGTTACAATTTATAGTTACAGTGTAAGTTAGTTAAAATGAGGGGAAGGCTTACCTTGGAATTCCAAACCTTACATTTATAAACAGATTTCTACCAACATAGTCACATGGATTTTTTTTTTAATTTCTGTGTAATGCTGAACTCTATACACCTATCTATGCATCATTATCTATTAACTTTCTATATGGAATTTACTGGAAGCCATCCTCTCCTAGTTTCTCAGTTATAAAAATGTCACACTTATGCCTCATTGCATAATACAAATTTTGTTTCCCTTCCGACTGCAATCTGTGAGGATGTGGTCATCTGTGATTTTGTTGCTCAACCGTTTTTAAAGCTTCCCTTTGTGCATGGGATCGCCGTGGGCGATCCTCACGATAGAGCAACAGGCAAATAGCGGGTCTGCTGGTCTTGGCGCTATGGCTGTAAATATTTTTGCCTTTCCCTCTAGACATTCAGAAGCTTTTCTATCAGCTATTTATGTAAATGGAACCGCTGGTTTGCATTACCACCCATTCAACTTTATAATATAATTCCCAATTATTTTTCAATTAATTTACAGTAGAGTGCCAAGGTTCAGTTAATGAATATTCGCAACTTACGTTTGATATTATCAGACATTATTTTTTTTCAATCACATGGTGTAAAACAATCTCGAACTGTCATTTTAATTAGATTTCCGTGCTCACTAATGACGTGGAGCATATTCCAAAGGCTTCTTTTTTTTTTTTTTGACTATGTATGTTTATTATCCATGTATCTTGCCTTTTCAATGGCCTTTCCTTTAACTTCTCAGTTGATTTCTTTAATAGTTTTAGTGTTTTCGGTCTTTATTTTTTCTTGTGTCAGTTTTAGTACTTTCTCATTTCTAGAATTTCCACTGAGTGTAAAACCTACTGACTACAGTAATTCAAAATGATTTCACTTGTTATTCTTACTCGAACTTGCTCGATCTATATTTATTGTTACAGGGCAACCCAATGTGAACTGAGGTTGTCTGTAGGTACTCAACAGTGTGCTTAAGATTCAACTGCAGGCATACACAAAAAAGGTCAACAATGGGTTTATTTACGAGAGAGAAAATAAGGAAAGGAACAACTCAGGGAAAGAGAGAGAGACAAGCCAATCAATGCACCCTACCGGCTCTGCTGATCCTGAGCCCTGGTCAGCACTCCAAAAATTATTGAAAAGCCAAGCAATAAGCTGCCAGCAGTGAGGCCAAGAGACCCTTCAGCTCGTCACGTCTGGCTTTATATCCAAAATCCAAGTGGCTGAGGACTCCGCCCTCAGGGCCGAGCAGGCCACCCTTTGGTGCTGCTGGGACTTGTAATTTTTTCAAACATGGCTGCTTCTCTCCATCCTCTGGTCCTACGAGTCCTCCGTTTGGTGTTGCTGGGATTCACAGTTTCAGGGTCTGGCGTGGACTGGAGTCCATACAACCTGTATCTGTAGAGTTCATTCAGGACATCCTCCCCCACCCCCCCAACAGGAACAGTTAAGATCTCCTTTTTAGCTTCATTTAGATAAACTGTATCAAATTCCCCCAAAGGACTATTTATTTATTTAGGCTTGTATTTTCATTTTTCCAGAGACTTCTCTTGCTTTTTTGGGTCTCACATGCTGACCTCAACTGGAGGCACCTTCATCCCACCTGAGTCGCAGCTTGTTGACGTCATTCACGCCCATTAAAGTTTGTCTAATATATTTGCCTTTCCCTCCCTGTCCCTGTTTTTGCTTCTTGGTTATTGCTGGGTTTTATTTGTTTATTTTTCATTTTACCCATAGATATTTTTTTTAATTTGTAATGAATGAAGGGGAGCCCTCAAAAACACATTTTTTTTACTGTCTGTGTGAACTAATAACATTTTATCAGGAGAGTTCTTGGAGATTCCAGTGCAAAATTTAATTAGCAATCAAAGTAATTATGCATTTTAAGTGCACCTTATATGTATTTATTATACATAATTCTGTGCACCTATTATAATCATCATACAGTTGGATTTTACTTCTTTATAAATATTAAATTTTCTTAAAACTGAGTTTAATTAATTTATGTTTGTCCATTTCTCTCTCTCTCTTTCTCTTTCTCTCTTTCTCTACGCACACTAAAGATAGCCCTGCGAGTTCATTAGATATTATGTTTTATACTCTTAAAAATAGGTGCTTATTAAACCTATCCTTTTTAGTTGGTTGTTTACCTAATACCCTGGAAGGTTTGTGTATTGGTTACCTTAATAACTACAATTTGTGTTCTACATCTTCAATTTTCTATTTCTCATTTTAACTCATATTCCTACTTCTTAAAACATTTGCATGATTCCTACTGATCTACAAAATATGAGCTTATATCTAAAAATTATCAAGCATATATATAAACTTGTAATGAGTGACAAGAAAGAACATATTTAAGTCTCACTAAGAAATTCAGATTTTTAAATTATCAGAGACAAGGTAAGCAATGGCTGTTACATTAATAAAGAAATAATATTCACAGTAAAATACTGATTTTGGTCACTATTTGGTCAAGAAAAATGATCATCTAAGTTCAAGGAAACTTAAAATATTGTAAACTTTAAAGATAAATATTTAAAAAAATTAAAATAAAATAAAATGCAGAAATATCTGATTCAGTGATGTTTAGCAGTAAGAAGTCAAGTGAAATGAAAAAGAACAATTTTTAATATTTCAAATTGAGAGGACAGCACCACAGTACATGTAAGAGAACAATAGTAGACAAATATTAATAGAGAAATTGGACTGAGAATGTGTTTGCATTTAATCTCAGGAGAAAACTGAGAGACTGAGGTAGAGGAAATATTTGACGAGATACTTGCTGAGAAATGTATAGACCTGTTTAAAGATATGATTCCACATATAAAGAATTAAAATTCAAAAACAAGTCTTTACCTTGGCATGTTGTAATAAAACCTGAGAAATGAAAAGCAATGAAAAATCACTAAAAAACAACTCTAACAGTAAAACTTATTACATTGTTTTTTAAAGAGATTTATGTGTATTTATTTATGCATGTAAGAACTGGGGTACAGGCCAGAAGCTCAGGAAATGGGAGAATTCACCAGAAACATAGTGGGGAATAGAACAGACTGATCCACTGAAATACACTGCTGAGGGGAGCAGCGGGGAGACAGGAGAGGTCTGCTGTGCCCTGTGGGTCACTCCCTGGCCTGAGATAGAACTCAGCCACGTGTGGCTGGCAACAGCTTGATCACACTGAGACTTAACACCTGCACCACCAGGGGGCCTTAGTCACATTCTAAAGTCTGATTTCAGACTTATAAGAACTAGCACGATTAAGGCTGAAAGTTTTGACTGGTCATTTTAGAGTACTTAGAAAATGACTGTTACTTGGGGTAGCTGATAAATTTAAACTAGTCTTTTGAGATTAGGAGTCTTTGTGGATTATTTTAAGAGATATGTCTTGACTGTATGGATACTAATATCGTATAGTAAACACTGATGTAATGCAATATAATACAGAAAGCTGGTGGACTAGACAGTGATCGTTTATATGGTGGTTGGAACTCAAGGTGGAGCCAAGTGCTGGCTTGCTAAGAGCGGCTTTTCCACCATAATATCAAATAAGAGAGAGAGAAGAAGCAAACAGGCACTCAGGTGTCTTACATAACGATGCTAATCTCCTCCTGGGAGCACTAACCTCGTTATCTCTACTAACTAAATATTCCCCATAGGTCTCAGCGCCAATCACCATCACATGTGAATGGGAGACTCAACTCAGTCCATAGCTACAGGGAAAAAAACACTAACAAATCCCTTAAAGTCACAAAAGAATACAAGACATATTCCAGGCTGCCTGGAACACAACTGTTCTTTTCCAGAATCTGCTTGATTTCTCTTTCTGGAACAGTTTCCTGTTCATATGTACTTGTTTTTTTTTTTTTTTTCTTTTGTTATACATATGCAGATAATATCACATAAGGAAGATTGTTCCATTGGTTTTCCACTCAAAAAAATGTTATGGGAGTCTTTCCAACATAAAAGAAAAATACAAATATGCGAGTGATTTTGTACAGATGCCGAATGTGCCATTATTTGAATAACCACCGTTTATATGACCTATCCGAGATTGATGAGCATTTAGCTGATTTCCACTGCTTTGATTAACAAAATGGAGATGAATACCCTTGCACATACATCTCTGTAGTTCTGTTAAATTAATTGCCCCACGAAAGGCTTGTAAGGTGCAATAGCCTTGCAGAAGCAATGGACACCACATTCAAATGATTTATGTTCCTTTTCTATTTGAAATTATATGCTCATCTTTTTCTGAAGTGACATGTTGGTTCCCATGTGCCAAAAAAGGAGAGCTAGGCTAAATCTCTTCCTACTTCACCCCAAACATGACATTCTATTATTTGCTTAATTTACTATCATTTTTTATTCAGAAAAAAAAAGAGCCAAATTTGTTTTTTTTTCTTGTCACATTTTAAAAAATCAGTATTAATTTAATAAACTATTAGACTGATTTTAGCACTATTTTGCTTCCCTCCACTTTATTAAATTTATTCTGTATTCTGAAAGTAATATGCCCTGTCGGTAATGAGGTTAGCGATCCAGATATAAATTAACTTAAGTTTGGATATGGGTCCGAAAGAGAAGGCGAGAAGGCTGTTACTACCTCCCAGCATGGCCTTCTGCCCAGTTCCAGCTTGCACTCACCAGAAAATGGGGAAGGGCGGTGCGGGGGGGTGAGAGGCTGGGAGAGACTCTGTTTGCTGTGTCCCTGTCTTTCCCTCCCTCCCTCTTTTGCTTCTCTTTTCAGAATCATAATATATACTGGGGACATGACCTGACATCCCAAATGTGGAGCTTTTGATAGCCTTAGACTGGGCAGCCTCAGAAAGGGGAAGATCATGAGTGAATATTTGGGAATTCCTGAGAAATGACAGTGAACTGACTGGTACCTGAGAGATCCCAAACTCTGGGCCTAGACTGAGGCCTGGTGAACTCAGGCAGGGAGCCCAGGGTCAGGTTAGAAAATGGGGATTTGGAGACCCAAACCCTGAGCCCTGAGGGTCATATTATCTCAGTAAAAGCCACAGATCTTCTTTATTTGCTCAGACAATGGAAACCCAGGGATGATAAGCAAACCCTAATAATGTCTGGTTTGGAACTTCTTTTTATCCATGGAATGTGAGAATACCAATTAAATTGAACATTAAAAGCTCACTCAATACAATTTCTCGTATTGAGCATCAATACTCAAGAGCATCTTCCTTTATATGGAACTGTGCGGGGGAAGGTCTCCTTTCAAAGCGGGTGAGGTATGAAAGAAGTCATGGTCCCACTATTTATACCCAAACCTCAATTGTTTGTTTCAATCAAAGAGATAGCTGCTCACTATCTCTTCAGCAGTGGGGATTAAAGCTGGTGTTGACTTTATTGCTGAGATTTTTAGTTTAAATCTTTCATTCCCCTTAGGCAGGTGCCATCGTCATAGGATGGCCACATGTTCGTCAAGTGAAGACACCTTTAATGGTCCATTCCTCTAGCCGCTGTCTTCTTCCTATTTTTTTTTTTATCTGCCCTTACTTTTTCCAGTATGTGCAGTCATCTGATTTAACAGCTCACTGCTGCATCTCAGCCAAAGCCAGTTGAATGTGGATGGATGTTAGAGGCCACTCTGTTGGGTCTGTGTGGACAGGTGCATGGTCTATTTTTTTTTTTCTTGAGCTAATTAATATACTTATCTTCCAAAAAAAAAAACAAAAACAACAACAACAAAAAAAACCTAGGATGTTAGCTAAAAGTTTTCCAAATCAAGAAATGCAAAACAGCAATATATTGATGGAGAATTATTTTCAACAGACATTTACAGCTTGGAATCATGTTATAGTGACACAGCATTTGAAAAGAGAAGGATATCCAAATCAGGCTTTAGGTCTTGGTACCTTAATGATACCTTAATTTCTGAGTTCTTTGATACTTTTAAAGTTCTAAATCTCTTTCATGGAAATAACCCGACTCTGGGAATTTTAACAGTGTTTCTTTCTGGTTGCAAGGTAGATACCTGTGTCATAAATAGAGAGGATTTGTATTGCAGCCATAGTGGTGTATGAGCAAGGGGCAGAAATTTCCATGCCTCCTGACTCCAGTAAGAATTATATTCCCCATTTTCTGAGAACTCTCTACCATCAGCTGATCTCCAGAGGCTAGCACCAGAGATACCTAAAATAAAGCTAGCCAAAGGGTGGTCATTATAAATAATTCCTTTCTCTCCTTTGACTTTATACATAGTCACTCTACATTATTCAGGCATTGAATATCCATGCTGTGAATTATTCAGTCTTCCACAGCTTCCCCTTCCTCTTGATGTCTGACTTTTGCCCTTTTTCAAGTCATTAGAAATTTCACAGAGGTGGGCAAGGGAAGAGAATTGAGATTAAAGAGATGGGTATCTCATGCCCCTTAATAGCACATCTGTCAAAGAAAGTGCTAGCATTGTGGATAACAACTGCTAAATATCTGTAATGGGTAAGAAAATGTGGGTAAACAATAATATATTGTCTTTTCAACATGTATTTTTTATGTATTGTATGCAAAGCACTATGTGCTTTAAGCATAATATTGACTGATAATAATAGAAATGATAATAAATAGTAACCCACCCTTCATAATTTTACTTTCTAGTTGGAAAAAGCAAGTACAAACATAAATAAGTATGAAAATTTTAGGTAATTATAAGTGCTATAACAGAATAATGGGACAGAGAATATGATAATTTAATACTGCGGCAAATACAATGTTCTATACTGAGGTGCAAAGACTTAATTGATTAATTAAAAAGTGAGTGTGACCCAACTCATCAACAGGTTGTATAAAAAAGTCAACATAAGTACATGAAACATGTAATGTAGCAATTCTACTGTTAAGACATATGTGCAAGGGAATTAGTTGAAAATAATTATTCATACAAAAACATGTACAGATGTTCATAGGCTAAAAATCACAGTCAAAAAGTGGAAACAAGTCAGATCCCCCTCAATCGATGGACTGACCTACAGTGGGTTACGTCCACATCGCAGAAACCCATTTTGTCACAGCAGATGAGCAATGGACATGTGTTACCATGCACACGAGTGCTGAGGAAATCAAGCTAAGAGAAGAAATTGGGCACTAATGCCACCGATGGTGCACTGCCACTTAGAGAAATTTCCAGAAAGGGTAAATCAATAGAGCTAGAACTCAGACAAGAGGTTGTCAGATACCGGGAGAAACAGAGCTACAGAATGGCCATGCATGGGTGAGGGCTTTCTCGTTACGGGGGTGAACCTTTCCTGAAGTTAGACCATGGTGATGATGTCAGGCTTTAGGCTTCCCGGATTTGGGGCTTCCTTGGTACTTGACAATGGGATGAGAAGGCACAGCCATGCCTTTAACAGAAGCAAGAACGAAGTTTATAGA
Organism: Condylura cristata; assembly: GCF_000260355.1. NCBI lineage: Eukaryota > Metazoa > Chordata > Mammalia > Eulipotyphla > Talpidae > Condylura > Condylura cristata. The sequence goes on from NW_004567113.1 coordinate 54,326,896, forward strand.
GAGGCACCTGTTCTTGGAGTCATAATAAAAATACTTGCCTTTACTTTCCCACACCATAAGGGCTCCCACTTTATTTCTCCTCAGTTCACATGTCATGGAATAGATTAATTCCCACCCTCTTCTCCCAGTTAACTGCACTTGTCCTCTAAAATGGAGTGGATATATTAGCAAAGGAGCTCGTTCAGAGCCCTATACCGATTTAGAGAGACTTGCCCAATGGGCTCTGGAGTTTTCTACAAACCATAGTCCTTTCCCAGACTACATTATGAGTTTGTGTTTATCCAGCCATCTCCTCCTTGGCACCATATGCTCTGTGAGAGCAGAGATCATTTGTGTTTTCTTCTACATAAACTCAATATTTGTCAAGTGAGTAAGTGTTTAGTAAAATTATTGTGACTCAAAGATGAATAATGTGTTGGTTTTCAAACCAAGGAAGTGAATGAAACCACATGTGGAAAGAGTATAAGCAAAGTAGAATGTGGCCTAAGCTGTGGCATAAACCTAGATTTACACCAAGTAAAGGGAAGTCCAGAAGGTAGGGAAGAAGGTTTTTCAAAAAGAGAGCTTACTAGCTTATTACATAGGAATCCTTTTACGAAGGCTACCCATAAAATGTATTTCCTATACCAGGCCATTTACAAAAGAGAAGTAGGATGCTATTGTATTTATTCTGAGTCAAGAGGTGTAAATCACAACTTTCTAAGCAAGCCAAAATGATGGGACCAGACCAAGTTTTATTTGGCTGTTCTATTATTACTACAGAGGGGTGTTTTATAGGCTTTGACTACTATCAATATTTTCCTTCCAAGTATGTCATGACTTTTGTCTTCATTTGCTCAGTCTCTACACAAGTGTCATAGTTTTGTAAATCTTCCCCTGATAGTTATAGTAACACTCTCCACAAAGCTGTATATTTCACTAATCACAGTCAGAGACCCTGCTTAGAACATGAGTTCTGTAAAGAAATGTGTATTTTTCTCTAAGTCATGGAATGGTGTCCAGTACAGAGTTGGTATTCAATAAATATTGTTAATTAATTAATAAATAACACTATGAAAATACTTCCTGATCCTAAAGATTACCTTTGTCTTTTTTAAAGGATTAATTATATAAACCAGATTAAGAAATCAGTTTTTCAAGACTCATTTCTTATGTTTTTTTCACAAAAACTGTACCAATTTTCCAGTGATGAAATTTAATTTTTATGTCACTGCGGTCTTCCCAGTATGTAATATAATAAATATTCACTTTGTTTAGCATAAATAACTACAAAATCAATAATAATGATCTCTCTAACATACTGACATCATACGTGATTGATCAAAAGTAATACTTTTCAATTTTTAGATTAACCCCACCTATATAAACCTTTGAAATCTGTTCTTGCTAATGAAATAAGTAGTTCAAGTGTTTGCATCACTTGCAGTTAAATGTAAAGGACTGTTTAAGGTGACAATTGAGCGGTCAAGGATGGGTTAAAAACAATTATCAAGTAGAAATCAAAAGATAAGCATATGTACTAAATAGTTGCAGGTTTTATATCTAGATCTTTAATGTACTTGGAATTAATATGCGTGTGTGGCTTTAGAAAATGATTCAAATTTATTCTGTTATAAATTTGTCCTTCCAATTTTCCCAGAAACATTTGTTAAAGAGGTTTTCCATTCCCCATTGCATCATCATGGTTATCTAATTAAAAATTAAGTATTTATGTCTTCTCTGGTGGCACAAGAGGCTAAGCCTCAGCACTATGAAGCTATCACCAACCACTGCAGCATGAGTTCAATCCCTAGCCGGGGAACTGACCCACATGGTGCAGCAGACCTCTCCTCTTTCCCTGCTGCTCCCCTCAGCAGTGGATTTCAGTAAATTTGCTGTTCTGCTTCCCACTCTGTCTCTGGTGAATCCTCTCATTCCCTGAATCCCTGGCCTGTATCCCAGTTAGTCAATGCATAAATAAATAAAATATTGTTTTAATTAAGGACGGACATGTATGTATGTATGTATATGGATTTATTTTAGAGTTTTCAATTCACTTCACAATGCCCTTCCTATCCAGTCCTGCATTCAGTTTAGGTATCAGTCAGATGTCCTTAGAAACTTGACCCCTTTGGAAAGACAAGGGAGATAAAGACAAAATTAAATAGCTGTGGTTTCCTGATATAAAATTTCCTTTACACCATGAAATAAATATATGTCGAGTCAAAATATACCTGACTGAATGGGAAAAAAAATACGTATTTATTACATAATTGGCAAAAGGTTAATATTCAAGATCTATAAAAAAAAACTACTTTTTTTTAATTCAGTGACAGAAAGAGAAACAAGCAAATTAATTAATGGGCAGCTAATTCAAACAAATAACCAAACAGGATATCTAGAAGGACAATAGGTAGATGGGAAAGTGTTCATAATTTTTCCCAAAGAAAGAAGGAGGCTAAAACCACAATGGAATGTTATTTCACACACTCTTGAGTAGAAAAACATTTGAAAGACCCCCAAACGGTGCAAGAGAAGATAAAAAAGAAAAGGGGATTGTTGTGGTGGGAATGTAAACTGATACAGCCACTGTAGGAAGTATCTGGGCTTACCTTAAAAAGCTAAAAATGGAAACACCATATTGACCAGCAACCACACTGTTGGGCGTCCATATCTGTATCCAGGACGTGAAAGCATCAATTCAGTAAAACTCTGTGGTCTACCAAAAAAAAAAAGAAAAAGAAAAAGAAAAAAAAGCAGGGAGGCTCGTTGCAGTGTTATTGACCATCGCCACAATGCACAACAAGCTTGGCGCCCACTGGGAAGGACCGGGTCAAAAGATGTGCTGAAGATAAACATCCAGCATTTACTTAGAGGGGCGCTCCAGTAGAAAAAAAATCGGTGCCACTAAGAAACACGATGAAGTTTCTCAAGTGAAGAGGAAAGAGGAAGGGGGATGGTTTAAGGGAAACAAGGGTGGTAGTAAAGAGAAATAATAAATGAAGAAACACTCATTGATTTTACTTTGAAGTACTTTAACTGTATTTACAGTATACTTTATCCTCACCCTAAACAAAATCATAAAGAGAAAAGTCTAGTGTGACTTGTCATCGTCTCTTGGTTCTAGAATAAAGGTGGGACTTCCTAGCCCAGCATCCATCACCCCCCGCCCCGGCTCCTCAGGCCCCTCAGACTTCGCTACTGCCAGACACACTGTCAAGGCCCGTCTTCATTTTGTCTTTTGGGTCAGGTTCTCTGTACGCCCTGTACCGTCAAAACAATAATTTCAATTTTCCCACCATCAAGTCTTGACTGTCTTGATTTCTCAGCCTTTCCACTCCTCACAATCTTGGCATCCTGTAAGGTGCCACTCAAATGCTGTCCATTCCAATTTTCTGGCTCAAATGAATCACCCTTGTTGAGGGTTTGACTCTGCCCTGCGAAATCTCTCTGCAGAACTTACTTCTCACCATGGTCAAGCACGTTGCACCGGCACTTCCTGGTTAGACAGGAAGCTCCAGGAAGCGAGACAGCCTCCTCTGCCCCATTTCCTCCCCGGTGTCATGCATATAGAAAGCTCTTATAGATCTCTGCTTATCTTGGAGTTAAATAGTGTACGAAATTCATTTTATAATGAGGAAGAAAACCAGTGTTTACCGAACTAACATATGTGTCAGACATGGTAAAGTTCATTATTTGTCTCCACACAGGAAGTCTCTCCTTCATACATATTTGGAGAATATAAATGATTCTTTGACATTTAAGTGGACTCAGGTTAATAGCTAATCCTTTCTCCAATTCCATCTTCTCATTTTTTCTGCCATTAACATCTCCCTGAAGGGACTGTGGTGGAGAGAGCAGTGTGAACTCACACCATTGTTGGGTGGCCATCCCGTGTCATTTATCACCCTGCTGTGTGGCCTTTCTGGCAACAGCATCGTCTTTATGATGCAGCCATTACTTTGCTTCTAGTGACTCATCCGCCACAAACTGTTTTACCTCCATCAAGAGAGAGAAGGGTGAAAGCCTCTAGACGTGACAGTGTCTAAGTCTCAGATCATACCTATCTGACCAACTAAGTTAAAGTTTTAAGAAAAAGTCAGATGCACACAAAGCAGCAGATTGTAAGCTATGATGGACTGTCTTCTTATTGCTGGCAGAACTTGCTGCAAGAAAATGAGGGAAAGAAAAACTCATCCATCATCCTCCTGGTGTCCACACATAGCCGGAGTTGGGGGGGTGCCCTTTTCCTCAGGCACCAACTTGGAATTATGTGGTGTCTCGCAGAACTCTGCTTCTTCTAGACAAGAACATCACAGTAATTTCAGATTACAGGCACTGTTTTATTTGTAATATTAGAAAATAATTTACTTAAAATAATGTTCCTTCTAGTTTATGCAGTTGTTTTCCACAGAAGCAGGATGGAGTGAGAATCCACAGCCCCTTTCTATGACAGGGAGTGCCAGCTGGAGGTTAATGGATGACTCCATGAGGAAAAAAAAAAAAAACAAAAAAAAAACAGGTAAATGGAAAATCAATGGTTTCATTGCCTGATGGTGCCAAATCATAACCCATTTTCAGCTTTATGATAGAGGGGTCATGTGGCATTAGTACTCAGTGTTCTTGCCAAAAGCATCCATCCAGATGGGAACATTAACTTATTTGACCAGATGTGTGACAATGTCACTCTAAAAGGTGTTTCTAGTATGCTGAACTGACATACATCATCATAGAAATTGCACGGCTAATAGAATAGATTGAATTAGGGGCTCTCTAATGGTCTCTCAATCGCGAACCATAAAGAATGTGGAGTTTCAGAGTGAAAAAAGACTTTAGATCCTTTATAATCTGAAAGTCTCATTGTATGCAAGAGGAGGCTGAGTTTATAAGGTAAGCATGTCACATGGGCGACTTAGCTCATCTGTAGCAAAACTGAGAATTAATTCATGACCGGAGCACCACCTACCCAGACTTCTGTGCTCTGTAATGGTAATTGCATCCTCACTGAATCCTCCATTGTTCACCCACCAGTAACGTAGTGAGCTCCCGACAAATGACTCACTACACTGGACACTGGGCGGGCACTGGTAGAAAGATAAGAAAGAGCCCTGCTTTTGAGGGAGTTTGTTTTCTAAATGTGTATGTGGAATATAAATGAAACACATTTAGGGGCCTCTCTGGTGGTGCAAAGGGTTAAGCGTCAGCACTATGAAGCGATTGCCAGCTACTGCAGCCTGGGTTCGATCCCTGGCCAGGGAGTAACCAAAATGGCACAACAGACCTCTCCTGTCTCCCTGCTACTCCTTTAGCAGCGTATTTTGGTAGATCCGCCTGTTCTGTCTCTGGTGAGTCCTCTCACCCCCTGCATCTCTGGCCTGTACCCCAGTTCTTGCATTCATAAATAAATAAATCTTTAAAAAAATAAAAAAGAAATGACCGATTTGCCCACAGATAAGAACATGCAGTAAACCGGAGCACTGGGAGTGGAAGTGCAGGCAGTGTACCTAAGATGCCTACTCACAACATGACTCAGAGCAGAGACCCAGCAAAATGACACAGGTGCCCCCCACAGGAGAAACAGCAAGTGAAGTTCACAGGAGCCTGGAGAGGCGGGGGCACTTTCAAAGCTGATGTGACCACAGCCTTAGAGCTTCAGAAGAGGAGAGGCAGCCAGCTCTCACAAGCCTGGGTGAGGTGACTTTTGTTCTCAGTGCAGTGGGAAACCGTTGGAGGGATTTACACAGAGGAGCGATAGATTCTGGTGCTTAAGCACCTAATGGCACGTAGTCTATCCCAGGCCATGTCATTTTTCAGCCTTCAGACACTTTAGCAGCAGACACTGCAGTGTATCTCCTGCCCAGTCCTGTATTCAATGAAAATATCAGTTTCTGATTTGGATTCATGGAGAGCCTGGAGAAAAAAAAAAATCTACCAGTCCACTTTTTTTACTTTTTAATTAATAGATTTTATATTAAGAAGTTTATAGACTTAAGCAGAGATTAAAAAGAGTTCTCACGTGCCCCTTCTAAGATTTGTTAGAATTGATGAACTAATATTGATACATTATTATTAGTAATATTGTGAGCTTATATACAAAGTGCATTCTTTATTCCAGAGGTCATACCTTGTGCATTTCTATGGGTTTAGCAAAGTTCATGATGTCACATATCCATCATTATTACATCATACAGAATAATTCACTGCCCTGAACACCCCCTTCTATTCCATCATTCATATCCTCCTTAAGCCAAATCCCTGCAACCACCAAACTTCCTATCATCTTTGATCTTTGCCTCTTTCAGAATGTCACAGGGTAGAAATCATGCTGTAGGGAAACTTGCAGACTGACATTGCAAATCCTCTAATGTCATACCTCATATCCTTTAAATGATACCTCATTTCTTTTTTTATTATGAAAAATTAATCCAAAGTATGAATTTACCCACTGCTCTTTTGAGTTGCATTTATTTTTTGGCAGTTGTAAATGAAGGAACTCTAAGTATTTGCATGCAGCGTTTATGTGGACATAAACCTACAACACATTTAGATAAATACCAATTCTATCACTGTTTATCCAGTGACTTGGGTAAATAATACAACCACTAGAATTTATAGTGAGAGTACGCTTAGCTTTCTCAAGAGTTGCCAAACAGTCTCCACAGTAGCTGTAAACATCTTTATCACCACCAGCAATGAGTCGGAGTTCCTGTTGCTCCACATCCTTACCAACATTTGGTGGTGTCAGTTTTGTTTTGGATTTTAGCCTGACTATTGGTGTGTAGTAGTAATTCATCTAATTTTCAATTCTCTGATGGCATAAGATGGTGAGTGCTGTTTTGCTTTACTTATCAAGAGTAAGTATAAATTTTCTACCCCTAAGATCACATGTAGATATTTGTATGTATATATACAGTATGTTCATCTATGGACCAAACTTTAAGTAAACAAGTGATTCACACCCCCTTTTGCAAAGATTCATTTTCTAATGAAATGACAGAAACAAACGCAGAGCTGTGATAAATATGACATTCCTAATGTTAATACCTAACTCTTCCTGATGGCATCAGAGATCTTGCTAAAGTAAGAGATTCTAGAATTGAATCGAAGTAAGAAAGACGAGTGTACCAACCTATGGTGGTAGAATGGAGTCATGGGTTATTCAGACTAATATCTGAGGCAAACTACAAATCTAGTCAGTGATGTTTTCAAGTGAAACATACACTGGGAGATGATGGAGAGGTCAGTGTGGGTCTGGAGATTTTAGTGACATAAAAACAGTGAAGATTATCCAACTATAAAGGTGATATCACTGAGTCATTTTCGCAGTAATGAAAGCTTATTTATTTATTAAACCTGGTCATTATAAAAGTTCATAGTATCTGTAAGCTATAAATACTCTTGATGGCAATCTCATGATTGCAATAATATAATGCCATTTATAAAATACAGCTTGTGTCTCCACTTGTCTCATTCAAAATCAGTTTTAAAATTATTGCATGATTGAAACATAACAAAATACAGACATCAAACGTTAGGTAATACTCAAGCTCATAAATTATAATAATTAATGTTCTGCTTTATAATATGTCATGCTTTCTATATATATGTATAGACATATGAATTAACAAAATTGATCACTGAACGTTATTTCACTTCATTAAAGTGGAGGTTTGCAACATAACTTTTAATGCCTTCTGAGTAATCAATCTATGAAATGAACAAAGCATGATTTATTTTCTAATTCTCTCTTGAAGGTTAGATCAGACGCTTCACTTTTCCATGTTATAAATAGATGTTAGATGAAATTATGGCATTAAATCTTTGGGAATCAATTCAATTGTTTTACTGTGATAATTCTTTGCAAGTTTACATTTCTGGGTCAGAGTGTATGCACTTACTTCATGGGGCTTGGATAAATATTGCAAAATCATTCAAAAATATGAGGATAATATATGCACACATATCTGAAAATACATATACCCCGGGATCATCATGGTCACAATCCATGTTATTTACTTGGATCTTTGTGAATGTTGAAGGCAGAAAATATGTCAGTATTGCTTGATTCTGTAACAAACGAGGTCTGGAAGGGTGAGAGCCAGTGTGGAGTTCCAAGCAGGGGTGGTCAGGGGAGCTAACCAAACCAGTGTGTAAGCAAAGCACATCTTTATAGTGTTTTGAACTCACCACTAGATTTGGAGAAAATGCAAGTGAACATTTGATATAAAAGAAAAACAATCAGTTCCACCTTCTAAGTCTTCTCGTGAGTTACTTCTCACTGACAATCCTTCTCCACAGAACAATCAAGGTCTCTTAGTCGACAGAATCTTCCCTGTCATTGTCTCCACTTAAAGATCTTCAGTAAGATCTGGGTGCCCTTAGAATCAAATCATGTTGGGCCTCTCAGATGGGATCTTTTTCTGGGCGCCTGAACTAACTTATACTCTATCACCCTCCCCACAGCTCCCTCCAACTTCATGGTGCAGCTGAAGCCCTACCCACTCTGTTTCCCTTTTGAGACTCCCCTGAGACAGACAGAACTGGCCCCTTCTCCTACTGGGGACTCATCTCACGTCCCCGGCACCCACCCTGCTGGTCTTCCCGGAATCCCTGTCCCTGAGGCCCTGCGCTAGTCCCAGCGACTCTGCCAGGTGGCCCAGGTCCGGCCTTAATAGCATCTTGTCTTATAGAAAGCATCTTCTATGCTGTATTCCCTTTTCTAAACACACCTGCAACTTTGTATTTCTATCCTGCCTCCTCTCAAAAGGCTGATCATTTCTGACATCTCACAGGCAATTATTAAAGAAGTGGTGAATAAGTAACCTGGTTGACTCTTCGTTTTGTTCTTTCCTGTCCATAGTATAGATCATTTTTCTGCAGGTTGTCTAGATCCTCCTTCCCCCGTAAGAAGTTTATGGTGGATGGGCAATGAGAACTATTGTCCTTGGATTTCTTTTGTTTTCCTAATTAATCATTTGTTTTATAAAGGTTAATAACAATTTTTTTAAAGATTTATTTATTTGTGCATACAGAACTGGAGTACAAGCCAGAGGCTCGGGGTGGCGAGAGGCCTTACCAGAGACAGAGTGGGGAGCAGAACAGGCAGATCTACGAAGTACACTGCTGAGGGGAGCAGCGGGCGGGTCAGGAGAGGTCTGCCACACCATGTGGTCACCTCTGGGGCAGGCAGGAATCGAACTCATGCGGAAGTGGCTTTAGCTTCTCAGTGCTGTGCTTTAACCTGCTGCGCCACCAGGGAGGCCAAAGGTTAATAACAATTTTTATGATACTTCTTAAAGTTTTTCTTGTTGGGTGCATTGGTATTTTATCTTTTTCTTTTCCAATTTTGGGAATTAATGGTGTTACATATATGCAGTTTCTTCTAGAATTGTCATATTTACAATTTTGTTAACATATTAATAAACATGTGAGCTGTTTGGGGATAGAAAGTGTGATACTGATCAAATCTTAATATTACTTAGCAATCTCATTGTTCCAGCTTATTTATTTTTAATGTTCTTTTCTTCCCCAATTATGTGATCGCCTTCATCACAGTTTAAATTCACAAACACTGATTAATCTCTGATTTTTTTCTTTTCTACTGAATCATTTTACCCGTTAATTTCTGAATTGCTAGACCATTTTAAGTATTTTAAACCTTTTAATAATAGTAAGACAACACATTCTACAATAGTTAATTTCATTCCTGATCTGCTTACTATTACAAGAGAAACTTGAGGATAGTTTTGTCAAATTTGTCCCAAATCTCCATTAATGTGTAAGATTTTGCCTTTAAAAATGTTATCAATTTGTCCCCCCCCCCCCGTGGCGCAGCGGATTAAAGCACTGCACTGAGAAGCTAAAGCCACTTCCGCATGAATTCGAATCCTGCCCCAGCAGTGACCACATAGCACAGCAGACCTCTCCTGACCCACCTGCTGCTCCCCTCAGCAGTGTACTTCGTCGATCTGTCTGTTCTGCTTCTCGCTCTGTCTCTGGTGAAGCCTCTCACCGCCCCTGAGCCTCTGGCCTATACCCCAGTTCTGTATGCACAAATAAATAAATCTGCATAGAATTGAATTTTTCCTAAGTTCACTTGTAAACTCTACTTAGAGCTCTCAATGCACTTTGAATGGATGATTGCCACTTTATGTCTTCAAATTATAGATCAAGATTTCCTAATGGAATTGTTCTTAGATATTTTTAATGTGTCTATAATCTTTTGTTTTTAATGCATCTATAATCTTATGTTTTGAAGTTAATAGTGTCTTTTATTTTAGAATCAATCATTTTATTATCATTAGTTATTACTGCAAATGTTCTTACCTGAATTTCCTGGATATTTCTTGTAAAATTTCTATGGCTAACAAATGGTAAAAATAGCGTTTTTACCTGTAATAATTATGTCATTTTTTTTGTATTTGACTACAACTTCTAGGGAAAAAATATGGACTAACAGTGGCGACGAATGGCTGCTTTGGGATTGTTATAATAAGCTTATTTTGTCTTATTTTCAAAAAAAATCATTTCAGAACAGAATTATGCTGACACATTACTATTGATTCAACCTCCTCATTACATATATAATTCATTAAAATACGCAGCTTTTTAAAGACTATACAATTCTTGTAAGTTTTTTATTTTCTATTTTTGGAGCTCACTACTATTTCACCCTCCTGATACCACCTGTCACAGCCCTGTTGCGATTATAGTTATGCTGTTTTAATGTTTTCAGATAGCTCTCTAAATAAAAATGCCCCTCCCTTATCGTAAAACCAAGAGCATCAACATGGGAATGCTATTTACAATTCCTAGAATTTACAGCTTAACTTAGCTTGGGGTCATGTTAGCTTGGGGTCATGTTAGCTTGGGGTCATGGCCTTGGCGGCTGTGTCCCAGAAAGGAGGCCACCAGCAAGTGCCTAGGTGACTCTATGTGCAGAGATAACAGAACCCACTTAGACCATTGCTCAGAAACATCCCCTCAAAGGCAAGAGTCGTATCAAGAGTCATCCTAAACCAGAATCACCTGGCCCTGAATCTTTACTGCTAGAAGAAGCCACTATTTGTTCTCCCTTTCTGTCCTTCATGGTCCACTTGATAGTTTTATAAAAATAGATTTTCAATTATTATTTACCAATTAGGAGTCATGGGAAACAATTATAAAATAACGAACAAATCAATGGATGAAAAGCTAAAAGCAATGAAAGATGGGTGGATGGGTAGATAAATGATAGGCTGGTAGGTAGATAGGTAGGTTAAGTAGGTCGGGTGGTCCTCAGGGAAAAGGGAGGTTCCAGGTTTCCTGCCTGAGCCCACGGAGGGGTGGGGCTGAGCAGGGTGAGGTGAATCTGCAAAGGATGGAGACTGAAAAGGATGGAGCCAGAGGAGGCCTGGAGGGAGCAGGCGGATGCGAGAGACATGTGAAGAAGATGCAGTTACTTCTAGGGCTTTGACTGGTATCAGAGACTTGGGGGACATGGAAAGAGACACTTGGAACAGTGAGACAACTGTTAATAGCAGCCTTTGTCTTGATTTTGATTTTGTTCTTTTCTTGCCAGACTCGCCTGACCCGGTTTGCCCTTTCCTATGGGTATCTCCCAGCAGGTGCCTTAGACTTGTGGCAAACTTTTGCACCTTCGAACTCCTGCCTTGGGCCATCCCTGATTGGCTGGGCATTTAGCCATGAAGGATGTGCAATCTGGTGCTTAATTTGGAAACTATATTCTTTGTCTTTTTCTCCTTTTCTCTTGTTTTGCACACTAACTGTATTAAAATTATTTTCCATTAAAGGTCATATGCACTAGATTAAGTCTCACTTGAATGTAGTAAGTGGCAGAACCTATATAGAGCAGGCGGGTTTGTCGTTTCCTGGGGTGCACCTCACACCTCCTCCTACCTTCAACAGAAAAAATATATTAACATTCATCACACAAAAATTAAAAAAACAATGAGTCTCCATTGGTTCATACAAATAAAATTTTTCAGAATAATTTTAAATTCATAAAGAATGAAATCAGGCACTCTCTCTC
>NW_004567113.1:54339005-54356289 GCF_000260355.1 Condylura cristata
TATATATATATATATGCAGACGCACACACACAGAGCAACCAATGGATAAAATTGTGTTCTAATGTAGGGAGCCCACTGGCTCCATAATCAACATGATTTATTCAAAATATTCATATCAGCATCTCCACTAACCTCTCAGTGGAAATTCTTTAAAAAGCTTACAGAAGAGATCAATGCTAAATATCACGACTACTGCAACTTTGTACTTGTCTTTGAAATCCAACAAGATGGCTTTCTAAACAATGAATGTACAGTAGACACAATGCCAACAGATTTAAACAGCCATCTGGAGTAATTATTCATTCTCTCTAAAAATAAGCTGCTTGAGAACGTGCAAAGTTCCTCCCAGATATAACACAGTGGTCTCTCAAAACCACATGCAAGCTGGCAGGAGAGTGAGATGCTTTCAATGAGCAAGCCCACTTGCTCCATTTCTAGTGTCATGTATAAAAGGCACTTGAGACTTAGATCTCATCTTTGCTTGTGCCCTTCTTTGTACTTGGTACCTCATTCTGCTGGACATATGTATTTCAGTGGATCCACCTGTTCTGCTCCCCACTCTGTCTCTGGGGAATCCTCTCACCCCATGCACTTCTGGCCTATATCCTAGTTCTCACATGCAAGTATAAATAAAAATAAATCTTAAAAAAAAAATAATCTGGGCTCTCCCTGATGGTGCAGTAGGTTAAAGCACCACATTATGAAGCTCTCCAAAGCCACTGCAGCTTGGTGCGATTCCCTGTCAGGGAGCTGACCCGCATGGTATGGCAGACCTCTTCTGGCCCACCCTCTGGCCCATACTTCTCTCAGCAGTGTGTTTCCATCCATCTGCCTGTTCTGCTCCCCACTCTGTCTCTAGTGAATCCTTTCATCACCACACCTCTAGCCTGTACCCCAGTTCTGTAAGCATAAATAAATAAATATTTTAAAAATAATAATAATCTAGGTTTGCATAAACTCAAGGGCAGAAAGACCAGACAGATTACTGGGTTTTGTTTGTTTGTTTTTGGCAATGTTGATACTGACCATAAAAGTTCTTAGGTTGAGCTCTCAAAAATCAGCTTGTCTACTTGTGGAGCAAAGGAGAGCGTGCCACAGAGCAGTCTCATTGGGCATCCCTGAGAGTTCCACTTCTCCAGGTCCCCAGGGGCTTTCTCTGAGGGGTCCCAGGTCAGCCAATGGGAACAGCATCCCCCTTCCTAGGAGGTCTCTGGACATCCCGGGCAAAGTGCCATCTCTGCCCACTTCAACTCCCAGAAGATACTTTAATCAAAGCCTTGGTAATGAACCACACTTTCAATTCTCTATTTTAAGGAGAGACAAATAAAAGTCCATATTGAAATTATGCAAAAAAAAAAATGGACTCATTGTCATAAGTAATAAGAATATTTATTTCCAATTGTCCCTATTATGATGGTGTCAAGGAAAGAGAGAAAATGAAAACATAATTTGTTTCTGCTCATAAAAATGCAATTTAACATTGATGCAGCTCTTGGTCAGCTAAGTTTTTTTCCCATGAATTAAAAAATAAAACATAAAAAAGTATCATTTCAGAAAAAAAAACATTAAAATTATGTGTATCTTCAATAGTACATTCAACCCTTTGTAGATAATTCTCGCTTTCAACTTTCATCAATTAGCATGGATCTATGGATCTTCAAATATTGTCATGGCCCTTCTTTTTATTTCTCCAGAAATTCTGCTAATGCCAAAACTCTGAAATAACCCACCTTATATTATGTTAATAGACATGATTGACATGGGAATTTGTAGACTATAGCTTACAGCAATCCATGGCAAAAAGTAAAATTGATGAACAGCATTCTATCAGAACAAACCAGCTACTTAAGAAGTTTCACAAAATATTTTTGAGCACTAAAATTAATATTCATGTACCTACCAATGTTAAACATTTCTCCGAAGCATCCATACTTCTCTCAGAGTTCCAACTTCTAGATGAATACCAAATTCATCTAATATCTTTCCCATGAGGAAAGGGAAAAGCTTTATGGGATGTTTCAGAAGCTCTGATGAGGTTTCATAAAATTTTTTCTAATCAGTCAAACAAAAGACTACCAGTTTTTCCTAATTTAGATTTCTGGCAAGTTTTGTCATATATATTAATGAAAACACCACTTACTTACCCAACAGTGACAATTTAAAATACCAAATTGCCAACTAGACGACTTAATTATTATTTAAATTCCACAATTGGAATTCTGATACTTAAAAGAAAAAACCCAAATCCTTAATTTCCCAGACTCCTGTCTTAACTCACATGGAAAGACTGGAACAATTTCCCTGGGGAACTTCTGAGAAAACGCAAATTCAACATGGGTGTCCCAGGTGTGTGTGGGGGGCGGGTAAAGTCTGCACATTGTACTACAAACATAGGCGTGAGTTTGATAAGAAGTCCTGCTGTTCGAAATCAGTCATTTAATTCCAAATTAGTTTTCATGAATCAAAGACTATTCCATGCCACGCTTCCTGGAAGCACTTGTTCTAGTTCCCACGACATTTCTGATCCCAAAGATTTCAAGGCATACTCTAAACCAGTTTCATCCTCTGGAGATCAAAATAATTGAAACAAAGGGGAAGACATGTAGAGTCTTCCCCAGGCACAGGGTGCTCTGGGGAGACTCTCACAGAACTTACATGGAATTTCTCATGCAACTGACAGCAGCTTTACCAGCATCTGCAGGCACAGAGACAAACTCTAGATTTTGGGGGCTCAGTCCCTCTCCCAGACACCAGGGGGCCAGAGAGTGCGGCTCACACTGAGGCGGCCTGGCTGTTGGTTCACCTGAAGCACACAGGTATCTGTAGAAACCATCTGCAAAGAGGTAATGCGGTTTCAGATGCACCTTCACCATCACTAGCTCAGGTCACTCGAAGGGGCCTCCCTGTTTCTCTTCGGAAGCTCCCGAGATCTGTTTTCAGCGCAACAGACAGAATGTCCCAGATCATGCTGGTCTCCTCTCTGGGTCCCATCCTCCTGGAAAGGTTTGTCCCCGTGGCTCTTGGGGTCTACCTGGTCTCCTGGCCCACATGCCTCACCTTTCTGTCTGGTGCTGAGTTCCTTTGCACCTCTGCTCACCTTCTATGGGCGGTGCTGGCCTTTCCAGATCTTCCTGCCAGAGGGTAATCAGGTCCTGCCAAATCACACAGACCAAAACCCCTCCTACCCCTCTGACTGCTCTGTCATCATAACTCCCACTAACCCCCCACACGTGCTAATCCTCTTAACACCCCTCCTATGTTCCCCAAATTTACCACCATCATGTCTGTTTAGTCCCTGCCCCTCCAATCCCAAATATATAAATTCCATTCTCAGAAAGCAGAATCTTGGTCAATCCGTGATGCCCAGCACCTGAAGGAGTCCTTAGCACACAGAATGATCTCAAAGAATAAATGAGAGGACTTGTGAATTTGCAAAACCTGATCTGAGCAGTGCCCTTCCTTGAGCTTGCACACCTTGGAAAATGTGTTATGCTTGTGCCGTTTGGTTTCATTCAGTTTGCAATCATCTGAGTGAAGAGAGTTTCATTTTGGAAGCAAATGCATAAACCATCAGCTCCCCCGAGGGCACGTCTATCAGCCCCGAGAGCAAGTTGAGCCATTCACTGGCAGCGTGTGGAAGGACCAGTGCCCCTGCCTCAGCCTGGACTGCGCCTGCCTCCTCCTGAGAGACTGTGCTCCTGGACCACCTCTCCCTGCCTGCCGCACAGAGACCACTCCTGGCCGTGCCATCTGCAGCCGCTTGCTATTCAGCCTGCACCCAGGCCGTGCATTTTTCTCCCTTTCTTTTTTCTCTCCTTGACCTGAGTTAATCCTCTCATTATCTGCCTCCCACTTGGATCAAATCCCCCTTCAACTTCGGTTCTGATTCTGGCCTTGCATTTGCGGTGCCCCCAGAGACTTTGCAAAAAGCCAATGTTTAAAGACCACTTTTGTAAACCTGGACCCAACCGGCAGCCAAACAACAACAACAAAAAAAGTAAGCTACTTTCCAGGGACGCCAAAGTGCTGAGAAGTCCCTCTAGCAAGCCCGAAGCAGACACACACGCCCAAGGACTAAGCAGGGGGGAGCCAGGCGAGAAATCAGGTAGGTGGGGCATTTTTGTGCCAGGAAAGGGGTCTGGTGCATTTTCCAAAATTCATTTCTAATAGTGGATACATGCAGTCCACACATTAAGAGACAGTCAACTCCACGTAAAATGTCACTTTTTTTTTAAGGTTTATTTATTTATTTGTACAGAACTGGGGTACAGGCCAGAGATGCGGAGGGTGAGAGGCTTCACCAGACACAGAGCGGGGAGCAGAACAGGCAGATCGATGAAGTGCACTGCTGACGGGAGCAGCGGGTGGGTCAGGAGGGGTCTGCCGCGCCCTATGTTCACCTCCGGGGCAGGCGGGGATCGAACTCATGTGGAAGTGGCTTTAGCTTCTCAGTGCAGTGCTTTAACCCGCTGCGCCACCAGGGAGGGCCAAAAATGTCACATTTTTTTAAAGGACTTAAGAACATGGGACTCCCCTGCACAAAACCCGAGGGGCCTCTCATCAGGCACAACCAAAAGTCCAAGCCCACATCATGTTGGAGTCAGAGAGCAATTATCAGGAGGATGACGAAGGAGTTTGATGGCCTGTAAGCTTCTTCTAAACACAGGAGACACCCAGGAAAACCTTTGTTTTTGAATGGCCCAAGCCATTTAATATCGCATGCAAGTAATGACAAAACAAGACGCTGGGGAGAGAACCAGTTACAAGAAGTTTAAGTTATTTATTTTTAACTGAGCTAACACTGGAGTCTCCCATCTGGTATGTTTGGGGGTGACATTCTACTCCCTCTGCTGCATAAGCTCCACTGTCCTGAGTGACTGTGCCTTCTGCATAGGCTGTTTGTCCTCATCACCCATGAAATCATGGGTCACAGCTCTCATCTTCCCAGAAGGACCTCAGCTTACCACTCTCTAGGGCATCTCTCGAGTCTCCAAACAGAGAGGAGCGCGTAATCCAAAATCCATGGCTTGCGAGCACGGCATTTTCACACAAGGCAACACAAGAGTGTTTAGGTAACAAATATTTTTGGTTGTCTCCATTTAAATCCTGTCCCTTTAGCCATTCGCTGCCAGGCTTTACTATTACACATACCTTATATCTTCAAAAGGTATTATTTATGTGAGAAGGAAACGGAATAAAATGAGAAAAATGGTCATGAACTATCCGGATCCTGAACAACCTCCAAAGAGACCCAGGAAGCCGCCTGGGTCCCTCCCCAGGCCTGTGCAGGCAGCCAAAGCCAAGCGGAAAAAGCCCAGCGGAAAGCCAAGCCCAGGAAGAAAATTCAACCAATCACTGCTTGATAAATGTTTCACCTGTGAGCATGGCACAAGGGAAAATGTAATTTGCATAAAGCAGCCCCTCGCCTGTGTAAACATTGTCCTGATTCCCATGGAGTTCAGGGTGTCAGCTCAGCCTCTCCTTGAGTCTTTGTACCCCGACTACAATCTCGAATCTCCAAATAGACGTTTGCTGTGAGGTGTAGTGCAGAAAGTGTAAACGCTTGCTAAGATGGGGGGCTGTAGTGTTGTTGTGACACCAGTTATAACACAGGAACAGATTTAGGTCGACATACGCCCTCAACATACGCCCCATGAGACAGCTCCTGGGCCGAGGGTAGAGCTCATTTACTGCCAAATGTCTGGGGCTTAAAACATGCTAGTGTAGAGTTGGCTTCAGATAAATATGGTTGGAGAAGTGAACTGAGCAAGTGAAGGCATAGAACATGTAAATAACTTGTTCAAAGTAGCAAAGCTACCCAATGGTTCAGACAAAACTTGAAGCAAATTTTACTCAAAAACATACACTGCTCCTGCTCTCAATTAAATGTCCTTTTTTATCGTCAAGTGGACATTTGAATGGTAAGTGTACCTGGAGAGAGAAAGGCATAGTACATATGGAACCTATGGCCAGATCACTGGTTAAAATACAGAAAAGCAGATACAAGGTTAAGTGTCACTACAGTGAAAAATCAAAATTCACAGACTTAGGCATTTAATGGGTTTTTGAAACAATCCATGAATCGCACAATATCCATCTGGCAAAACAAAAGTCTCTGCAAAGGGTAGCGCTACATGGAATGTTTTATAGTCAGCAAGAAGGGCAGATAGGCTGTAAGCAAAATCAGATGAAGATTGCTTGAGCAAAACCACCTTCCGTCAGGGACAGACAGAGATCTCCCGCAGGTGACCTCACTAATGTTTACCAGGAAATGCCGGGTCAGTTAGCCTCAACGTGGCTTTCCAGAGAGTCTTTGCAAACCTCCACTAGCGTGGGTGTAAGCACGGAAACAGCGAGGCAGGAACAAGGTCATTTTCAGCCTGCATTTTCTTAACCCTATGCACAGAAAGGCTTGTATCGTGGGTGTCCGAGGAAAATTGCTCGTCTCTGCCTCGCCCACCCCCAGCTCTTTTGAACTTGGGTACTTCACTGAACTTCAGTTTCCTTGGTCACACAATAAGCTCAAGAATAACCTGTAAAAGGATCATACTACTCACTTTAAGTCAGGCATACCATGACACCAATGCTAACCTTGGTCCAGTCATTCAAAATTAGTAATCCGCTAACAGGACGTGCCAACCCACAGTGAGTCTCCGTCTAAGGTAATGGTGACTACTTGTAACGGTGACCACTTCCCCCAAGAATGTTCTCTAACACAGCATTCCATATATGTAAGTGCTTGATATCACTCTGCTGTCTCTCACCAGCATCACCCTTGTTGTTTTTGTACGAGTTAAAATTTCAGGACACTGAGACTGATATCAGGCAAAACTGAGGGGCACCCAGTGACCCCAACCTATTAAGGGGAACAGACCCATGTTGTCCATTCTGAGTTTGTGTCACCCACACTCATAAAAGCAAAGTCACCAAAGCATGCTCAAAGGATTTTAATTGGTGAGAGATTCGATGGGAAAAATTATGTATAAATGTATGAGTGTGTGGAGAGAGAGAAAAGAGGAAGACGAGGAGAGGGCCATCCAGCTTGCAGACAGCAGAGTGTAGATCTTCTTGGCCTCAATAATACTGTGATCTAATCTTTTTAGTAATAGATCTCCATCCATCTATCAACTGATTGAAGAAGACAGAAAGAATAAGAGACAGAGAGGTAATAATTTTGTGGATTTACTAAAGCATACCCTATCTCAAGAAATTAGTAATTTCCAACGCCCATGTGATACCTATGAGGGAGATGACTATCTCCATTTTATAGACACTGATTCTATGCAGTAAGAAGAATCAACGACGATGATCTGATTTATGTGAATGAAGGCAGGTTTATCAGTGACTTTATAATTTCCAATTAAAGACAGTTTATCTCTTACACATATTTATTTTGTGTGCAGGATGTCTAGTTTATTAATTCACTCCAGAATAGGGATCGGAAGACCTCCTGAGTTTTTTTCTACCTTCTTTCTTTCTTTCTTAGAAATCACTACTTCTCTTCCGAGATTCAACTCAAGCTGAAGTCTTCAAATAAATTAGAACTGAATTGCTGTCTCCTGGCTCTAGTACAACATTCTCCTCACCAGCAGATTTAGTCATCTGAAGTCCAGATCCAAACCCTGGACAACTTCCATGGTAATGATTTTAAAGTCAAGAAACCGCTGGCTGGGACTCTGTCTAGACACGGTTGCCCGCAGCCAGGGTTATTTCTGCGACGTCTGCCATCTCGACAGATGCCCAGTGGAATCCACTGGCGAAGATCAACTTGGCAGAACAATTTATGTCCTCAGCTCATCTAGATATGGTGATGACATTAGTTTACTAGATGTCATTATTGAAATAAATTTACATAGAACTAATCCTTTTAGAGTGTACAACTAAGCAACATTATCTTTGTGTTGTGTAAATACCACTTCTGTCCTTCTGCAGAACGTGGTCTTAGCTCCAAAATATATAGTCACTTTCATTCGTCATTCCCACCTCCAACTTCCGGCAATGACCAGGATGCTTCTCTCTCTAAAGATTTACCTTTTCTGGATTTCTTAGGGGAAATAAAGTGTATGTGACCTTCAGTGTCTGTCTTCTTTCTTAGAGAGTGTTGTATGATTCCATCTGTATTCTAGCCTGTGTCAACACTTTATTCCTTATTATGGATGAATAATATTCTATTGCCCACAGATATATCTGCTTATTCATTCATTTGTCAGGGGCCATTTGGGTAGTTTCTACATTTTGGATAGGATGAACAGAGCTACTATGAGAGATTGGTGAAGAAGTAACTAGAAGTGACTAGAAAGTTTGAGTTTTCAAAGAAGATCCATAGTGTGGATCTTCTCGGCCTCAGTAATCCTGTGAGACATCTACTTATCTATCTATCTGTCTATCTATCTATCCATCCACCCATTCATCTATCTATAGAAAGAGACAGAAAGAATGAGCAACAGAGAAAGCTAGAAGCATAAACATTGGGTGGATTTAATAAGCTTCCCAGTGGAATCCATTGGTGATGATCCACTTGCGGGGTCATTTATCATCTCAGCTCATCTAGATATGGTGATGTCATTATAATTTTCATAGATGTTTTTATTGAAGTGAAATTTACATAAAACTAGCCCCACTAAAATATACAATGAAGCAACAGTTAGTCATCTCAGTTGAGCTGAGTGTACCCAAACATTGGGTTGAATGTTTGGGCTTACTGTACTTTTACATGTTTCTTAATTCACTTCAACTTTTATTTAACATTATTTATCATGGCATAATAGATATTACATAACTATTCTTCAAATAAATGTTACTTTTTTGGTCTTACCTGGTGTTGCTAATATCAGTTATTAAATATCTCCTAATAATTAATTTTAATTAAAAATGAGAAGACACTAGAGTCCAGAAAAGTAATTCCCATGATTTGCTTAAAATTTTCACATTTTTCTTTGTCTTTTATGAGCCAACACACTTTATTAGATCACTCACTGCCTATTTTAAGACTCAAAACTTGTTTTTTTTTCAAAAGTCTTCAGCATTATCTCCAAGGGAGTCTCTAACTACAAAGGAAAGAAGGGTCTTGGCAAGCTGGAGAGGGAAATTGCTATACAATCTGTCACTGCGGTGATTTTCCTTGTTATTAGTCTGTTTCATATCTCTGTCAATTACGCATCATGTGTGCTGAATTACACAAGCAGGATTTCACAGCAGCACATGTAACAATAGGAAACTTATAACATGCTGTTTTTATTCTGCAACCAATTTGTTATTTAAACTGAACCTCGTGGAAGAAAATCATTGATAGTTTTCCCTTAGTTTTATATTTCCCCTGCATTGTTACAGCACCGGAAGATCTCTGTGGAAGTTAAGATTATTACTAAAGAAGAAAATTTATCCATAATATTTAAATGTCAATAAAAATACTTCATTTCAGAGTTATCTTACAATAAATACATGTTTTTCATAATGGCTAAAGAACTGTGCTTGGTAATTCACTTGAGCATAAGAAAATAATGAACCATCTTTCTGTACCTTGGGCCTAAATATCTATTGATCAGCATTTCTCCTCTGATTTGAACGAGTTCTGAAACTTGGAATGGGATGGCACTGAACTGTATGTCTTACAGATTCAGAAGACAGGAAACAGGTATTCTTCAAACTGAAAATAGAAATAAAAATAAACAAAGTAAAGGGAAGCTTTCCTAACACCTGTGGAAAAGCCAGACTTGAATTGCAGACATCTGTACCAGAACAATAGATTATGTCCCCAAATACTCTGTTCGTCTGTTGGAGGGTAAAAATGGAGATAAGAAACCCTGTTTTAGCTCTGTCTCTTCAGAGGGCCGCTCTGCTGAGGCTGGAAAGGGGTAAACATTTGAACAAAGGATGAATAACAATTTGCATACTTTAATGGCCTTGCCAAGTAGAATCTCCCTAGACTTTGATGATGAGTATTTAATTAGCAGAATGAATATGTTCAGATGGTAAATCTTCTGGCCCAAGACCATTCTTGTTTTGTCTACTTTATGAAGCAAGTTCAAGAAGTGTATTAAGAAAAACCAATTTGTCTCAAAGTCACCAAGGGCGTTCAGCTCAGCCTCCATCTGCAGCTTCCCTGATCTGCTGTGGGCCTCCTGGGTGAGCAGAATGCCTGCCCAGGGCTTCCGCTGACCCTCACCTGACCTTGAGGGACGCTTCAAGCACGATGCCCCACCCTTGGGTCCTGGTCATCCTGGGTCTGTAGACACTCCCCCCATTCCAGCATCTTTTGGAGTGCTAATTCGATTCTAGATTTCCATGGAAGGTGGCCGACCCAGTCTGGAAAAGAGCTATTGCTTCAAATTTAAACAAGCTGCATTTGATCGGGAGCACGGTTTCCGAACCTATGACAACTTTACCGCCTTCTGTTCCCTATTTTTGCCTTTAACTTTCCCCCTCAGTTGTGGGAGTGTGCCATTCATGGCAATCCCATGTTCTCCTGCAGGTGTCTGGGGCTCTGCTGTGTTCCCCTGAAGACCCAGGCTAGACCAGCCCTAATCACATTGACACCCCTTCCATCTGTTGCCTCTTCTTTCCATTCTTGCTGTTATCTCTAGTCAAAACCACTGTTTCTTCCAGTCAATGTCAAAGCACAGCACTATGAAGCTATTCACAGCCACCGCAACACGAGTTTGATCCCTGACCAGGGAAGTGACCCACAGGCCACAGCAAACCTCTCCTGTCTCACATGGAGCTCCCCTTGGCAGTGGATTTAAGTCCATCTGCGTGATCTGCTCCCCACTGTCTCTGGTGAATCCTCTCACTCCCACACCTCTGGTCTGTTCCCCAGTTCTTGTATGCATAAATAAATAAATCTTAAAAATATATAATAAGTGCAGGGTGACACTTATCCAGTGAATAAATTTACTGTTTCTTCCAGGTTGAACTTAAGTGTTGTCATGATGTGGAGATATCTCACACCTACCACAGGATACATACTGGTGGTCAATTCATGAACATATGCTTTCCATTAGAGCTACATTCTTGGGGAAACCCAAAATCTAATTGGGAGAGATTGTAAAGTCCAACAAATGCATAGGCAGACTGGAACATCTACTATATGGAAAGCATCGGCGATGGTGGTTGTGCTGTTAGGGAAGAAGGCTAAGGGAGTATAAAATTCATGCTAATCCACCTTGTAATTGAATTGCCACCTAGTGGGGAGAATTGAGACAATACAAGGCAACTTACAGCCATCTCGAAGAGTCTGCAACAGGTGTGCGCAAGGAAGTGTTACTATCCTGTGGTGGGGGTGAAATATTTCCACAGCAGACAACAGTTAAACTCAGCCTGGAACAATAGATTACGTTTATGCGCTGGAGATACCAAGGAATGTTACAGGCTCATATTTTTATATATTGAGTAGTGGGTGTGAAATCAAATTATTTTAAAGTATTTTTAAGCTTAATAACTCATCTGAAAAAGAACATGTTAGTTGAATGGAATTAGAAAAAAAAGAGTTTTGTTTAGGTTTATGAGTCAAGACTGTATTGTTAGGCAAGTTGTTGATGATGTGCAAAACTCAGGTAGTGGGAGGATGGCAGGGAATGAATTCAATTCAGCTGGAATTAGGATGGATAAGATTCCATAAAACTGGAGACAGATCTGCGTGTTGGGGTAAGAGATTCCATTGCTTTTTAGTTGCTATTTGACTGAACTTTAGATAGCAATCTTATGGAGAGAACATTATCATGTGTGGTTTACAGATGAGAAAAGAAAAAGGGGTTAAATGTCTTGCCGAAGGTTGTGAGACTAGTGTTGGATAGAAGTGTAAATCAAAACAAGAGTATGTACATAGCCGTTCAATGGCTTGCAGCCGTGACCATGAGCTGAGACCTTCCCCTGAATCTCTCAACTAGAAGGTGTGTGCCTCTCTGTTTCACTCACATCGCTGTTCATGCTTGTATTACACTCCCCTCTTTCGTGTGTTTTCTCTATCATATCTCTCTGTCTCCAAATAACCACCAATGTTCTGTTCTATTCCATATGTAAGTGAATCTCCCTACAACAATCTTAAGAAGTAGGGAGAAGAAAATAGTAGTCTATCATTGAATTGACAAAAGTGATGTTTGAATATAGAAAAGCAAAAAGAAGCTTAAAATTTTTACTACCAAACACAAGATTCTTCTAGAGCTTCGCGTGCAGCATCAAGCCTTATTATGCCTCAGAATCATCTGACCACTTTTACTTCATATTTATACCAGTTTTAAATTTACAGAAAAGAGGGTGTGACAACAGTTTCCCATAAACACTCATATGAATAACACCTGACATAAATACAAGCGTTTGTTAAAACTAATAAACTATTATTTATACATTATTATTAATTAAAGTGCTAATTTTATGCTTTTCATTTGAGGTACTTTTTCTTTTCCAGGCACCCTATTCTACTGAGTATCTTAAGGCTCCTTCCGACTGTGACACTTTCTCAGGCTTCAACTTGACATATCACTGTTCCTATTGACCTGAAGCTTCTTTCTCAAGAGTATTTGTCAGAGTTCTCAACTCTGAATTAGTTTCCCCCCTTTCTACACCATACTCTTTGGAAGGAAGTTACCGCGGGAAGATGTAGATGGGACTAATGTTCTGCTTCCTAAGGATGGGATAGCTGGCTACCTTATTCGGAAAACTCTTATATGGGAACTGTCGCAAATTATTTATTCTATTATTGATTTGGATCAGTGTGGAATCACAGATATTATTTTATACTTTGTAGTATCATGGAGTTCTTTCTTTATTTTCCTGCTCAAATTGCTCCACGTTTAGGCATGAGGATTGGCTTATATTAATCCAATTCAAATTTTATATCAAAACAATAGTTTCCTAGTTTACAGGCAGCCAACTGACTTTTCTTCATAAACCTTGTATCCAGCAACCTTGTTTTATTTGCTGAATCATTTCAGGAAATTTTCTATCCATTTTTTGAGTTTCCCACGGAGGCAATCATGCCATCTGTGAATAAGTATTTTTGCAGTTTTCCTTTTAAGTCTGTTTATTTTCTTTTCTCATCCAAGCACACCTCCTCGGACTGCCTCACAGCAGTGTGTAGGAGTGAAGAGACAAGGTCTCCTGGCCTTATCTCTAGTCTTGGAAAGCATCAAGTTTCTCACCAGAAAATAAGATATTCACTGTAGATTTCCATAAGGGTTCATCAATGTGAGGAAGTTCCTTGGTTAGATGAGTTGTTTTTATTTTAATCACAAATAAGTCTTATATTTTATCAGTTTTTAATATGCCAACTGATACCATCATCTGATAAAGTTTCCTTTAGCTATAGTTAATTCCTCTGGCTATAGTTAATTACTCGGGTTTCCAAATGTGATTCAGCCTCCCAAACCTACAACAAGCCTCCCTAGATCATGATACACCATCATTTTATACAGTCTTGAATTCTAATGACTAACATTTTGGAGGGATTATCTAAATTATCTACATTCATTAGAGGGATTGCTGTTTAGTTTTCCTTTCTTGTGACAATTTTATCTGATTGTTGATATTAATGCAGAGCTGAAGTTATAGACAGAAATAGGAAGTATTCTAATTTAACTTTTTAGAAGAAAATATGGAGAATGGGTATACTTTCTTTCTTACCATTTGTATAATTCATTAATGAACATATGTGAGCCAAGTACCTTCATTTTCTGGAAGGGGGGTTTTCAATTACTGACTCAATTTTAATACATATTCATAAAACAATGCATGCATATATTAGACATTCACAACTCTTCTCTCCTTTTGCGACCTGTGACTTTCGGGAAGTCAGCCCATTTCAGGTAAGATATTACATGCGTGGACAAGAAATTGTTCACAACATTCTGTTTTCATTTTTTCAGTGTCTGTGAGATGAACGACAGTGAGTTCCTTTTGCACCCCTATAAGGATACGAGTGTCTCCTCTCTCCCCACCCCCATTAACCTTTCTAGAAAGCTATAAACTTATTGATCATTTCAAAGAAACAATTTTTGATTATGCAGATTTTGCCATTATTTTCCTACTTTCAATTTTATTGATTTAGGATTTAAATTTTATTTCATTTCTCACCATTAGTTGAAGTTGAAATTAGTCTTATGATTTTGTTCTTGAACTTCAACTGCGAGGAAGTGACAGGTACTCTTTGGCCCCTAATGGATTACTGTCAATGCCCAGCATTCAACTCAGTCAGTCTGACCCTTAAAAAGTGATGCTAGCCCACCTTCCCTCCACGCTCTCTACATTTCTAGAGGAGGAGCTGTCTTTCCTATCAGAGACACGTATCCCATGTTTGTTTCAGGGAGTGTAGCATTCGGTGTCGTGTCTCTTCCACATGCCAATCATTTCTTGATTTAAAAATATTTTTGCTAACATTTGTTGCTCCAACCACACCCAACACTGTTTGGAGTAGAGATAATATTTATACAATGATCCTGAGTTACGTACTGCGGTGCCCTCAATATATAGGAAATCAAACATTGATTTTTTTTTCCAACTAAAAGTAATATTTGGTCAACTTACAGATAAAAAAAGACAGGGAAAAGGTTAATGATGACAGGGAATGAGGTAGGAAGCTTCCTCCGCGAGAGCCACAGGAAACCTGCAGCAGGATGATAAAGTTCCATCTGTGTCCCCGTCAGATAGGGGCAAATATTTGGAACGGGGCTGGGAGTTTAAGTGTTTCTTCCATCATGGTAAGGACCATGGTTATCTGAAGTGAATGTGGATCCAAAACCCACATATATTTCCTTTGAGAGGAAAAGAAACAATTCTGCTTTAGGGAAACCAGGTCAGCCACAATCAGGATTTGGGGGGAGCACACCGTCATCTTGTGTGTTTTTTTTTGGTTTTGTTTTAAATTAGTGTTTTCCTGGACAGAGGAACAAAATTAAGTGGCTTGTTTAATATGTGTACAAAGGAGAGTCAAAAGATGATCCCTATTCACTCAAGTCGGGGCCTATTCCTATGGAAGTGATTTATAAATATATAATTGTCTTTCCCTTCTGCTGGAGCTAAGAATGCTGTGGAATGGCAAGTTTGTTTTCCTTGTAAATCACTGAGAGAGACACTAAAGAATATGCCTCCTCAGGTTGGGCTTATCTGACATCCCGTGAGTCATGGAGCTAGTGACCCTTCCTTCATTCACTACAATGTCTGTGAAGCACTTACCCTGGGCTTTGCACTGGGTGTACTGTTTAACTTAGAAGAAGCACAAGCAAACG
The DNA here is from genome assembly GCF_000260355.1 of Condylura cristata. Classification (NCBI taxonomy): domain Eukaryota; kingdom Metazoa; phylum Chordata; class Mammalia; order Eulipotyphla; family Talpidae; genus Condylura; species Condylura cristata. The sequence continues at coordinate 54,354,224 of NW_004567113.1, forward strand.
CATGGTCCCAACAGGAAAGCGTTCTCAGGAAAGTCGTGTTATCTGTGGGTACCCAGGCTCCAGTTTTCAGAACTTGGCTACTGTAAATAGTGCTGCAGTGAACACCCAAGTGCATGCATCCCTTTGAGGTAGTGTTTTCTAGTTCTTCACATAGATATCTCCCTGGTGGCAGCAGTAAAAGAGCAGCACTGCAAGCGAACCACAGCTGCTTCAATGCGAATTCAATCCCCCACCCTGGAGGTGACCCACATGGCACAGCAGACCTTCCCTGACCCGCCCGCTGCTCCCCTCAGCAGTGTACTTCATTGATCTGCCTGTTCTGCTCCCCACTCTGTCTCGGGTGAATCCTTCTCGCCACCCCTGTTCATCTGGCCTGTACCCCAGTTCTGTATGCATGAATAAATATTTTTTTAAAGGCATTGCTGAATCCTATGATAGAAATATTTATATTATTTTTAAAGATATATTTATTTATGCATACAAGAACTGGGGTACAGGGCTGAGAGGATTTACCAAAGAGTGGGAAGCAGAACAGGCGGATTTACTGAAATACACTGCTGAGGGGATCAGTAGGGAGATAGGAGAGGTCTGCTGTACCCTGTGGGTCATTCCAAGGCCAGGGATTAAATTCGTGTTGCAGTAGCTGGCAATGGCTTGGTAACACTGTGTCTTTAATCCCTGTGCCTCCACGGAGATCTTGATGTACTTATGTTATTTCTAGAAATGTCCATCGTGTTTTCCACAAGAACTGAACCATGCTACACTAGCACCAACAGTGTATCCAGTGCCTTTTTTTCTGTACCCTCACCAGTACATGTTGCCTCTGGTATTTTTGATTAGTATTCTCAAATTCATGAGATGGTATCACATTACGATTTTATTTTGCAGTTCTCTGATGAAAAGTGGTGTTGACCATTTTCATGTGTCTCTTGGCCACCTGCATGTGTTCGTTGGAGAAGTGTCTATTTAGCACTTCTATCCCTTTGTTCTGATTTGTTTTGATTTTGTTGAGTTGTGTATGTTCTTTGTAGAGATTATATATTAGCCTTTCATTCGATGCATGATGAAAAAATATCTTCTCCCGTTTGGTAAAGTGTCTTTTGCTTCAATAATAGTCTCTTTCACTGTCAAGTGCTTTTTAATTTGTACATTCTCATTAGCTTATTTTTGCTGTTGCTTTCCTTGCTGTTGAATCCTCAAAAACATGGCTAGAGCTGATGCTGTGGTTAAAGATGTAGTGTATACACACAATGGAACATTACTCAGCTCCAAAAATGACAAAATTAGTCATATTATCAACAGCGTGGATGGAACTGGAGGGAATGATGTTAAGTGAAAGAAAGAGAAAATACTAGATGACCATTCATATGTAGAATATGAAGAAATGAAACAAAGGAACAAACAAAACCAAAATGAAATAGACTGACATCTGATGGCAGAGCTGAGGCACCCTGAGGGAAAGGCTGGAGCAGGGGGAAGAGAGAACTCCAGCAGAGTGGAGGATTGTTGGGATTCAGTGTGGTAACTTGCATTTGTGGTGGGAGGGGGGAACCTGTACCCCTAGAAATATGCAGCATTTTAAACTAAAGTTACTTTAAAAAGCATACTAGTAAAAGGAAATAAAACAAATTAAAGGATGTTGGGACACACGGAATCAAAATTACTCTCACCCTGTTTAACCTCAAAAATCTATCCTTACTGAGCTCCACATAGTAAGGTTTTTTTTCTCATGCTACTTCCTAGGGAAACTATATAGATGGGTTGATACACTTTCAAGCGTATTTGGTAAATATGTCTTGCATGAACAAATAAGTAAAAGAAGAAGTGAGTTTCAGCAATATTACAGAATATTCAAATATAAATATGATTAAATGAGAATATCTGCTATGAAGAAACTCTAGTACGATTACAATTCTTAAGCAGCCATTATGTGTTACTATGGAGCTTAGTAAAAAGTGCTTCAGGAACCCAAAAATATAGAGTCATTAAGTAAGACGAGAGGCTATCAGATATAATTGTATGAAAAGGTGGTATCTAAGTTGGTGCTCACAGATGGACTAGTGCAC
>NW_004567113.1:54357154-54381892 GCF_000260355.1 Condylura cristata
GGAAGTGGCTTCAGATTCTCAGTGCTGTGCTTTAACCCGCTGCGCCACCAGGGAGGGCCTCTTTTTTTCTCTTTTTTAAGATTTATTTATTTATTCGTACAGAACTGGGGTACAGACAGAGATGCGGAAGGTGAGAGGATTCACCAGAGACAGAGTGAGAAGCAGAACAGTCAGATGGATGAAGTCCACTGCTGAGGGGAGCAGCGGGCGGGTCAGGAGAGGTCAGCCATGCCATGCGGTCGCCTCCGGGGCAGGCTGGAATCGAACTCATGCAGAAGTGGCTTTACCTTCTAGTGCTTTAACCCGCTGTGCCACCAGGGAGGGGACGATTTTCTTTCTTTTTAAAAGAATTATGTATGCTTACAGAACTGGGGTGCAGGCTAGAGGTGTGGTGTGTGAGAGAATTCCCCAGAGACAGAATGGGGAGCACTCTGAGGGGAGCTGTGGGCGGGTGAGGAGAGGTCTGCCACCCCATGTGGGTCAGCTCCCTGGGTCAAACTCCTGCTGCAGTGGCTTAGGAGAGCTTCATAACGCACGCCACCAGTGACAGCCCCTAAGAGTATTTTCTTTAGGAAACTAACCACTGTAAAGCCTTTCTCGTTTCTCATTTCTGAGATAGATGCTTCAGGGAGAGTCCAGGGAGGGAGGGAGAAAGGGAGAGAGGGAGGGATAGAGGGATGGAGGGAGAGATGGACCAGCCAAGGCGCAATGCCAGTACAATTTCTCCTTGGAAACATAAATCAAACAGCCACACTTGGTCTGCTGTCTAGACAGCGGTAGTCTCGAGCCATCACATACCCTTCAGATCACTGAACTGGGGGATGTTGCAATGGAACCAAATGATACACTGCTTGTCCTTGGCAACAAATATCAAACAGATGAAAGTTGAATTAGGCTTATAATTAAGATATGATTTTGACATTGAAAGCTCCTATCAGACTGGATCTCAATTACATTTTTGAACTTCTGGCACTTTAATTAAATATACACATTACACAGCCACGCATACCCTAAATACAACCCACAGTCATCCATATAAGACACGTATATTTTTCAGGTTTTCCACTTGACACAATGACATGTCATAATATTCATTTATGGAATCTTAAATATCTGTGTTTATCAAATATTGAAGATGACTACATGGTACCGAAGGATGTTAACGTTAACACTAGGAATGTAAACTCCAGGGAAGGATGCGTATGGACACATTTGTCCACACACAGGCTCATCTGCGTGGCAGAGTAACAGTTGTGCTTCCAGCATCTCTACATTAGGACCAGGACCACGACCCAGCTGACCCTACAGGCTGGACTTTCTGTCACTGGCATGCATTGCTCAAAACATTGATGCATCTGTCCTTTTGAGACCTGTCCTGGGTGCTAGCTAACTCTTCCCTGTACTAACCAATGACAACACTTGGCACATACCTGGTCCTTTGAGAGTTCACTGAATATCTGAAAACTGCCAACAATGTTTGGAAACAAAGCTAACAACGATGACTGTGGGGAAGCCGAGGCCGCTGCGTGGCGGGAGTGGCACGGAGAGGCTGCCACATAGTGTGCTTTGATCATCTCTGTGGCTTCTAACCTGCGTCTGAATTCAGGACCAAATGTGGGATTCACAACAGCCTTTGAACAAAGGATATGGAATCTCTCCTTAATTGCCTACTCTGGCTACACAAAATAATTCAGTAAATATAGCCAGCAAGTTCACTCTTCCCTGCTGCTTTTCTTATTCCCCTCCTGGAAGAGCCCTACTGAGCACCAAAAACAGTCATTCCTCAGGTTGGCAAAATGCATCTTAAAATTCTTAAACCACTGGAATTGTAGGTGTAAGGCTTCATTTGTTTATCAGTAGAGTTCATAAACAATCCTGAGTCAGGAGGTCCTTATGAGAACCCCATGATAAAGCAAATAAAGTTGCCATTAGACTCCCTGGAGAAAATTATGTGTTCAGCAAGTAGGAATTATCTTTTTCTCTCTTCTTCCCATCTAATAAACTACTACAACGTGGAAAAACATTGTGGTCAATTCCTACCTTTCTTGAAGTAGAAACACCTAGAGTTCTAGGCAAATATTCACACTTCTGTGCCATACAGGAAAGTCTTCAGCCTTGCTTGGCAAATTCCAACACAATGTCTCAATTAAAAGCAAAATATTTTTGTAATTTCTTATCAGTCTGGATGCTGGTTGGTGATGATTAGGAGGAAGGCATTTTAAATCCACGTAAATGTCCCCAACAATATTTTGGATAGAATGCTTAAAGGCAGATATTCTGTCCTTTCATTTTTTTTTAATTAAAAGAAAATTGGTAATTAAAAAAGACACAAGCTTTTTGCATGCATGGAACGGGCATGCATGGCTCCCAGAGAGCCCAGGCACACGGGGAAGGTGCTGCAATGCAGCTGTATGTTGAAATGGGCATATAGGCATGTATCATCCAGGAGCTCTGGAGCTCTGACCCCCCCCCACAGGAATGCCCCCCCTCACCCCTTGACAGGGCCACACACAGGGATGCAGGGCAGAGCATTGGCACTTGGAAGAAACTGTCATCCAGATTGCATTTTCTCACACAAGCCCATAAAAGCCAAGGGCAACTCTTCAACAAGACAGGAGTCTCAGAGCAGTGACTTAGCAAAACCCTCTGATGAGTATTTGGTGTGGAAAGATGGTTTGGCTTGGGTTGAAGATTGAAAGAAAAGTCACCCGGGAGGTAATCTTTGAGCTGGAATTTTTGCAGCCCTTTATGCTTAATCACTGCACATAATTTGTTGACTGGCTCTTTGTTGTGACGTCGTTGGTTTTAACCTACAACTTGATTTTAATTCTCCTGGGCCCTGATCCTATAGAGCAAGGCCTTCAGGAAACAAAGATCAAAGTGATTTTTGTTTAATGATTTCATTAACATTTGGTTCAGGAGAGGAAACACTATAAGAAACAGGAGAGGAGAAATATTAAGAATTGAATGGGAGCATAAAATCAGAATAAGGAGGAATTATGAGAAACAGGCTCCTGTCAGAATGCTTCCAAGTCCAATGCTTCCAAGGTTAGTGACAAAACAAGGGGTCTACAATTTGCATATGGATATTGGATTCATTTTACCCAAATGACATTATTCAGTATAAACCCAAAGTCTTGAAAGCTTGGGGATGCCTCAGGTGCTGCTTAACAATCTCCAGACTTCCACTCTGGGGTCACTTAAGTATCCCTTTCCATAGCTGAATGCCTTTGATCCACGTCTAGATAAAACCCAAACTGAGAGTGGACTATGGGACTGGCGGGCCCAATCCCTTTTCACAGACAGTGCGAGCATATGAGGTTACTACGGTGATCTCTGCCAGAGACTGCCCCAGACTTGTTCTGCCATAGAAGCAACCTCCAGGAAGCGGTCACCATGCCTTTTCTCTAGAAGATGAACAGCACCATTTAGATGACAAGAAACAACTGGTCATGGCAAGTTTCTTCTGGAGAGAAATTAGTATTCCTGACAAAATGCAAGTGATTTTCAGCTGAACTTTATCAGGATTAAGTTTGATTCTCAGAACCTGACCCACCCAATGGACTGTCAGCTAATTGTCAGTAGAGGATCCTGTGACCTTTGAGGAAGTTTTCTCTTCTTTCTGTATTTAATATGGTTATCTTTATTTCATAAATAATCTAACAAGATTGTCCTATAAACTACTTTCAAAGAGTAAATATTTGAATTGTCCAACAGACCTTTTGAAAAGCCTCTTGGGTAAGACTAATACAAATTTGACTCACCCCTATAACCAGATTGTCTAAAAATTCTCTTTAATACATGAAATAGAGCATCCTGATTGTCTTAATGCAACTAGATACAAGTCTGGGGTCCAGATGGTGCTGCCAGCTAGAATTACATGAAAGCAAACAAATAAACAAAGCAAAGTATATACACAAAGAAAGAGAATTCATTGTGGTTTGAGTAAATATATCTTAGGCATCTCCCTTGGAATATATGACAGAAAACGACATCTCCTACAGTAGCTGCTGGGTGCAGGTGGATAATGAATGCTGGAAATACTATCTGTGCAAATCTAAACGTGCTCTCAATGAAAAATACACATTTGATCTTGAAGATTATTGTGGATAATAATGCCAACGTTTATGTCGATGACACGTTGAAATGATGATACTTTGGATACATTGATTAAATTAACTACGCCATGTCCTCCCTGGGTTGGAGCGCAGCACTATGAGACGGCCCGCAGCCACTGTAGCGCGAGTCCGATCCCTGGCCAGGGGGTGACCCACATGGCACAGCAGACTTCTCACGCCCGCTGCTCCCTCAGTAGTGTATGTCAGTGGCTCTGCCTGTCCTGCTCCCCACTCTGTCTCTGGGGAATCCTCTCACCCTCCAGACCTCTGGCCTCTGCCCCAGCTCTTATATGCATAAATGAATAAATCATTTAAAATTAATTAATTAGTCATTTAACTATATTTATTAAGTCACATGTACTTTTACATGTGACTTGAAATTAAGTTAAAAATACACAAGGAGCGGGCCCTCCATGGTGGCGCAGCGGGTTAAAGCACTGCACTGAGAAACTGAAGCCACTTCCGCATGAGTTCGATCCCCGCCTGCCCCGGAGGTGACCACAGGGCGCGGCAGACCTCTCCTGACCCGCCCGCTGCTCCCCTCAGCAGTGTACTTCGTCGATCTGCCTGTTCTGCTCCCCACTCTGTCTCTGGTGAATCCTCTCACCCTCCGCATCTCTGGCCTGTACCCCAGTTCTGTATGAATAAATAAATAAATCTTTAAAAAAAAATACACAAGGAGCTTCCATACATGGCCCAGGCTGCGTCGACGCTAGGTAGGCTGCTATAAATAATGGCTTCGAAGCTCTTGATTAGGGTGGTTGTATGGTTCATTTTTTCATTTGATATTTACCTATCGTTTTTAAGATGGTTTGTCATTAAATATGAAAGGTTTCCTTGACCTACTGGGTGTGGTGTAGTAATGAATAAAACTTTCCCTGACAACAGAGAGTCCAGCACAGCGGTGATTCTGTGGCTGCATTTATTAGTATTCCCTAAATTCCTCATATATCCTGAGCACAGTGTCACATCAAAGGGACGCAGTAGAAAACAATGCAGGTGAGTTTTTTCACCCCTTTTTTTAGGGTGCATAGTTGACCTGAGTAGGACATCTATGACCACAGGAATTGGCATTGCAGAGAGGCATTTAAGTGGGGGTAGCCAATAAAAGCAGAGAACATCACTAGCCCAGCAAGGTTTGAAATGGCTTCTTTGATTTTGAGGTTGATAACCTGACACTTGAAAGATTCATACACACATATGTGTATGTGTTTGTGCGTATTACTAGCAAAGCACTAGAATCTTTCTAAAATATCAAACGGAATTCAAGAAAGAGCCTCGCAGAGAGTAGGTTCAGAGAATCGGGACAAAAAAGTAAGAACAGTTATGGGGGTGGCTTCCCCAGGGCTTCTGATACAGAGGGTCCCTTTTCACAGACTTGACATTCGCTTATTTTAGAAAAATAAACTATATGCAATTAGGACTTCATTTCTCATCTTCAGATACTGAAGAATCATGCAATGTTGGGTGAAGGCCTCTCCTACCGTCCCCATTTAATAAGCAGTCAGTGCTGTGCATGTGGTGTATGTGAGGAGTCTTGGGGAGAGGTGTCTACCATACCCCATCTTGGCTGGGTGGGGTGGCATACAGGATTCACAGTGGGGAAGCTGTCAGGGGATTCTCACAAGGCACCAGCATCATCAAGTATTCACCCCATGTAGACTTCGTAGCCTAAGAGAATGGGATTCTTGCACTTTAGCAACACTTAGGAGTGGATTGTTTATTATTATTATCATTATTTTACAGATTTATTTTTTATGCATACAGAACTGAGGTACAGGCCAGAGGTTCAGGGGCGGTGAGAGGATTCACCCGAGACAGAGCGGGGACCAGAACAGGCTGACTGACCAAGTACACTGCTGAGGGGAGCAGTGGACGGGTCAGGAGAGGTCTGCCGTGCCTCGTGGTCACCTCTGGGGCAGGCGGGAATCGAACTCATGCGGAAGCAGCTTTAGATTCTCAGTGCTATGCTTTAACCCACTGCGCCACCAGGGAGGGCCTAAATATAGTTTATTTTTATAAAATAATTAAATACGAAATTAGTGCATAGGAGGCAAATGCATAGATAGGAAGATGATCAGTTCATAGATGGTAGATAGATAGATGATAGAGAGTGATACTTATATTTAAGTGGTTTTATTTAGATTAACTTCCTCCACCCCCTCAAGGCAACATGTACATATTGCTGTCAGGAAATATGCTGCATAGCCCAGGACAGAAGGAGCGGTCGCCAGGAGGACCCTGGGCCAGAACTAGATGGTGCTGTGTACTGAGTTGTTCTCCCAAGTCCATATGCAGAAAGCCTACCCTCCGGGACCTCAGAATGTGGCTGTATTTGGAGATAAGACCTTTCAGGAGGTAACTATGAGAAAATTATCAGGGTCCCAAGGAGAAGAAGAGACGGGCAGACACACCGAGGCTAGACCCGGAGGAGCGAGCTGCCCAGTGTCTCGGGGCGAGTTCTTATAAGAGGTGCATGCTGCTGACACCTTGGCCTGCATTTTCATTCTCCAGGATTGAGAGGAGATAGACTTCGGTGAAGAGCCCCCAGCCCTCCCACACACCACCCCCCATACCCCTCGTTACAGCAGCCTGGAGTGCAGCACTGAGCAGGGAGTCTGGGAAGGGCAGCCTAACGGTGTGCTATCTCAGCAGACCCTGAGGTTACCCAGGTAGACAATTTAAGGGAGGAGAAAGTATTCTATGCAGAGAGAATGAAGGGCAAAGTCGGGGGAGAGTAGATACCGCCCTTTCTGAAGTACAATGGCAGGATCCAGGCAGAGGTGCTAGGATGGATTTGAGGCTTTAAGAAAGGTTAGAATCTTACACTGGCTAACAGGAACACTGACTTTAGGGGTGAATAGAGAGTCCTGCTTCTGAGGCGCAGGGCTGCTAAGTTGCCTTCCGCCGCTAAGCTTCCCCCTACAGCATTCCATGTGACTCATCACTGTTCTCACCTGTATGGGGAGACCACACGGCAGAACCCGGGATTGAAGCCACCTCAACAAAGGGACATTAATTTATTGGCAGGGACTCTGAGGGGTGCTGGAAGGGATGGATCGCAACAGATGGAGACAAGTCGCTTGAGGAAGTGAACAGCTGTATCAGTCTGTGTTTCTTCCCCATGATTTCAAATTTATAACAAAATTAATACAACTTATCACCAGAGATTGATGGCATCTCAGAAGCAAAGAGCAATGGCGTTGGCAAAATGTTGTGCTATATATATTAACAGTCATTATGACAACGAGACACGCCGTTAAACTATAGGATGGGTGACTGGCTCATGCCCCACCATCCGCCAGTGGCTAGTATTGGACAACAGAATTGAGATGATCACATTTTGTAAAGACTGAATGACAGTCAGAAAGAAGCCTGTGCATATTGTAGTGACTACTGTTGAATGCTTGTGGCATGGGTCATTCTGCTTGGTTCAAACCTACCTCTACCATTAACCAAGTGCTTCATCACAGAAAGTCACACACCTTCTGGCTTTGCTACGCTTCTGCACATTAGAATCATCTCAAGAATAGCAATAGTAGGCATTAGGGGATGTGCCAGTTCTACAACAAATGTTTAAGTTGGATTCTCTTCTTTAACTCTTGGAAGAAGCTCGTCATGTGTTATCATTACACTCATGGCACTGATCAGAAAATTGAGGCAGGTAGTGGCTGAGTGACTAGCCCACAGTCTCCGAGCTGGTACGGGGCTGACTGACCTGGGACCCAGGGGCTCTTGTTCCAGGGTCTCTGCTTTCATCCCAGGTTACTGACTGTCTAGGATTGCTAGCGCCCTCGTTGTTATGGAAAATAGTAATCGGGGCATCTAGTCTCTGCTCAGGGAGCCCCCTGCAAACATGCGTTCAGTCTCATCCTATCCTGAGCCTTTGAACACTGGTCTCTCAAAAACACCTTGTTCTCGCTCCTTCACCAGGATTCTGTCGGCAGCTTCTTCCTGCAGTCTCAATTCCTCCCCACATAGATGGTCCTCGGCACCTGCAGGTCAGTGTACAGCTGATGCTTCTTTGGCTCCATGTTTCGATTCTGCTTTGGGCTCTGTCTCATAAAGCTCCTATAGGTAGAGCCAGCTCTCCCTCGACTCTGCCACCTACCCTTCGGCACTGATTCACTCTTCCATGACAAATGCCTCCCACTCTCCTCTTCCCTTCCCATTCTTGCTTTACACAGGAAATGGAGTCCAGAATTCTTTTTTTAAAAAAGCTGGAGTGAAGTAATCAAAAGCCAGGGTTTAGGGAAGGGAGGGTTTCACTTGAACCTCGACTCTACCTGTTTTTAACTGTGGACCTCAGACAAGTAGCCACTGAGCTCTTTGAAGCTCAACACATTTCCCTATGGCCACAGATGCCCTGGGCTCCTCGCCAAAGATGCTGTAAAGGTTACAAAGGACAACACAACTCAAGGCTTGGGTCCCCACTACAGTGCTAGGTAAGCACTCAGAATAGGCTGTCACCTTTGATGTTGCCTAAGGTATCATGCATCTATTTTGGAAATATTGGATACAAATGCAATAAATGAGGAGGCCACACAATCAGAAATTATTCCTGCTTCAAAGCTGCAAACATCTCTAATTACCCACAAAAAGGTTTCATGCATTCATTGATGAATCCACAGTTCTTTAGCCCATAGAATTCTGCTTCCCCCCTCATACTTTAGAATCCCCTAATGGATGATTTATCTAAAAAAATGCCTGTCTTTACCTTTATATAGTGCGGTCCTTATTCTTAGAAGCCACATCCACTCATTTTCTATCTGGAAAGCTACTGCTAAATCCCAGGAATCCAGCTCAATCAGCATCTCTCTTCTGGTCTTTTCTGGGAGCCCACCTCCATAATTCCTGATCAGAGCACAGTGAGTGTTCTGTCAAAACCGGGTAATTTACACACAGGCCCAGAGCATCACACATGCAGCTAAGCTTATACATTTTTTAATATTTATTAATTTATTCATAAAGAACTGGCGTACAGGCCAGAGGTGCAGGGGCAGTGAGAGGCTTCACCCGAGAGAGTGGAGAACAGAACAGGCAGATCAAGGAAGTACACTGCTGAGGGGAGTAGCAGGCTGGTCAGGAGAGGTCTGCGGCACCACGTGGATCACCTCCAGGGTTGGGGATTGAAGTCACACTGAAGCGGCTGCAGCCAGTTTGCAGTGCTGTGTCCTAACCCGCTGTGCCACCAGGGAGGGCCCGCTTATACATTTGTAAAGATGTTTTCTTCATCCAAGACCTCACCCGGATTCTGAGCTCTTGATTCTACTCACTACCGTGCCCCCAGGATGCGGTAAAGACTCATGATACTCACCAATGGTCCAACCTTTGAATGGTGGGTGGGCATAGGAGAACCTTACTGAATAACAACAAAAAGACATTTCTCCTGGCGCTCTGTGACGTTCTGCACTTGCCACTAAAAATCATGGCTAGAGGTCGTTCTTTTTCTCCTATATTGAGCAAAATTGTCTGTGTTATCTAGCTTTTACATTTATAAGTATGATGTTTAAGGCTTGATCTTCACTGAAGAGCCCTCACTTCCCCTTTGAGAAGGGTGAACGTTGGCTTGAGCAATTTCCCTGGCCCCTTTCCTCAGCCCTAGAGTCATCTGCAAACAGAAGTGTAGACTAAAGAAAACATGTCCTTCGAAGTACACTGCTTACCAGCTGGGTGAACTCAAGTTACTTATTTTCTCTGAGGCAGTTTTCCTCCTGCTTTAAAGAGGGTTAATCATCACAATTTGCAAGTCTTTGTTAAAAATTATAAGTTCTGCTACACATGAATATGCAGGGGGAAATGAGCCCTGAATAAATAGAGAACGTCACTACTTTTCGAGTAACTATTGATCACTAACTATAGGCATCAGATTGTGATAGAGACAGAGAGAGGATGAGAGGAGACCAGGAAGACAACTTGCTAGAGCATTAAAATGTGGCAATGATATATGTTGGATATAAAATAAATTGAATAAGAAAACTTAGGAGATTCATTGCTGCAAGACCCGTAAGTAGCCGGAATAACAGGATAAGGAGGGGGTCGCTTACCACCCAGCCGCACCTGTAACAAGAGGAAAGTGATGAAAAGCATGGTTAACATGCAACCCGACAGTGCAGTCGACTTGTGTTGGCCAACGTCTATCACCCTCATGATCGTGAGAATATAATAAGAAAAGCCACGGGAAATAAGGACATCAACTAAGGTGTGTCTTCACAGTATTCACAATGGTGTCATTGCGAACAGGAACTTGGGAAAGAGTGAGAAAGGGATTTGCACAGTAAACTGAAAGTGAGATTTTTTAAGGAACAGCTTGCTAGTGAGAAACATTTCTCTACTCCTGATATTCCCTTCCTTTTAGGGGGAGCTCAGCTCATGGAATGCCCTGACTCTTTCTGCCATGTTAGCGTCTTGCTGAATATGGCTGTCCACTCTGTGGCTGTCCACTGTTAGAATTAGGGTCACCAGTGACATCGTGTCCTACCTCGGTTTTCTGGAATAATGCTGTGCACAGTCAGTACAGTATACTCAGATGCAGGCCTTCAGTTCTCTTTATGCTTGCTCTGGGGTGGGCACATTTCTTGCAGTGAGAAAGAGCTGGGTCCTCAGGTGCTGAGAGAACTGTCTCCACCGTCATGGTGTGGACTCCCAGCTGAGACTGGTGGACTACAAAAAATGGACAACACTTGCAAAAGTCTTGGAACAGCACAAGCAGAAGGGGAATTTGGGACCTTAAAGCCTCATGTCTATGAAAATGTGGAATGTTTCAACTTTAACTTGTAAAAGAACCTTACCTCCCACTTTAATATTTCCCCAGTGATGTTGCCAGAGAAGAGTGTTTATATATTCCAATCAGACCATCTCTATTGACATCTTTTTATTGGACTATAATCGTGCTATCAGTCAAGCTCAAAACACAGCTCATCACAGGCTACGTTGGGAAAAAATGTGGGCTTGAAAATGAAACAGATAAAATCTTCAGCTTTGGAGTTGAATGAATGCTAATGCATCTCCTGATCCAGTTTCAAGCCTTTGGTTGGGGGCGCTTTGGGGGACAGCATGAACATTCCCAAGCAGAATCCCGGGGACACCCCCAGCATGGATGGTGGGCAGATGAAGGCGTCCCTCCCCCTGGGCAAGGACAGGCGATGCTTACAGGGAGGGGAGGCGGGATGGCCACACCCCCCGCCCGCCATGCTCCCTTTCTGGAGGAGGGAGACCCTCTAGCACGATGCCGCAGCATGTCTGTTGCTTGGCTCACACCTCTGGAGAGTCTGAGACTAACTTGGAGCACACTGGGAAATAATCAACTGTATGAACTTGGCATAATGCTGTTACTTTTTGAAGAATCTGAATTCTTTTTTTGGTTCCTTTCTGTTACAGGTTGTAGAATTTTCTTCCCTGAGGAAGAGATTTTATAGCAGTTGAGTATATTTGGTTTGGGGAAGGAACCAACATAAGAGAGCTTCCCAGTCTGATACATTTGCTGCATCATCCAAACTATCATGTGTAATTAATAAAGTTGGAATGAGTCAAGATACTTTCTGGATCTCTCAGGAAAGAAAAGGATCTAAAATGAATGCTGTCATCTGGAATGAGAGTCCCTTGCTTATGGAGGTGTACGGAGAGGGACCAGAGTAGAATTAGGCCAAGAATGTACAGGATATAACTTAGGAAGCTCTTCTCATGCGGAATCAGCTCTGGGTCAACATCCATTGGCCCTGTGAGTGACAGTGCTGGGAACTGATCCAGTTCCATGTGTGACATCACTGCATGCTGTCTTCAGTGAGAAATGAATCCCAAGCCCACTGATATCCCTGGTCCTCCTCTGTATGTCACTATGGATCAAGTCCTAGCGAACTAAGTCTGTCCCCGTGAAGCTGTTCACGTTAAGCTAACTCCATGACTGTACCACCTCACATGTTATTCTCATCCACCATGGTCCTGCTCTAATTTGAACTCACTCAGAACAACCCATTGTTTTACCTTTGAGTGTGTTAACGTCAGCTCGCAGGTGACCTATTTTGAGAGCAAAACAAATAAAACTGAACACTCTCACATCTCTCTACTGGTCTGGCCAGTGTAGAAGAAAGTTACACATTGCCTCTCACCAAATAATCATAAATAAATATCAAATAAATGTAAAGTTCTTAGCCTAACAGTCAGCATAGGACCCTCATCAAACAAGTGGTGTTGCCAAGAGAAACCCCCAAACTCTACAAAAACTCTGCACACAAATCATTCACCTCTTGATACCCCACCCAAGGGACATGATGTCACTGGACCTCATAAAAGCAGGGCCTTGTTGCACTTGCAGTATCTAGCTACAGATCTGTAAACAGACATTTTGTTATCATTCTAAGTCACCCTCATCCAAACCTGCCATCTCCGCCCTTGCCCAAGTCCTCCAGATTCCATGATTTTACATTCACAAATAGCATTCTCTGGTTGGCTGTCAGCCTGTCCTCCAGGATAAATTTTACCTTTCCTTTAAGGTCTCATTCAAAGGTCATCCAGCTAATGAAAGTGCTAAGGAAATGAGATGCTTTAATTAAAAAGGTATCATTTGTTTTAAATTGGGAGTGAAATGCATATCAAGAGTACAGCAGTGCTTCTAGAACTGTGTGTGAGGCACGCCCCAGCGATGTGAAGACAGCTGCAAGGGTGTGGGTCAGGGGGTCCACAGAAGGCTGCGGAACTTCCGCCCTTAAATCTCCCAACTCACGGCCCTCCCTGGTGGCGCAGCGGGTTAAAGCACAGCACTGAAAAACTAAAGCCACCTCTGCATGAGTTCGATCCCTGCCTGCCCCAGAGGTGACCACATGGCGCGGCAGACCGCTCCTGACCCGCCCGCTGCTCCCCTCAGCAGTGTACTTCGTCGATCTGCCTGTTCTGCTCCCCACTCTGTCTCTGGTGAAGCCTCTCATCCTCCGCATCTCTGGCCTGTACCCCAGTTCTGTATGCACAAATAAATAAATCTTAAAAAAAAAAAAAACAACTCCCAACTCACACAAGGCACTTCCTTTGACGTGCTCGTGCTTGGATAGGAAAAACTAGTAAATTCTTAATGGTGAGTTGAGTTTAGAGAGAAATAATTAGAATAGTTTATCGCTGCTTAGTCTATTATTTACACTCCAAGTTACAACAATGTGCACGATATGGACTTTGAGCTTCAGAACAAGCTCCCAGTTCAACTACCTGCTTCCCCTTAGTTCCTCCTATAAAGAAATTTGGGGATTGACTGATGATGAGAAAGGAAACATTTCAATACAAGAGACTGGGCATTGTGTGGGAAATAGAAGCAAAAGCGTGTTTCTTTTTACAAACATTATTTCTTTGAATTATGTAGGCAATGTATTAAAATCCTCAATGTATAAACGCAAATATGGACCCTCCCTGGTGGTTCAGGGTTAAAGTCTCAGTGCTATCAAGCTATCAGCAGCCACTGCAATAGAGTTCCAGCCCGACTAAAAAGGTGACCCTGAGGGCACAGCAGACCTCTCCTATCTCCCAGCTGCTCCCCTCAGCAGTGGATTTCAGTGCATTTGCCTGTTCTGCTCCCTACTCTGTCTCTGGTGAATCTTCTCATACACAAACACCCCATCTCTGTCCTACATCCCAGTTCTTATATGCATAAATAAATAAAAATACATTAAAAATAAATAAATGAGAACATGGAGGTAAAGAGATTCAACAAAAGTAATAGAAACTCTACCAAGTTAAATACATGGCAAACATTTGAAAGCTGTTCTAATTATTCAATACTTGGTCTTTTACTCAGGGTATCTTAATGCTAATGGAAAGTAATCTGTATATTTTAATTTCATAGCCAAGATAATTAAGATGAAAGCATTGCAAGTCATTATTAATGAACTCGCATGAATATTATGACAAGAATTAGTTTTTGCCCTGTAGTTACAGTTGTTTCACAGTCAAGCTGAGCTTTAATTTCTAAAGCACTTTGTTCGTTGTGGAGAAAAGTATCAGAAGAAAAATATAGCATGAGAAAAAGTTTATTAATTATGACATTCACACACAGGAAAGCTTTGAGAGTCATCTGAAATCAAATCTTTAGCCTTCAGGTTAAGGGGAAGGATGTCCTAAAGGAACTCTGCAGAGTCTTGTGGGCTCCATCCCTACTCCAGCTTTCTGGACTCTATCCTCTATCCTCAGTGATTGGAAACTACAACTCCCAGCAGCACCAGGGAGAGAACTGCGAGGACCCAAGGGCGGAGCTAGCAGGCATTCTGGGAAGTTGGGGGATAAATAGGGCGTCATTGCACTTCTCCCACTCTCTCTCTCAGGAAGCGGCTCTTAGGACCACATGACTCGGGGCTTTCAGTTAGTTTGTTACCAGAGCTCTAAGTCAGCAAAGTCGGTAAGATATTCCTGTTGTTTCCTTTTCCTTTCCCCTTTTGTAAATAAACCCATTTTGACCCTTTTGCGTGTGCCTGCAGTACAACTGAATTTTAAGCGTGCGGGTGAGGCCCCACCGACAGGTGGCCCAGATCGCACTGGGGTGCCCTGTAACATTCAGACCTTTTTTATAAAGATGAACAGTCCAAAGAGCAGAAGTCTGGGGTGAGCCGGGTCGGAGGGCATGGCCACAAGTGGGATTGGGGTGCAAGGCCCCTGGCGGGATCAGAATGTGGGCGACTGGAGGAAGCCAGGAACTACTAGCAAGGGTAAAGTCCGAGATCCCGCCTGCGTGGGGGTGGGGGGTGGCCCGCCTTGAGTCACTCTACCCAGCTCATTTATAAACAGTGTGGCTCCATTTACTCTGAATGAAGCAAATGACTCACTTGAAGTGTCTGGGAATAAATCTGCGTTAAGCTGTTTTGTCTGATTTTAGACCATTGTTTTACCCACACGTGCACCAGGGCAGTCCGGCGCTTGGGTTGTTAGGAAGCATCTAGGCCATCTCTGCACATTGTCCACACAGCCCTAGTGACTGTGTTAGGCATTCACAGGTGTTCTAGTCAGGTCGAGGTGGGGCCACCTGGGTCTGTGCAGACAGCGGTTCTAACAGTCTCCTGTGCTGGGGTCAGGAGGAGATGAAGCCGGGCTGCACTGAACACCTTCTTGATCAGGTGGAGAATGTCAACCTGTCATGGTGCACAGAGCCAGACAGGGAGGAATACACGGAGTTAGCGGAGGACAGAGCCATGGCACAGACTTCCGTTATACGTAGAGGTGCAGTCTGTGAATAATCTGAGTATATCGTCCTATCCCTTGCAACTGAAAAGTACTAGTTACAGGCTGCCGAGCATACCAAGCTGTTTCTCCTGATGGGTCTGACTATGTCTGTCATCTCTCAATCTAACTTCATTTGGAAATCATGTTCTGAACTGCATTTATGAACTAGGAGATAACATAGATATCACACGGACCAGCTTTCCAAGTTTTACAAATGGGAAAACAAGAATAAATCCCAAGTGACAAGGTGAGTTGTTGGAAGGACAGTCAATGAGCAGCTGTAAATTATATTTGGACAGTTTGTGTGTGTCATTCACTGGTATTATACACATGCAAACCCACCCGTACCTATGTGTATAGACTCATACACACTCACACACACACAAATCTGATGCAATCAGTGCTTCCTCCAACTTGAGGTAGACATGCTTATGCTTCATAATGAGAACAGATAGATGAAGATTCTTGAACCATCTGACTTCAGCTCCTTGACCTAGCCTGGCCCCAGAGCGGAGAAGAGCTTAGCTCAGGAGTAGAAGACCCCAAAAGATACTTGGTACTTCCTTTCTATTTTTCACTCCATGATCACTCGCCACGGTCCAGGCGATGGGCCAGGCTCACTGTGTAGGGTCTCCTGTCACTCCTGGGTAGAATAGCATCCCCTCTAAGAAGTACCATCCCCACATTCCCTCACTTTAAGGTAGCTTCTTAGAGAGTGGTTATCAAACTAAATGCAAAGCCTCTTCCATCAAAAGGACATACTATCTGCAAAGATTTGTTATTTGGATAAGAAAATGTAGGGCGACAGATAGAACCTATAGCATAAGCCATGCTCGTATTTAATAATATATACATGTTGAAAGGTGACAATCAAATGACAAGGTTTTTTAATTGTACAGTAATTTGAATTGCAATTACAATTTTAAATGAACAATTGGGAAGGATAATTTTATCTCATTACATCAAAGGGTTACTCTGATGAGCCCTATTACTGGATACTGGTGCAGGTAAAACGGTGCCCAATGTATGGCCGATGTATCACCCACTTCTGTTTTGAAGTTGCAACCTCTGTAAGTGGCAGCAGTCAGTTTAAGTGTGGGAAACATAGCTCAAAAACCTAAAGAATAGGATCATTTTGCACCCCGTTTTTAAAAATTGTTACCAGGAAAAATATATATAGCTTTAAATTAAAATTTAAAAAAATGAAAAAACCCTGCTATCAATGAGGGAGCATGGGGGTACCTGTTTGTAGATTTGCTTGGGGAACCGAAGGAACAGCAGACATGACACCCCAGGTCGGCCGGGGACGGGGCCGCGGGGTGCCGCACTTTGTTGTCTCCGACTTTCTCGTCTCCCGATGTGTTTGATGAGATTTTACTTTCAAATTCACGTTGATGGTTAAGGAGTTTATGCGCGAAACAGGATTAGCACTAGGTTAGCAATCAGAGCTGATAGACTCCTCCTGTGTGACAATTGTGAAATTTTGAAAAGGAGGATAGTCCCGGTTTTGTCTGAGTCTTAAGTGTTTTTAAATATTAGCATTGTAGCATCCTTCATTTTTGTGCAATGCACCATTCGCCGTGAAACCCCACCCCCATCCCCTGAGCACATCACCGTGGACCTTTGTGCTCCTCCCATCCCTGTGCTGGTTCCTGTCCCGCCTCCTCCCCTACAGGATGTCTCTGATCTACCTGATGATTTTGATGTTTACTGTATTATAGTCACATTTCCACCCCCACCTTTTTTTTTTTTTTTCTTTACATTCCTCTATAAGTGAGGCCATCCCATATTTCCCTTTTTCTTTCTGGCTTATTTCACTGGGCCTTGTCCCTTCAGACCCTGAAAAGTGGCTGAGTCTGGACAGCATAAGCATTTTTCACATTTCACAGTTTGGGGTAATGAATATCAATGTCACAGATAACATGAAATCACAAAGCTAACACCCCCCAGTGTGGCTTGGAGATGGGTCCCGGAGGTCCAAGAGGAAATGCCCACCTTGCCAGGAGGGCCTGAGGAGGGTTCCTTGTGCAAGTCACAGCCAGTATTTTCAGGTGAGCGTAATCCCTGCTGTTACCCTTTAAACCCTTAGAACTCTCAGCATACCGTGCTTTTCGGGGTACTCCCTTGCGGCCTGAAAGCCGGCCCAGTGACCCACACGCCTGGATTTTATTACTGATTGAAAAGGGATATGGGCCAATATTCACCTGTTTTCACACTTTCCCTTTACGGGAAACATGGCCGCTGAAAATAACCGCCACCGGGTAATCTGGCTCTAGAAAGATCAACACGGTCGTTAATCCTATTACACTTGATTTTAAATTGAAAACAAGAGTCCCCCCGTGACATTTGCCCAGGGTGCTCAGCCTCTCTCAGTTTCAACAGGCACAGGGGATGTTGCTGTCTTAAGTAGTTTGATTCACAAATTCTGAATTGAAGCTAAGACTCACTTTTCCTATAATGTTTGTATTTGATGTTTGAGGAAGGAAGAAGACTAAAGGATTGAAGATCAAATTTGACCCTGGGGAGCTTTGGCAAAATTCCACTTCCTCCATGTCTGATGCTTAATCTTTAAGAAACATGTACAAAGATAGTTTTTTAAAATGAAAAGATAAAGATGAAGGAGGTGAAGTATTTTAGCTACATCCAGTGAACTACAATTTGACATTTAGAGTATATATTTCTCCGTTTAGGAGAAAATGCTAGAATTCACATTTGTTTGTTTCCTCATCCTTTTTATGTTTTTCTTTTTTTAATAGTCTGACTTTTTTTTAAGATTTATTTATTTATTTATACAGAACAGGGGTACAGGCCAGAGGCGCAGGTGTGATGAGGATTCACTAGAGACAGAGTGGGGAGCAGAACAGGCAGATGGATGAAGTACACTGCTGAGGGGAGCAGCGGGCGGGTCAGGAGAGGTCTGCTGTGCCATGTGGACTACATCCAGGGCGGGGATTGAACTGAAGTGGCATTAGCCTCTTAGTGCTGCATTTTAACCTGCTGTGCTTGGCATATATAACTTTGATAATTCAGTGTGATTACTGAAAGTTTGGAAATTATTGAGATAAATTAAAAATATTACTGCAGAAGGGTCTCCCTGGTGGTGCAAGGGGTTGAGTCCAAGCATTATCAAGCTATCGCCAACCACTGTGGCCTGAGTTCGATCCCTGGCCAGGGAGTGACCCCCAGGGCACAGAAGACCTCCCTGTCTCCTCACTGCTTCCTTCAGTGCTATATTTCAGTGGTTCCACCTGTTCTGCTCCTCACTCTGTCTCTGGTGAATCCTCTCACCCCCTGCACTTCTGGCCTGACTCCAGTTCTGTGTGCATAAATAAATAAATCTCTTAAAAATCCCTTCAGAACTTTGGCAGGTGAAGGGAGTGTGTGTTAAGTTGCTGTAGTTAATATTCTTCCTCTCCAGTCACAAAATGTGTGACCTGGAGCAGGTTGTCATGACTTAACAAGGACAACGTTACATAGTGCTATTTTGTGGCTATACTTTGCCTATATAATTATTTCAATCATGACCACAAATACACTCTCCCATCATATTTAATAACAGCAAATGCTGAGGCAAGAGATGTTGAGTACCTTAACCAAGTTGACACTGGTATGTATCAAATTAAGCTTATACTTTTGGGGAATTAAAAATGACTTGGCAGATCCATCATCTATCCTTACAAAAGAAAATTCTGAAATAGCTGATTAGTAACCGGATGAAGGAACAAATGGATTAACCGATTGAGTAATTAATAGAAGAGCTAATGGACACTTTATGTGATAAAATGTTACTAAACTAAAGGTCTTTCAACACTGAAGAGAAAAGATACAGACCCAAACTGGTATTTGAGGAAAATAAAGTAATCTTGAGATTTAGGGAAGAGAAGACAAGCCACTTATATAATGTTATACAATGTTTAAGAGTGGTTGGATTAGGTAGCAGTGATATAAGAACACACGTAATCTATATGCCATCCTCAACATTTCGAGTGGGAGAGGAAGATTCATAAATAAGCAAATGCGAAAGGGTATGGTTTGGGCCATAATAGGATATAAGTGAGATACAGAAATGTTGTGGAAAAGAAAGACTAGGCTGAGTGTTTTTCTGAACGTTGCGAGAAAGTTCTATGTTTATCATTTGCAATTAAATCCCAATTGCTATTCAGGGCAAAAAACCCTGGGCCAGTGTCCTTAAACCTCATATTTGTTTGAAACATTTTATAAACTTCAGTGAATATTGCAGCTGAGAGCTGTGTATCACACAACCCACACATTGGAAATGAATCTGTGCTCAGTGTTCTCTTTTGGTGAAGCCAAACGATGTCTGTGTCATTAGAGTCAATGAGGACTCTAGGATTATTTCTTTAAGTAGCAAAATATGCAGATGCCAAACCACACGGATGTTCCCAATGCAAAGTACTCATCTCTTGCCATGATATATATTCATTTCAGAGAAATCTGCATCAAAGCACACACAGGACCTCTGTTCTAAAAGAGGAAATTTTGTAGCTGCATTTTCCCTTGTAGAACCTCTCGTGTCTATTTGAATATGACTCATCCTCCCAAAGGGTGGGGGATGATTTCAAGTTTAACATATTAAGTTGAGATGTGTCAGAGGGACCCAGACCAAACATTAAGTGCACAGAAGAGTCACAGCACAATTGTTTGCTTCACGGCTGAATCCGTGTCCAGCCAGCTCGACGTGATGGATGGTTGCGTTCCACACACACAGCTCTGCTTTCAGAAGCTCCAGCGTAACAAAGTGTCTAGACTGGTCAAGAAATCGAAAGGATTTTTACAAGTCATCAGAACTTGAAATGAGTGTTGTCAGAGGGAGGATTGGAAAGGTCCAGGAATAAAGATGAAGACCTGGGAACACCCTCAGACAATGTAGCTGCCAGGACCGTGTCTCAAACCTTCCGGGAAGAATTGTCCCTGCAAGTGAATGTGTCAAGCGGGTGCCAGGGTGCTCCCGGCATCACCCTAATTGGCTGGTCCTCCTTGAGCCCACGGTATACATTTGGAAATTAACTATATAGCATTTAGCAGAAGTGGAGATGGGAAGTGAAATGACATTTTTTGAGCTTCTACTGAAGATCAGACCAAATTCTAGACTCTTGGCAATACAGTGAATAAGTTATCAGGAGAAAGAACGAGGTCCAGGGCACACAATTCCACATGCAAAGGAAAACCATGAAGAATGTGATTTCACCGACTATGGTTGTCAGGTACACGGACAAACAAGAGGCATTTGTCTCACTGCTGAACAAATTTGCAGAGTGGACCTTGTTTTGCCATATACACCGAGTTCCTCCTTAGCATGAACAGCAGCCCTTGAGTAGATCAAATGCCAGAAGAGTCAACTCAGCATCTGTTCTCAAGATCGCTGCAGTGAGGGAGATGCCATAGTTCAGGATTTACATGCTCCTAGAATGTGTTCCAATAATGCTCTTTTTCTGAAACTGGGACGAAGCCATCTCATCCTAATTTGGGGTTTTTCTTCATTATGGGGTACGTGCTCAGTTGGCCTACTTTTTCTTTTTTTGTTTTTTTAACATATAGGACACTTGTCTTTCAGGATGATGCCTCATTCACTGACTGACATAAACTCTCCCTAGGCCACTTGCTGGTTCTACCCAACCTAACGCCAAAACTCTTACAGCTCGCCAGCCAGTGTGGAGAGCTTTCCAGCATCTTGGCAGGAACATGCCTGAGGAGTCAGGAATGCACAGAGGCTGGTGGGAGTTCCTACCAGTGCTTGGCTATAGCTTCTGTCTCCCCTTCTGGATCTTCTGTTCTATTCATGGCCAAGACTTGGGTCAAACAAAATTAAAACCTTCAAGCACCCACTCTTAGCCCATCATACCCTCTGTACCTCTTCCTGATTCTCTTTTAACCGCCCACTTTTCAGGGTCCTTTGTGCCATGCAAATAGCTGCACTTACTCTACACCTCCAAGAGAGAAAAAATGTGCAGTTCAATGTGGCTTTACCAGTTGTTCAAAGTTAACAATGCCCACTATTTTTATGACAGTATTGCATCATATATGAGGAGTCTTAGCTTAACCAAGACCTTTCTTTTCTTGTGCTTCGGCAACTAGTCAAACTTTTGTCTCAGGGGTGACAGGCAGCCTGTTTGGTTGCGGAGATCTTTACAGGACAATGTTAATGATGTGCCTGCACTTTACAGAAGAAGGACTTTCGATGACCAGGCAAAGGAAAAGATGGCATTACCAACTCTACATTTAATAACATTAATTCAAAGGGCAGAATTTTCTCACGTCCTGAGGTGGTTTTCTCTCAAGCCAGTCACCAGACCCCTCCTTGTAACAGCAGTAAGTATAAGTCATTAAGCAAGGGGAGAACCAGGGAGGCTTTGCTAATCAAGACATCTTAGAGGCTAATGCAGATTCATTTAGCTTCCTGCCAACTTCCATTTCCTTCTATGCTTCACTTGAGCTCCGTCTTTATGAGGGTCTCCGCAAATTGTCTTGGGAAGAGTATGAGAAAATATCCACATTCTTCAAAGAAAATGAAGCACCAGTCTTTGGCTTAATGATCGATACAGGTGATATTGGCACATGATTTAATTTCAGTGGCTACAGCATTGAAATTATGTGTGGATGTCTAATCTCACTTAATATTGGTGATTTTGAGGGATGCGCTAACAGATCTTATGATTCATTGTCCCTTCAGATGATCTGGATTTAAACGCCAGTCCTGAGAAGAGGCAGGTGCTACTGAGAAAGCAGTTCCACTCTCCGCTATTATCCCCTTCCTCCCAGTTCAAGTCTTCTGGGAACAGTGTCCCTAGAAAAAGACCAGATCAGCCCTTGGGGCACTGGTGAGTTCCTGCATCCCCTACTGCTGCACACCAAGCATGGGCTTCTGACTGGAGACTCTTTCCCCGAGACTACAGCAGCACTAACCTCCGCTTGGTGGGAGGAACACTGAAGCCTGGATCTTCTGTGCTCTTCACCCTTCTGTCCCTTCTGAAGTAAAGCAGGAATTTACCACAGAAGCTTCAGCCCCCCAGCACCCCCTACCCAGTGACTGAAAAAAAAAATTTGGCCACATGCCAGTTAGGTGTGAGACCCTAACTCACGCTGGGCATACTTTGACTGTACAACATCTGTCTTCACCATGAGGCTGTAAGGCTCAGTGGTCTTGTTAAGCAAAACTGGGCAGAATCCAGCTGTGAGCTTCTTCCCTCACACTAAGTATTCATCTCAGCAGCTTGGGGTCTATGGCTCTATTCTGCCCAGAATCTTCCCTCCCTCCCTCTCTAGTGTGTGCCTGACCTGGGAGAAAGTGTCACTTCCACCAGCTCCTTCTGTGCTGAGTCCAGGCCTCAGGGGCTCTCAGTACCCCACACTCCACGCGTTCCCTTCATGCAGGCTTTATTTTTTACCTCCAATACATGTGACTTAAGTCATAGCTGCTATTGTGACTTTAGTATTAGTTATAATTAAGAAAAAAATAACAGAAGAAATAAAATTCCACTAAGTTCCAACACCTTGCTGTTGTTTGTTCTGTGATTCATGAACCAGGCAGCATCAGGCCAGCAGACAGCAAGGTGCTCCCGGCTGTGCACAGGAAAGACTTCTGTAGACAGGAAGGCCACGACAAGGGAGTCGCTCGCAGATTGACCCAGCAAGATCACTTCTTCTAGGGACAGCGGGGTCTATCAGACGTGAGTGACAGGTGCTGGGGAGGCATCCCTGACCACCTGGGCTTAGAGTCCATGGCTGAGAGAACCACAGATGTAAGTAAACGAAGCCTCAGCTTGGTGATGGGCGCTTATCCTAACTGCTCCCTTTTGAGCCTGTTGTCCCACTCGCCACATCACTGATTTGCTTCCGTTTGTCCATTTCCTTCCCACAGGCTGTGGCTCCCACTCTGTGACGTGTCTACCAGATCAGCTACGTGATCTGACCGGCCCGGCCCATGGATGGCAGATTCCATGTGCTTCCCTCCAGTGTGCAGAACTGTGGTGCATTTGAGAAATTTCTTTTGCATTCACACCTGAAGGTACTTGGGGGCAAAGTGAGAGGGGAGAGAGCATTTAAAAGGTAACTGAAACTCTGGGCCCAAGGGGTAAGCGCTGAAGGACAGACCACTGATTACGAGAAATGAAGGGGCAGGTCTAGTGACCACTCTGGAGGGGGCCAGGAAGGACATGAGTGGGGACACAAGAGGCCAGTCTTGAAATAATAAAAGACTAGGAGCTGATTTTCTATTATTATTGTCATTCAAAGACAATAATAAAATACCTGGACCTTTGGCCTGCACCTCACACTTCATCTATATCTGTTACCATTTCACAAAAAGGCTGTTCTTAAGTAACATTTTTAGAGGAGAAAATGTGGAGGAAATAGGAAATTGATTAAATGTATCTGTTTATCAGATCAGTGTCTCAATATCTTTAGGGCTCTGCTTTATTCTCCTAAGATGTTACATTTTAAAAAAAGATTTACTTTATTTATTTATGCATACAAGAGCTGAGCTGTAGGCCAGAGGGGCTGGGATGAGAGGATTCAGCAGAGACAGAGTGGGGAGCAGAACAGACAGATCTCCTGAAATACACTGCTCTGGGGAGCAGTGGGGAGACAGGAGGATTCTGTTGTGCCCTGTGGTTCAGCTCCCTGACTGGGGGTCAAACTCATGCTGCTGTGGCTACCAATGGCTTCATAGTGGTGAGATTTAAAACCTTGTGCTACCATGGAGGCCACTAATGTATTAAATTAAAGAGAAATAAAATCAAAATGACTTGCTCCAGAGGTAAGATGTCAATGCAAAATGGAGAGTTCCATTGTATAAAATCCCATCCCATGTGTATTTGGTGTGAATTGGGAGGGGAGGACTGAGTTGGCATCTTAACAGTGGTCTCTGTCACTCCATTCTCACAGTCACTCCTTCTTAGATCTCCCTTGGGGTGGCCAGTATTTCCCACTGGAAGTGCTTAGCATACTGTGGAGACACAGACTATGCCCTAACCAAGGTCTGTTTTTATAAATAAAGTTTTATTAGAACACAGTTACTCTCATTGACGGAAATCTGGTCTATGGCTGTTTTTGTGCATAATAGCTACTTGGAATAGTTGCACAGGAGAAGAAGTGTCCCAGAAAGCCTATCCCAGTAAGACGGTGGAATCCTGGAAAAGGGAACTGAGGCTCGAGGAGAGGAAGTTTGCGTTCCAGGTCGAACAGGTCTTGCACTTTTGAAGGTTGAGATTAATCTTCAGCATGGGGTGGAAACCAAGGACTTCATAGCACTTCATCTACATCTGGGATTGTCATTTCCTCTGAGAGAATTGTGGCAGTGAAAGTGGGATATTTGCAGCTGAGAGTCTAAGGAACAGGGCAGAGCCACAGGAGCCCAGCGTGAGGAGTGAGCCTGGAATACCTTTCAGCACCGTCAAAGTTTCTTCTC
>NW_004567113.1:54381992-54382542 GCF_000260355.1 Condylura cristata
GGGAACAGAGGACTGAACTGCATGTTATGTTCAGAGCTAATCTCTTGGTTTATTTGTTCTGTTTTGTTTTCTTCAAAACTGAAGACAGAGTGGGTGACACTCAGGAACTCTGTGGAAATAAAGAGCAGCGATCTTACAGGGCTACAAAAATGGGCATTCCTAACTACCATGTAACGCTGCGCCACCAGGGAGGGCCTGGATTTCCTTTTTAAGTAGGTTGCCTCTTTGATGATTTTTTTTGTTTGTTGTTTAATTTCCTCTTACCTTGCCCAGGCTGAAAGGTTGAAGAAAAGTTACTGACTTCAGCCTCAACCCCAGAGGAGGAAGCATGTGATGGGGGCGCAAAGACCCGGGTGCCGAAGTGGACAAAGACGGGACTCTAAAAGGTCCCTGTGGCGATTTTCCTGGTCCTGCCTGATTACCCCCCATGGGCTTCAGTTTTTCAGATTCTCACCCCATTGGATCATAAAGTCCAAAAGGCATGAGATTTTTAAAAAGTAATATAATAGTTTATTTTTACATCATTTTGTGAGGAGTGAGATTTTTTTTT
>NW_004567113.1:54383170-54430588 GCF_000260355.1 Condylura cristata
CCAGGGAGCTGACACATAGCTCCCCTCACCAGCAGATTTGAGTAGATCCCCCTGGGCGACTTTCTTACTCTGTCTCGGGTGGATCTTCTTACCTGTGCTTGTGAACCAGACCCCAGCTCTTGTATGCATAAATCAAAAAATCTTTAAAAAAAATACTCATCATATGGGATAGCCCTTTAATCCAGGAAACCCACAGCCCTCCTTCTTAGGCACAAACTTTTAGAGTATTTTACTTTTTCAAGAGTTCTCATATCTCAGTCTGGAACGCAAGAGGGAGAATTAATTTCTCTTTTCTGCAACTCTTGCAAGACAGTCTTCATATCGAGGAGGTCAGAGGAGGGGCAGAGCCTAGAGTCCTCCCACGCCTGGTCTCATAGCAGAGATTCATTTCTGACAAATTAACGCTGTTCGTGTGTCTCTCGGGGGCCTCCCAATCAATGGCCTTTATCCCATAAAATCCTCTTCCTTTAAATGTCTCCTCCTGACTTATGAAATTATACCAACACATACTTTTCCATTAATTGCTGCATATTTTATCTGGAAGAAAACGTGTTGCTTCATCATCAAAAATTCATTCAAATCTGTTCCACTTTTCAAGTAGACTTCCACTAATTCTGTGCAGGCCCTGGCTTATCTTGCCTTAACGCTTACAATAACAGCTGTTATCTGCTTTGTGCCTCCGACTCCACCTTCCATCCACCCTGACCTCTGACTCCCACACTTCCCTTAGAATTGTCCAGCATTTCCACCTCCTTTTCTCTTCCAAAGCAACAGAGGGTGGCGTAATAGGTACTAGTGTCTCAGGCCTGGAACTCTGGTCTTTATATTTGTGTAGAGTGTGTATTATCTATGATAATAGGGTCGGTCCCAGTACCAGGTCATCTGACACCAGCCAGTGGCGCCTCCACGTTGGACTGTGAATTGCACCACAGGGACCACACCACACAGGCTCAGAAACTCACTCCTGAGCCAGGTTGAGGACAGACATTTTGTGATTTGTGGTTTTTTTATTCCTTTATTTATTTCTATTGGGGTGACATTGGTTTATAATAATGTGAATGGTTCAGATGCACGGTTCTGTGTTTTCCCCTCAGTCCACCCTATACCGATAGCACCCCTAGAAGCTTTTTTTCCATCCCTCACCATTGGTGGACCCAGTACCTGCCTCACCCACCCCCTACAGACCCTGTGCCCCAAAACATGTGGGTACTTTGGAGCCCTGATGTTTGCAAAAATATATTTTCTTGAGAAGTAGTTAGTCTCCTCTGAGTTTTGCCCTAGGGAAAATCTCCTCTGTTAGTGTCTTTATTTATTTATTTATTTCTTAGTTTTTAAAGATGTATTTATTTGTGCATACAGAACTGGGGTAACGGCCAGAGGTTGGAGGGGGTGAGAGGCTTCACCAGAGACAGTGGGGAGCAGAACACTCAGATCAACGAAGTACACTGCTGAGGGGAGCAGCGGGCGGGTCAGGAGAGGTCTGCCATGCCATGTGGACTCCTCCGGGGCAGGCGGGAATCGAACTCATCTGGAAGTGACTTTAGCTTCTCAGTGCTGTGCTTTAACCCGCTGCGTCACCAGGGAGGGCCCAAGTGTGTCTTTATTTTTGAAATTCTCCAATTTGTACATGTGGGCCTAATGGTGCTTGCTGGTTGACTTGAGTGAGGCTGACATCCGGAAGCACTTTGCAGATTGTGAGCCACTGTACATGGGAAGACTTTAATGTCTAATTGAGTGGATAGCAGACTCAGCTGAGAGATGATACTCCTGGAAATTGGGGTCTCTTTATAGAATTGGGTGATAACATAATTGGATGATGCATTTAATTTTATCATGTAAAATAAGGAAGTAGTTGCTATCAGAAAGTGTCATAAAGCTATATATATGAATGCAATAGGAAAGTTGTGTTGCTAGAGCAGAATCTAGGGAGAAGAGAGTGGGGAAGTTCTTTTTATTTTTGTGTATGTTGTTGACATCTGCTCACTCACTCTACATGCATTCGCTCTGACTTCTGTGGATCCTTAAATAGAAGCTAAGTTAGTAGGGTGAAATAAAGGTAGTTCTTATAATTAAGAAAAAAGTAAAACTTAGCAAAGCTTTCTCTGAGTATTTTCGAAAGTTATATGGCTGAATAAGTTGTTCCTACATTCCCCAGAAACATTTTGTTTGTTTGTTTGTTTGTTTTTATTTATTTGGACCAAATATTTGGTTTAAAAGATGAGGAAATTTTTAAATTAAATAAAATTTATTCTTGAAAACAACCCACTGGGGAACAGAGGACTGAACTGCATGTTATGTTCAAAGCTAATCTCTTGGTTTATTTGTTCTGTTTTGTTTTCTTCAAAACTGAAGACAGAGTGGGTGACACTCAGGAACTCTGTGGAAATAAAGAGCAGCGATCTTACACAGCTACAAAAATGGGCATTCCTAACTACCATGTAACCAGTGCAAGAAAGAGAGAGTTATGTTGATAAGACTGAGGTTACCCAGGGATATGACAAGAGGGGCTCTGGATTTTGGAAAGTAGAGTTAGCATGAAAAGGCAAACTGACAAAAAAGGTCACTTTATATAATGATAAAATCCTGATATGATACAAAACAGACACTATCGATGATGCTGAAGAATTTGGGATGTGGAGGCAGAGAAGTGGGGTCAAGTCCCAACTCTGCTACTTTACAAGCTGAGTAACATCAGAAAGTCAATTAACCATCACTAGCCTCAGTGATGCATTTGTGATGATGATGGCTGATGATGGTGGTGATGGTGATGCTAATGATAAGATAATGCTGCTGAGGATAATGATGAAGGTGATGGTGAAGATGATGATGGTGATGATGATGACGGTAGTGATGGTGGAATATACATCACCTCCATGAGTTTTTTTTTATCAGATATATACAAATTGCTATCTATTGATAAAAACCTTCAATGCCTACTTAAGTATTGATACCAACAAGCATAAGGCACACAAGAGCAAAGTGTTTTAACATACACTTGGTCTGGGTTTTTTTTAAGTTAACGTTTCATAACTAGAAAATCTGTTTATTTTCTAGGTATGTGGGGGACAAAACTTAACATTATGACAAACCAGTCAAGAATTCAAACTCTTAGTGATGTAATGAGGGCCAGATCTAAACACTAAATGATTTCAGATCACAGCTAGTTTACTATTGTAGTCACCAAAGAAAGAGGAGGTTCCAGGCTCCTTGTGCTACCCAGGAAAAGGTGGAGCTGAGCAATGAGGAGAAATTAGAGAAGACTAGAAGAAAATTTGGGGGAAAAGAAGAAGAAAACTTGAAGGTAGAGGCATTTAGAGCAGAGACACATGTGAAGAAGCTGTGCTTGCTTCTTGGTCTTGAACTTGTAGCAGTGTCGTGGGGGACATGGGAGAGATGCTTGGGAGGGGTGTGGGTGAGAGGCCACGGGGAGGCGACAGTAGCAGCCTTGATCTGACTTGTACTAGGATATTGTGCCTTTCCTTCTGGGCCTACCGGTTTCCTTCTGCCCCTTGTTATGCATCGCCATCAGAGGGTGCCTTAGACAGTGGCAAGATTTAGCACTCGGGTGGCCCGCTTTGGATTAACCCTGTTTGGCTGGGCATTTATCCTATGGGTGCTTCATAGGAAACGCACACAACACATTCTTTCTCTTCTCTCCTGTCTGTTGCACACTAATATTCTATTGCACATTATTTCTATTAAAGTTATTTTCTGGGCCCTCCCTGGTGGCGCAGCGGGTTAAAGCACTGCACTAAGAAGCTGAAACCACTTCCGCATGAGTTCAATTCCTGCCTGCCCCGGAGGTGACCACATGGCGTGGCAGACCTCTCCTGACCCGCCCACTGCTCCCCTCAGCAGTGTACTTCGTTGATCTGCCTGTTCTGCTCCCCACTCTGTCTCTGGTGAAGTCTTTCGCCACCCCTGAGTCTCTGGCCTGTACCCCAGTTCTGTATGCACAAATAAATAAATCTTTAAAAAAAAAAGTTATTTTCTATTGACGGTCTTATAGTATGAGTCTGTTTTTATGTTGTGGATGGCAGAACACAATTAGAGCAAGCAGGTTTTGGGGGTCTCTAGGTGCCCCTCATTCTTGATACTAAGCAGATTTTTGGGGTCTCCAGGTGCCCCTCATTCTTGATACTAATCCTTTCATCAGAACAGTAGCTTAATTTTATGTCCATTGTATGCCATAGTCTTTACAAGTCTGGAACCCCTTTTGTCTTGATATTAAATCAATATCACTGTCACGCTCCCTTCCTTCTAACGCCTGTCTGTATGTGTGGGTCATGTCACCACCAGCTCTGGGAATCACAAAACGACCAAGAATGTCAAGACATACCCAGACATACCTCCCTTGAGAGACTCTGTGTAGGTTACTGTGTTGTTCAAAGTCCAGTGTTCTCATTTCACATTGGATGCATCTCCTACAATAAGTACTTATGTGTGTAAACAGGATGGGAAAACAGTGTTTCTGATGCAATTTTCTCTTCCTTTTTGTTTTCCCTTCCTCGAGTTTAAAGATAACCAGTGAATAAAGAATCAGTACTTAGCTTGAAAAGGAAGGACATGTTGGATTTCCCCCCAAATAATAAAGGAGGTGTTTGGTTTTCAAAATAATGTTCTGCAGAAGGGGTAGGTGTGCAGTGATGTGCAAAGGTTTGGAAGATGCAAGACCTGGTCTCACATCCTGGCTCCAACTTTCGAGATACATCGGTCTGCGGAGATGATTTCAACCCTACAAACTGCAGCTGTGTCCTTGCAAGGCCTCCTTCACTGGTGTGTAAGATTTGAATATGTTCCATAAATCATCAGGCTCTATGCACACATTTGTTATTATTGTTATGACTTTTTAAACTTGCTTTGATGGGGAAAAGAGTACTGGAAGTTATAATGGAAAATTCTAGTTATTTTACAGTTCCATAAATAATATTATGAAAAACCTTAAAAGCTAAAGTTAAGGATCACTTATAATCAGGTGGATTTATGCATTCATATACGTGTATGTGTTTCCATAAATCATATTATGAAAAACTATAAGTGTTAAGGTTAAAGAACATATATATTCAGGTGTGTTTATATGTTTTTTCTGTTACATATATTTCTATATATAATGCAAAAGTGCATTACACTTACACATATGTTCACATATTACCAAATGTAATATACAACCTACATTTTACATAGTTTGTATATTTATTGTATTCTGTGTCTTAGTATATGACATCTATTATCATAGATATTATACCTGTATGTTATATGTAAGTGCAAATAATATTGTCACTAAAATTGCAAACAAAGAGAACATGTTATTAAAACAGAATGACCCAGCATAGAAAAGAAATTTATTGAATAAAGTCTTTCCAGCCTCATGTTCTAAAGTGTTACACACACTCACACACACACACACACGACAACATTAAAAGGAAGAGGAAATTAAGATGCTAAGGAGTGCTGGGTTGGCTGACTCTCGTCCACACTAGGGGCTCCACCCAGGTCCCTGCCATTCTGGCCCTCACCTGAGGCGGGAGAAGAGCTATGTCCAGAAAGGTAAACTTCTGTCGTCCTCAGTCAGCCTCGCTGGCTGGCACCATAAGTAGCCAGGCTCTCTGTGATGCATTGGGGACACACATATGGTCCAGACACATTTCAAGTGAAGTTGCTCATTGTCTGCAGAGAGGTGAGGAGAAGCAAAGGCTTACAGTGGTGTGCAGATGCTGACACAGGGTGGCCCCGAATTCGTATGCATGACGAATCCTGGGCTTCTGTCAACTGTATGAACTGCAAAGGCGTGCATTCTTCAAGGGTCCAGTGCTTCTTTCCGCTTAGTTTTAGTGTTTTTGCTTTAGAGTTTATTCTGGTACAATCTGTGCTTTTGTGCAACACATGAAATATTCCTTTGAAATCCAAGATTATTGTACCCAAAAGCATCTATGTTGTCTTAGTCTTTTTTTTTTTTTAAATTCCGTTCATCCAGCAAATACTTTTTTCTGAATCTATTGGAGTGGTTTTAGGGTGTTTCTCCTTCTGTGGGTTAATGAGGGGTATTGTTTTGATGTATTTTCTAATGTTAAACCACATGAGCACTCCTGACATACACCCAGATCAGTCTTGATTTTGTTCATCTACTGTGGGAATTAATTTGCTACTATTTTATTTAACTTTCCCCTTCCATGTTCCTTAGTGAGATTGCCATGTAATTTTCATTTATCGTCTGTCTTTGCCTATGATGCCAAAACTCTCTCAACTTCGTTAAAAAACTCACGGTGGTCACCTGTTCCCTGCTTTGCCAGGACAGCTTGCATAAGTGTCAAATGAGCTCTTCTTAGCTTGAACGTCTGTTGAAAGTTGCTTCTAAATCTTGTGAGCCGAGTGCCATTTTGGTGGATGAATTTAGCCACTTCTTTTTTGAGAATCACCATTGCCTTGCTAAAATAGTTGCACATTTTGGATTTTAAAAAAAGCACTAATTATACCATCCATTAGTCCACACCACCCTCCCCCACACATGCCACGTTATTCTTCCTTCTGAGTCTCCCCTTGACAGCATTTCTCTCTGTGTCCCTTGCAGGCATCTCTATATCATACAACTGTCTGAGTCGAGTCTCTCCCAATTTGCTTTCTTAAAAAAGTTTTAAATGCCCTGGAGAATGGAGCACATTAGGGTTCAGGAAATAATTTCTACAGGGCAAGGATATTCCCAACAGAGTAAATTGTCTTCCATCCACATCCTAAGGTCCCTAGGGAATGTAAAATTTCTCCAGCAAAGCATTTGCCAAGCATTTAAAAGAGCACCCTTACGTGTCTGGCTGAAACAGGACCCAGAGCAGCAAACAATGTCTGTCTCCTAGAGTAATAAGATGGGTGTGGAGATAAGAACCCAAGAGCTCAGGAGAGCGATATCTGAATGTCCAGGGAGGAGAAGTTGTCACTGGGGAGCCAGCTGGTTCCTCTAGATCCTGTATGAGCAACGGTTTTCCCAGAAAGATCTGCCTTTTAGTGTTGAATTCTCAAACGTCTGGGCAACTCTTGAGACCCTGGCAAACTGGATCAACGGGTCCCCTCATCTAGAACTCAGGACCTGGCTGTATGTCAGGACAAAGTGGGAGGTGACTTTCTGAGCAGATGGCGTGTGGCTGAATAACCATGACCGCAGATTCTCGTCCAGCTTTGGGTGCTGCTGGGCTGGAGGGCCCCGGGGTCTGGCTCCACAATTCCCTCGGTGAGTAGGCGGTGCAGCGCCCAGGGAGAGGGTGCCACCAGGTGGCTGCAACAGGCGAGAGACAGATGGCAAGAGCCGTGTTGAGAAAAGTGGATTGTATGAGAGGATGATCCGGAGGTTAAGAGAACAGGCTCTGAGATAACTTGAGCCTTGTGGGGGAAACCCAAGGAGCTCCGCACCCTTGTGTCATCCTTTACTACAATTTGGAAGATTCACCTCATCTTTATTGTCAGGACTCAGCGTCTGGCGGACAGGAAAGCCTCACATTCCTACCTTCTCATCTGAGTGGGCTAAGCATTCCCTGAGAGACCTCGGGCAGGTGTCTCACATGCTTTATCTTCCTCATCTCCTTCTCTGAAGGTAACTCTTAGCTCAGATTCCAATTTCCGTGGAGAACCTAGGAGAAAATGCCTGTGGGCAGGCTGCAGACAAGAGCTGGCATGAGCAGGGCATGGTTGAAAGTGGAAGCTGGCACGAGCCGGTGGCTAATGGGGTAAGAGAAATCTGACTGAAAAGATGGGAACTCCCTAGCGAGTGAAATTACCCTAAACTGTGCCACTTCAACCAGGCTACGTCGGCGGCGCCAGGCTACGTCGGCGGCCTTAAACCTGAGACACCTTCCGTGGCTTGGCCTGGCCGGGTCATGGTAAGCATAGAATTTGCTCATGAAATGCCTCTGTCTGTGATCTGCATGCCAAAGAAGCTCCATTTCCTCGGACATAGAAGCTGAGTGAACTGCCAGTGGCGTGAGAAGCCCGCGAGACCAAGGAAAAGCTTGTGATTAAATGACGCTGGTCAGTATTTCCCCCAGAGCTCGAACCCCGCTGACCTGGCGCCTTGGCTCGCCACTGTTTCTGCCTGCTGGAGATACTGAAGTCCGCCACGGTCCACGGGTGTCCTCCCTGCGGGCCTCCAAACCGAGGGTGTGCCCCTGGCTAGTTTGCAGAGAAACTCTGGGTTCCCTCGCTTTTTCTCCCTTATCCTGTGACTAGGACTGGGGTGGGGTGTAAGAATGACACCCTTTTTGTTGACAGAGTCCACTCAGAATAGCGCTGACCCCAGCCCCAAACAGCTGCCCCCCCTCGCTGGGAGCAGCATTGGGTCTGGGGGCCAGGTTTCCCCCCGTGAGGCGGAGAAGGTGGGTTTTTCTTGTTTCATCCAGCAATTGGACAGCGAATAAAGAAATCAGTAAATATGCTTTTGTAGACTGCAATGGTTCTCAGCAGTAGGAGGTTTAAAAGGGGAATAGTGGAAGTGAAAGGTTTTGAATTAGAAGGTAAAGTCTGAGTCTCCATGTACAGGTTGGAGGGTAATGAGTAAGACGGTCAAAGAGTTTGCTTCGGACCTGAGAGTGTGTAGGCTGAGTGGGGCCAGCCATGTCCAGCCTCAAGTGTGTGTGTGCGTGTGTGTGCCCGCGCGTGGGCTGGGAAGGAGGAGACATCCAGGAGCTGCAGCGGTGTCCTGGGCAGCTCACTCAATATTTTCAGCTTTAATTTCATCTCTTTAATGCTGGCGATCCTGATTATAATATTGACAAAACAATATTAATAGGTATAACACAGTCTATACTAACTCGCTGATAGGAACTGAGTTAAAAATCGATAAAGCACTTCAATCAGAGTTTGCACACGGAAATCCCTCAATCCATTTTAGTCATTATATTTATTTCAGTTACTGTTTCTGAAATGAAATGGATTAGGACACCGAAGCCTACAGCATCAAATAACGAATTTTGAAATACTCTGTCAACTTCAAATATTGCTGGCTGTGTGAAGAGTTATTGGCGAAGTGTGGTTTGCTCTGCGGGTGGAGTTACTGGATCCAGGAAATACATGCTGTAGAGAATACCAGAAATAACCACTTCCCCAGCCATGAAGACCAGAAAGTAACACTCTTCGAGGTGCATTTGATTAGCACAAGTTAACAATTTTGATAATATCAAATATTAGAAGTATAAAAACGTATACGACATCTAATATTTTATGATGGGTGTATAGCTTAGTTCAATTGCTTAAGAAGATAGTTGGGCTTGATGTAGTAAAGTTGCACATTCAGATACCAGTGAAAGTGGGAATTTTATTTCCACAAACAGAACCAAGGGGGGTCTTTAACATTTGTTCACCAGACATGTCCGATATCATATATAAAGCATTTTTGAAATTAGGAAAAACCTGGAAAAGCCCAGTGTACAGACAGGAAAACAGATGAATAAACTGTTGTGTATTTAACTAGTGATCTTAGAACTCTAAAAATAAATGAAGTAAAGCAACAGATAACTATATATACATATGTATAGTATATGTATATGTATATATATACATATATAATATGTAATCATATATAATATATAATTATACATAGCTATAATATATATAATTATACATAATTATATATTACATATGTTATATAATATATATACATATATGTATAATATATACATATATATATAAACCTTAGCAATATGATCTAAATGAAAAGTTGAGATGCAAATTATTATGTACAATATAAATCCCCCTTTTTTTAAGAAGTCAAAATAATTCATTTAAAAATAGGTAATTTCTTAAAATACCGCACCTAAATGCGAAAGTAGAGGATTAGTTTGTGGAGAATTTGGGATGGTGGTTTCTTGAAGGTAGGTAAAAAAAGTTCAAGAATACTTTGAGCTACTGTCAAGGTCTTGCTTTTGGTTCCATGAATGTTTAGGATAGTCTTTCAAATAAATCTATTAAAAAATGAAGTAGAATAACATATGGACTTATGGATAAGGCCCAAAGCTGGGAGTTGTAAAGAATTTAATGGTACTTGAGGGCTCTTAAAAAATAAAATGAAATGAAAGACTTAAGTGAAATCCAAGAACCTATGTTGAAAATTAAAAAAAAAAAAAAAAAAAGAAGAAGAAGAATGTTGATCCTGGGGAAATGTCCTCTCCCCCTTTGGGGTTCTCTTCAATTTTGTTCAAGTACAGGTAAAAGAGCGAAACCTTTGGGAGAGAGTCCCCAGATCTGGGACCCACACAGTGTGGGTTACAGGCTGATGAGAAGAGCAGGTAGACACAGGCACCATTGACTTGAGCCGGAGCAGGAACAGCCAAAGGCAAGAAGCCCCTGGCCCCCATGAGAGCGGAGAGGTCAGATGAGACCCGCTTTGGGTACTGAACAAAGCTAGAAGCATCATGGGATATAAATAAGATGCTAGTAAAGCACCAAAGGCGTTGGCTAGGAGAAACCGCAGTGTACTAGGATAAATTCTACAAAGAAGTTAAAAGACGTCAAAGTTGTTCCTTCAATACTCTAGTGTTCACATTCAATACTGAGTCTTTCCTGATAATCATCTGGCTAGCTTCCGCCCTTACTCTGTCTTCGGAAGGCTCATGTGTGAGAGAGTACACAAGGAGATGCTTTGGGAGTTACAAAATGTTTAGTGAACATGAGAAGTGGTCATTATTTTGGTGGTTGTGCTCACTACAGATATCACAAGTTGAGTGACGTGAGAAATGCTCGGCATTTGGGACGCCGACCAGCTATGTGTCTCTACTAGCGGACTGCACCTCCTTCAAGGGATTTGCCACTGCCGCTAACATTAGCTGGGCCCTATAGTCTTCTTGGAATTGAGTCAGTTAATGGCACAATTGCTAATGACTCTGTGGCTGGTCCTTTATAACCCAGTTGCATGACCACAGTTGCTAAATCCCCTGCATCCCAGCTCCACACAGGTGACTCTTTAGGCTTTTGGAGAGAGAAAAATAACCCCACAATTGTGCTGAAAATATTCTTGAATCCTAAAATCTAAACAAAAAGAGCTCAAATTCCCATGCATGATATCATCTCTTACATATTCTGCCTTCTCTTTTTCTCCCCTCGCCTGACTCTCCTGGGCTGTGCTGATCCACTGTCCTAGTACATGTGCCAAACTCTTCTCATGCCCTGCAGTATTCCAAGGTCTTCCTTTATTAGTCTTAAGACTGAGGGGCACCCCAGCGCCCCCAAGCCTGCATACGCTAAGTGGGTTCTGCCATCTGCCTCATGAAAAAAAAAGCATTCACAGTATGGAAGCACTTTAATAGGATAGAGTGTATAAAGAGAGAGAGAGAAAGAAAGGATAATTGTTTCCCAACAAGACACCCAAAGTTACCTAATCCCTCCTGGGTAAAGGCCCTGACAAACAGGTTTGGCCCACATCAGGGTCCCCAAGGCCTGGAAGCTTGCCATAAATCAAAGGCACTTTCTGGTGGGGACCCATAAGAAAGGGTGGAAGGGGAGCGGCCAAAGCGAAGTACAATGCAAGTTAAAGGCTGCCATTGTCAGATTCCCCGTGGTTCTCTCTCCTGTGTCTCTACGTGTGTCAATGCCACGGGTTTCTTTCCAAGTCCCCCAAGTTCCTGCCACCGAGCCCCAAGCAGAGAAGCAAGCCCGCCATGCTTCACCTGTCTGCTCCACACGATCCTCAAGTTTCCTCTCGCTTCCCTTTGTTGCTCAGCTCCATTCTTTTTTTTCTTAATTTTATAACAGTTTATTTTTACATCATTTTGTACATTTTTTTTTCCATCTCAATTGTCACCCCCACGGGTTTCCCATCACCAAGTCACCCGTGTGCCATCACCATAATCCTGTGCACTTCCTTCCCCACTCCCCGTTTTTTGATCCCATTCCCCACTCCATCCCCGCAAAATGTCTCTGGTCTATGGCTGTTCATTATTTTTATTTTCTCGCCTGGCCCATTATACTCCTGCTATGAGTGAAACCATCCGGTATTTTTCTTTCTCTTTCTGGCTTATCTCACTAAGCACGATCCCTTCCAGCTCCATCCAAGTTGCTCAGCTCCATTCTTTACTAGCAGGGCAGGGAACATAGGACATCTTTTTAATGAAGACCACACTCTATGAACACCTTCAGTCTGGAATTCTCTTGCCTTTCTGCCCTCTATACCCACCGAGCACACTTCTGTTCTCCTCATCCCGCTGAGCTGTATGGCCCCAGCTCCTCAGAATAACTTTCTGTGGGAGTGTGCCTGTTTGCCAGTGTGTATGTTCTCACAGCAGTTAGCTCCAGCCCCACCCACCACAGGGATGGAAAGGGAGGACAGGCTCCACATGGGTTTAGTGACAGACAAGACCTTGCCTCTTGGTGAGGGTCTGGGAGGACTTTCCTGCGGACCTTGCCACAGTGACCCCTGTGGAGAGGGGACACACCAATTCCTGGTATTTTGAACATCTGAAATTTGTCTAACCTCAAGAACTTATCTCCTATGCAACTTTGACTGTATGGAATTGAATTAGATTTTATCAAATAGTAATTTGTCACATGGGTAATATGAGGAGGTGGATGATTGATGTGGAATCTTGTTAAATCACTCTAACATGTCAGAAGGACAAATGGATTCGCAGGAATAATTATTTATTGTGGTAGACGTGGCTCTGCTTTAACCTGACTCCACCAAAGTCTTATTTAAAGGAAAGCTACCTGCCACCTGCTGCTTTGATCAAACAGTAGTAGCAGTGAGGCAAAAGAGCTTCGTGGTGGGGAAGTTCAGGCGATGGCATCTGTTTCCTTTGATTGATGCTTCGGAACATGTGATACTCTCCTTGGCGATCAAAAACGGGACCTTGGATATTATAAGCTCTTTGCAACATTAGAAAGAAAATTTTACAAAGAACATGAACATGCGCCATTGCCCAGCCTTATTTTCTTTGTGAGCCGCAAAGTGCGGCCTCGGACTGAATCCTGCGCTCCAGCCGGTGCGCACTTTGCGTGTAGAATCCCTGGCCTCCAGTGGGGCTTCATTCGGAGACAGGCACTTTCAGAGGCAATTAAGGGTAAATGAGGTTGGCAGAACTCTAATGCAGTAGCGCCAAGAAGGAACGCAGGACTCTCTCCCTAGGCACAGAGGAAGCGGCGCTGCGGGCGGACAGGGCAGCTGATGCAAACCAGGAAGGAGTCCTGGTGAGCCCAAGTTTTCAGGCAGATGGTAACGGGACGCGGCCACCTCCCTGACTTTTCCTTGATGAAACAGTGTGAGCAGACAGGCCACGATGGTCAAAGTAGCCCAGTTGTGTTGAATTTCAGGCTATTACACCTGCTTGCTTTGATCGATACTGCAGAACAGAGAGCTCTCAGACTCCTGGCCTTCGGGCATTTGAGAAAATACCTTCCTGCCATGAAGCCACCCAGCCTTGGTGCTGTTGTGTTGCCCACACGACTGGGCTATTGGCAGTGACACGCAGCCTTATGGGCAGAGCAATACGCTGCAACGAACCTCTGAAACAACCAGGGAGCTGCCCCCTCCCGGGAACATACTATTGGTACCACCCTGTGCCAACCGGGCTGATTTCTACCACCATGCATTATATTTTATTTGAAATAGAAGGAAATATGACAATGTATACCTGTTCTAATTGGAATTCCTTAATTCAAGACAGTGTTTTTATTTTTTTCTCCTTCATTTACCAGCATAAAATTTAAGACTCATGTATCAGAAATGTACTCCTGTATGTTTACACATAGACATGTGCATGTCCATATACAGAAACATAGGCATATACAGACGCATATCATGCAACAGTACTTCATTGAGTTAATCTGTCACAATCCATGATTCCAATATCCTATTACCAGTTATTGGAGCTATTTTCAGTTGTTTCTACTTTTCTGCCATGAATAAAGCTTCTCTGAACATTTTGTAAAAGTCTTACTGCGGCATATATTTTCATTTCTCTTAGGTAAGTACTTAAGAGTGGAATGATTTAGTCATAGGTTAGTTGTGTATTTAACTTTGCTGGAAACTACCAGAGAGTTTTGCAAAGTGGTCTTGCTATTTTACACTCTCAAAAGCAGTGCATAATAATTCTGATTGTCCCACACCATCACCAACATTTTGGTGAGAAGGCTCTAGCTATTCTCCAGGATAGCTAAAGCCATTGAATTCTACATTTTCATTTCCTTAATGCCTAAAGATAGTAAGCACTCAAAACAATATTCAAATGTGCTTATATAGTTTCCTTTTTACTTTTTAATGCAGAAACACTTATTCTGGAAAAAGAGGCTTTCCTCAGTGTGCCTGTGCAAAAACGTTCCTTCCTATTTTATGGTTTTCCTTTTTCTTTTACTAAAACAAAAGTTAAAATATGAAACAATCTAGACGTCCTTCAAAAGACAAGTAAAATGTGAGATGTAAATACAGTAAGGGTTTAATGTCATGAATAGGTTCTTGGAAACTGCAACTTTAAGTATAATTACATAATAAGCACAGACCCTAGGATAATGTTATTTCATTGAGAGAGAGACTCATGCATACAACATATAGACTAGATGTGATGGAATATTATTCAGCAGTAAAAATGAAAGAATCCTGCCATTTGCAACAATATGGATACATCTGGAGAGACATACTAAGTGAAACATAAGCCAGATATAAAAAGACTAACACAATATGATATCATTTAGATGTAAAATCTTTTTTTAAAAAGTCAACTCCACTGCAACAGAGGATAAAATGGTGATTGTCAGGATGATGGGAAGGGTAAAATGGGTGACATAGGTTGAACAGCACAAATTTTCAGTTAGAAACAGATTTTATGTTGAGCATTTGTCATACAATTAGGCCACTGTAGTTAGGATACTTGAAAGTTGCTGAGAATAGATTTTAAGCGTTTTGACACACATATACAAAACAACTATGTAAATTAAATTAAGGGATGGATGAATTAAGTATATTGCTAGTGGCAATGATTCCATAATGTATGTGTATATGGGTGAATGGATCTGCCTATCTATCTATCTAGCTAGCTATCTACCCACTATTTTGTACACTTTCAATATCTAAATTGATATTGGTCCATTCTGCCTCAAAAAAGTTCGACAAATCTGAAGTTTGACATGAAAATTTGGCTTACAAATTGTTGCACAAAATTACTATAATTTGTTTCATATTTTGTAGATTCTATTAATCTGAGGAGAATTGATTATGAAAGTATGTTGATATTTCAAAATCATAAATATGGTCTTTCTTCTGCATATATATGTGTGTGTGTACATACATATATATACATAAGCTTAGTTTCATATATATATATATGTATGTATACTCACACACACATACACACACACACACACATATAACTAAGCTTATTTCTGGGTGTATTATTTATTTGCATGCCATTCCCAAGGGTAAATATGCCACTTGTTTGTCTGCAAGTAGTTTGTTTCTCCATTTTCTTGTCTCACAAGTTTAGTGTTCCATTGTATTGGGAGTGTGATTGGTCATGGCTTCATCAGTGAATACGATATTTATTGTATATTATTATTCACAGGTGTCCTTTATCAGGTCAAGGAAATCCCCACTAATCCTATGTCTGCTATGGGTCTGTATCAAATATTGGATTTTGGGGGCATTTATTGGGCTCATTCTGCAGAATTTTATTTTTAATCTCTCAATAATAGCAAGTGCATTCATTTGTTGCATGGTGATACACTGTCCTTGTATGCTTGGGCTAAACCTGGCGTGATCATGATGTCAGCTTGACCTACTATCAGACGTGACATTTTAATAATTATTTTACTAGGATTTTTGTGTCTGTTCATTATAGATAGCAGTCTTAAGTTTTCTTTTCTTGCAATGTATTTTATAGTTTTGATGTCCTAGTGATACTTAATAAAATGGGTTGATCAGTGTCCCCTTCCTGTCTTCGGAGTGAATTTGTATAGTGGGTGGACTGTTTGCTCGATTCACCAATGAAGTTATATATGACTTCAATTTCCTTTGTGAAAGACTCTTAAATTCAAATTAATACATTAAAATAGATATAAGACTAGGAATAGCTTCTCTTTCTTCTGGAGACAGTTTTGATAATATATATCTTCAAAAAATTCTTCCATTTTATTTAACTTAAAAAGTTTGTTAGCATAATATGTTTCATAATCATCATTTAGGATAATTTTAATATTGATCAGATTTGTGGTGATGTCTTCTTCATAGCTGACAATGGTGATTTGCTTTTGGCTCTTTTGTTTCCTAACCAGGGAGGGGGCAGGGGATATTAATCTTAGTGCTTCTTTCAAAGAATCATTCTTTGTTTTAATTAAGTGGATCACTTATACTTTTTATGAATTTTTGTTATTATCAATATAATTTACTTCTATCCATTTATTTGTCCTTCATTTCTTTTTGTTTTTCCAGCTGTTTAATATTAGAAGATTATTGATTTTAAATCTTTTCTTAAATAATTATTTTTAGCTATAGATTTTTTCCTCTAAACATTTCTTTGCTGTATTC
Source organism: Condylura cristata (assembly GCF_000260355.1). Taxonomy (NCBI): domain Eukaryota; kingdom Metazoa; phylum Chordata; class Mammalia; order Eulipotyphla; family Talpidae; genus Condylura; species Condylura cristata. Next base: position 54,399,657 of record NW_004567113.1, read on the forward strand.
CATAATTCTTATTTTAATATTATAAACCTTCATTGTGTAATATTGGAATTATTTTTATCTAGTATTTCAACATGATCTTCAACTTTTATTATTTTGTATTACACATTGGTACTAAATAATACTAAATGTTGCCAATTATTTATTTTATCCATGGGTTAGTTTGAAGGAATTTCTTTACCAAATACTTGGTTATTTTTTACACACTTTAAGTTGGTTTTAAATACATTTTTTTTTATATGGACAAACTCTGTGTGATTTAATTTCTTAGACATTTGTTGAACTACTTTGTGGTAGAGCATATGGACTGTCTTGATGAATTTTTAGAATATTTGAAAACATTCTCCATTCTCCACTTAGAGGCGAGTCTAAAAATATTAAATAGATCAAGTTAGTTGACAGTGTTTTTCAGTTCTTCTATATCCTTAGAGGTAGTTTGTTTACTTTTCTCTTTTTCAGAGAAAAAAATATTTGACCTTTAAAATTTAGTGGTTTTTTTTTTTATTTTTTTCTAGTAGTTTCCATATATTTCAATGTTCTATTATAAAAAAAATCTAGGGTTTTTCTAAAACTTTAATCAAGCATAGCTCTTATCAAAGAATTTTCCTATTTATCACCAATAATACTCCTTGATTTAAAGTCTACAATGTCTGCTATTTTTATAATCACTCCAGCTATTTTGTGATGTATGTTTGCAAGATACATAATTTTTCATCACTTTATAACCCACTAATGTCTTTTTACTCAAAGTGTCTCTCATGCAAATATTAATATCTTGTTTATCTATTCTGTTGATTTATAACTTTTATTGGAATATCTGTAGCCATTGCATTTAGTGTTGTTTTTTCATTTTGTATTATACACACACACACGTGCGCGCACATTATATATATGTAGAATGCAAGTAGTAGCTTTTCCGCACATGGTTGTTAACGATCAACAGTGTAGGATTTCTCCCACCACCAAAACACGTAATGTCCTTACCAGAGTCCACTGTGTCCTCCCCTTAATTTTTATATGAACTTGACTAGATTTAAGTCTATCGTGTTGCTGTTGGTTTGTTATTCATTCCATCCATTTTTTTCTCTGTGTTGTATTTTCTTCACATATGGGCCACATCCATGTAATCTCTGCTGCCAGAGCCTAAAACCATTTTCATATACTCCATTCACATTTTGTCATGGTTGCTGTGTTTCAGGCAAATAATGACTCCAACGTCCGCTACCCCTCATAACCAAGATGGAAATGTTCCCTCATATTTGTGTTGTGGCTTAATACCAAGTCATCAGCATTTCCTTTCACTGACAATGATCCCATAGTCTTTGTTTTCTGTGTTCCTATCCCAGGAAGAGCTGTGTGATGCTTTCAATTATCAGCTCCATGAACTGGTTGGAAAGGAAACTGGGACTGCACACCCACCCCAGAGGAAGGTGCCCTGACAGAAAGCATGCCAGAGTCCATAGCAGGCAAGTTTTCAAGTGAGCATCAAAGTCAACTGCCACATAATTCTGATACATCTGTCTTAGATACCCAGTACCAGGAACAAGAAAGATTTTGATGTTAAAAAAAGTAATAAGCAATCGAAGGAATCTTTCCTAGGTGGAGGAGGGCCAGAGCCTGGCTGGAAGCAAAAACTGTGATTAGCATATCTTGACTACACACTCCCAAGGCAGGAATCTTGTCAAGCAGGGTAGGAATTGTGTTAGTTCTCCGCTGCTTTATAACAAATGATGTCAAAAACCTATCACCCTATGACAGCAACCATTTATTATCTCATTCTTCTTCTGTGAGTCAAGAATCCGGGAGTGGTTAGTTGGGTGTTTCTGGCTCAGGGATTCTCAGAAAATTGCATCATGTTGGCTGGTGCTGTGCTCCTGTGAGTCACCAACAGGCCTCAGGGTCCTGTCACCAGCAGCTGGAAACCTTAGCTCCTACCCTCATCGGCTTCTTCCTAGCCAGACGCATGCTTGTGTGCATGGCGGCAGACTAGCCCAAGGTGGGTAACAGAGTGATCGGCTGGGCAAAGCCAGGCTGCCTCTGAGGACCTAACACCTACACCATATGTGTCACTTTGGCCTGCTCTACACTCCATGTGATGGGTTCACGTAAGGCCCTTGCTACCAGGAGTCCAGGGTGACTGGGGTCACCACCAAGCCCGGCACCCACAGGAACCTTGATAGTAATATCTCCTAGGGTGTTCTTGGTTATGGTGGAGATGAAGCTAAGAGCTGGAACTATAGACGACCCCAGGCTGGCAGAAAAAAGACTTCCATTGTGATCAGCTCCAGTGTCTTCACTGTTTCAGGCCAACACCTATTCTTATTTTCTACAAAAAGATGATTTGAAGCTCTGAGAGTATAGTTTAAGGGCTATTCCTTGTGATTGTAAATCCTATGTTTTAGGACTACATTTATTGTTAAAAATAGAAATTAAAAGTCCTCTTAAATCACCACATCCAAGGATAACCATTTTAATGAGCAATTATATTTAATGAGTATTTCAGACATTTCTATTTACATGTAAACACATAAAATGCTTATTATATAACTTTATATAATTTTAAAATAATATCACACCTACTTTTCAGCAACTGCACTTTTCACTGGATGATATGCCTCAAACAATTTTCCAGGCTAATAAATACAGCTTTATACCATCATTTATAGTGACTGCAGCATGCTCCACTCTGTGAATGCTCTATAATTTCCCCCCATCAGTCACTTCTTATTGGAATATTAAGGTTGTTTAGTATTTGTGGTTTTAGAAGAACTGTATGTGAGGTAGACTGTCCAGCTTAACCCAAACACAAAATGCAAGGCACTCATTATCCTGGTTTTACTTCCGTCTCCATAGGTTTTTAGATTTTGGTAGAACCGTCAATATTTCACAATTTTCTGTGAAAATGTAAAAAAAATTAATTTCAAGAGGCTAGCGTTTGCACAAAATGTAATTTAGGAAGGATTTCCTATTTTCTGGGTGAAGTTAACTTCATCAATTATATGAGGATATCCACAGGTCACATCTCTCTGTTTACTCTTAACATGATGCATTGAAGACAGAGAGAAACATCAATCAGTCATTCACAAGATTAGCCCCAGAGGGGAAGGTTTAGTGTAAAAACACAGTAAAGGAAAAACAAGCACTTAAGTCATAACTTCACTGCCATCACCCACTGCCCAGTAGACTGTCCCCTATAGTTAAAAGAGCACCACCTCTCCATCCCTGGCATCAGCTCGTACTTTATAAACCAGATGAAGCATTTAGGGATGGAAATAAGTTGTTTTAACAATTCTCAGGACAACTGACATACTGGGAATCACAGTTAACCCAAGCGTGTCCGTTAAAGAAACTAAGCCGCAGATCGCTGACTGGCCACATCGGCAGCTGGCAAATTAGCCTGTGGATCAGAATCAGATTCAGATCCCTGCTTTTTTGTGAGTTTCCAGTTCTCTGAATATCTGCACGCCTGTTTCTGGCTGGTGCCTCTTCTCCCTTCGCGAGAGCTCATGAAGACAATGTCTTATTTTCTGAGGTTGCTTGTAGGTATATTGATAACGTGTCGGGGCTTCTAGCCCTCGATCACGCGCTGGGTGTATCTGCAGGTGCAGCGCTTCCATAAGTCAGGGGCTTAACAACTTGGAAACGGCAGAAGGGTAGTTCTGAGGTCCACCACTAGAGGGAGTGCTGGCCAAGATCTCGGGCCCACAGCCTGCAGGTTTCCCGTTCCTTGAGGAAGGAGCCAGAGGGAGGTTCGCTCCTTGCAAGTCACCGAGCAAATGACATGTTACAATATTGTAACCTCCAGCCCCCACTTCTGCCTCCACTTTTACGAATTATTTTGTATTATTTTAGCTTTTGATTTAATGTTAAATCAGAAGTCTTGCTTCTTCTGAGATTTTGCCCCCATAGCCTCCTATTTTATATCCTTCTCCCCCAATCTTCCATGTTTACCTTTATCACTTCACTCATCAAATTACTATTTCCTATAAATATCTCTGGGTGGCCATGTTTATCAAATATGATCTTATGAAAGAGACAAACTACCTCATTTCACTCTTTCGGGACAAAAATTTGTTCTTGGTAAATGTTAAGATGTCGGAGCAAGAACAAGTGGTACAGGAATAAAGCAAAAGGGATTTTTATGATCCTAGATTGAATTCTTCCTCCTCCCTGCCACCCTTTGTCCTTCCTTCCACCCTTCCTTCCTCCTTTTTCCCTTCTTTCTTTCCTCCCGTCCCTCCCTTTTACAATTATAAGACACTGTCAGGACCTTGGAGAATCTTGATTTTATCACTCAGGAGATTTAACAGTCCTATTACACCTCATCTGTAGCTATCAACGTAGCTTCTATTGGATCGGTGTTTAATGGAAATGTTGAAAGAAGAGGGTTAAAGACAAGACCCTCAGATGCATCTCAGGGCCTTGGCTCACTAAGTCTTTCTTTGCGATTCATGTGATTGCTTATGAATTTGACTCTCATATATACATATGTTTCTACACGTCACATGATGGAAACATGAGATTGTTGCACATGTTTTGTAAACTTCAGCTAAAAAGTACATTTCTAAGTTGCATAACCCTGTCAAAAATGATAAGTTTAGTTTGCTCTGACTCATTCTGCATGAAGCAGTGCTGGTTTTATTGATTCTTGCCTTTTGCCTAAGTAAAAATTCACTTAGTCACTCAACACATGTTTATTTCTGTGTTTTCTATTAGGAACACTATGCTAGATCCTTACATAAAATCACCAACCTTTAACATTGCCCATCTTTCCTTCTTCTTTTTAAAAATCAAACAATGAGGCCCTCCCTGGTGGTGCAGCGGGTTCAAGCACAGCACTGGGAGGATAAGGCCACTTCCACATGAGTTTGATTCCCCCCTGCCCCGAGGTGACCCACATGGCCCAACAGACCCCTCCTGACCCGCCCGCTGCTCCCCTCAGCGATGTACTTCATCGATCTGCCTGTTCTGCTCCCCACTCTGCCTCTGACGAAGCCTCTCGCCACCCCTGAGCCTCTGGCCTGTACCCCAGTTCTGTATGCACAAATAAATAAATCTTTAAAAAAAAATAAAATAAAACCAAGCAACAGATGCTGACTCATGCATCCCACTCCCCAAAAGCCCGTACCTTCTGTGCTACAAAGCCTCACCCTCACACTCTGCTCCACCCTCATTAGAAGGCAGGGACCACGGAGACTCCCTTTTGCACGAGATCCTGTGACACCAAGAGACAGGATTTCCCCTGCAGCAATGATGAGGGGGGGGTTCTCCAGAAGTTCTGTGGGGGTTCTGAGCCTTGAATTGGGAGAATGCATATACATCTCTCCATAAATGTATTCTTCTTTCGAAGAATACATTTATTTATTGTTTGTTTCCATATAAACTCTGACCTGAGAATAATCTATAAAGTGAAAGAAATCGTGGTTCATAGTGCTACTTTCCACCCAGGCAGGAATGTCACCTCCCTCTCAATGACTTTTTACCCAACATCTCACCTTTTGTTCTTTATGTCGTATGGGTACATTATTTCACAAGTCACAAGGAGACTGTGCCTGTACCTATAACCCTACATCTTATTGCAGGTTATAGTAACCTCAGCTGTCTGTGGCATCTTCCCGTTCAGCTAGGCGTGGTACTCAATTTGCATGGCTGAGCCACAAGATGCAGCATCACAAAAATTTTTAAGGATGAGATTTTATATATGAATCTTCAAAATCATTGGACTCTCCCATTTCAGCATATTCAAATAGTGGCTGGGAATTGTACGGAGTTTATAATGTCAATCCTGCAAATTGAGGTTGTTTCCAAATGATTTCTGCCAATATTCTTTTGTAACATGATTTGTTTGCTCCCAAAACCTGCCTTTGGTTACATGACAATGGCTTACTTTAAAAAAAAAATAATAATAATGTGCAAAATTACTATGCAAGAATGCTTGGAGCCACATGCTTTCTGGTGAATATTGATTGAGTGCTACATCGTAGAAGACTGTGTCTCTTCTCAGAAAACTTACTATTGAAAAAAATAGAAATAAAAACAACAATTAAGATGTAAAACAGAACTACGAGTGAGTACATATTTCAGAGCCCTGAGGATATGTTCTGTGCTATTTTCTCCTTTCGTTTAATTTTTTCCTTTCATATTCCCTTCTAGAAATGTTGTCTCCCCAAGAGAAAAAGCCCTTGTGCCAAAGTCACTGAAAGACTTAGAGAAGAAATGGACTCTTGTTTTCTCTCTTCATTCATCTTCTTTCTCTTTGCCAAAACAAACACATTTGCATTCTGAAATCAACAGCATCCGTCAGCTCTGCTGGCCTTAGGCTCACTTCAGCAAAACCTTTTTAGGAATGCTTTGAAGGTTTTGATGGTGCAGCTCACAGGTCAAGACATCTCCTTCATCCCACCTGGAGCTGCTGGAGTTGATACATAGCTATGGGTCTCGTTACCTTATTGGCTTCATGTCCATTTCATTGGTGATTGAATCTGTCAAATTGCACAGATGCTGCCTGACGTTTAGGGAGAAGGCTTCGCTTAGCATAGGAGGTGCCATGGGGGCGTCACCAGAAATATTGTGTTATTAGCCCCATGAAACCCCTCTGATAACAGACAGACATTTAATTGGGGTGTGAAATTTTCTGAGATCACGCAGAACTTGACAGCACCAGACTGGAACGCAGGTCTCGGAAGCCACAGTCAGCCATCTTTCCACATTATCTCTGCCGTACTCAAGTCATTGTTATATTAAAAAATATCATTAATGGCAGTTTCTTATGCTAACATTTCCGTTTGGGTTCTGCTTCTTCCTCAAGCCGCTCCCTTATTTCTACTCTTCTCTGAGCATGAATATTTTCAGAAAAGGCATATAATAGTGATACTACTGGTGAAATACAGTGGAGGAAGTCAGTAGTTTCTGAATCCCGCTCTCACTGTCCTAAAGTAAAACAAAGAGTAACCAGGGGGCAATGATAGCCAGTGGGCCTCTAATACAATACATCAGACGATCACGAACTTCCAAGAGATAAGCCAGTGGGTAAACCACCGACAGCTGGTGACACCAGTATCTATGTGGCTGAAAGTAGAAGGAAGAATAAACGAGGTATCTGGAAGCACCAGGAGCAGGGAAGATGCAACACTGTCCCAGGAATTTTTATAATCACCGGGAAGGAGGCCTTGAGGAGCAGATTTACAGAAAGGACTTTGTAGAGCATGCTATTAGGACCAACGCCTGTGGGCCAGGCTGCCTGGACACTATTTTACTTCTATATTGATGAAGCATTGAAAGTGAGTGAGTCCTGTTGGGCTGAATGGCCTTGGATGATAGTTTGTGAGTTATATAGAGATCTCCACAGTTGCTGAAAGTTGGGCACCTGGCAATGTCCCTGGCCACTAGGCAAACTAGTCCTTCCTTCCAGAAGGGGAGTGTAGTCAGGTCTTCACTGAGTCCAAGCAAAGGTGCTTACTGGGAAGCGCAAGAGCAACGATCAAAACTGGGCCTTAAGCCTCTCATACGGGTGAGGGACAGGGGACTGTGAGGGGGAGGTCAGAGCCTGCAAACTCTCCAAATGGACACCCCAAAGCTTGGGCCTAGGACCAAGGCAGACCTGACACCTAACTACAGGGGTAGGCGACAAATTGAGTGGAATAGGTAAAAGAAAAGAGAAGACCCAACAAATACTGAGCTTAGTTAGCAGAAAGATTAACAATGTAGATTTATCATATTGACATTTAAATATAAGTAACAATAACAATGGAGGAGTTCTAGAATGGCGAAGCATCCTGTAAACTGTCCTACCTCACCAGCATCCATCTTAAAGTGCAGGGAAAGTCATTTCTTATAAAAGTGCAGAACAGAAAAGAATTATATACAAGGTTATTATAAGAAAATACAACATGAGAGTGCAGAGTAAAGTCTCTACAGAAATTAAATCCTGCCAGAACACATATTTAGGAAAAAGATAAAATGCTGTAGTAAGCTAGGAGTTTTATTTAACTTATATGCTTGATAAAATGGTAGAAATTAGGAAAGAAATTCTAAATTAGAGAAGCAAAGTTGCTCCTATGATAAGAGGACACAGAGGTCTGCAGATCATGAACTAGTTTAACATTCAAAAAATAATGTTTGAAATAAAGGCTCAACTGGGAAGAATACAAAATTAAATATAGATCGTGTACTACAAACTCCTTAATGAGGAAAAGTTGAAATTTGCACCCCCCCCATAGAACCAGAGATGAATGAATCTGAAGAAGAAAATAACCAAAGATTTAACAGTGGCTTAGAAGACAAAAGAAAGGAGTGAAACAAAATGAATTTTGGAATTATAATTTAAGAAAACTTCTCGAAATGAAATAAATGTCACTTAGGAACTACACCGGCACACTATGCATTTGGCGAATTTAACACTTTACAGCTAGTAGTCATACATATAAGGCAAAAGCTTAAAAAAAAAAAGGAAAAATCCCTTTTGGTATCCAAGTAAAAAGAAAAAGTCACATGTAAAGATAATAATAATAATATAAAGTACCCACCAATCCATCAAGCATTTAACACTAACATTTTATCCCAGGATGCGAAGGACTAAGGTAGCTAAAGACAGTTTCCTTATGTCTTCTGCCCAGACCATCTACTTAAGGTTTTGACAGCGCAAGGGGTTAAGTCTAAGCACTGCACTATGAAGCTATCAGCAGCCATTGCAGCAGGAGTTCCATCCCAAGCCAGGGAGTGACACACAGGATGCAACTGACCTCTCCTGTTTCCCCGCTGCCCCTCAGCAGTGGGTTTCAGGGGCTCCACCCGTTCTCCCCACTCTATCTCTGGGGAGTCCTCTCACCCCTTCAGTGAATCTGGCCTACACTCCAGATCCTATATGCATAAATAGATGGATTTTTATATATCTATAAGGGATTTCTAAGAATCTATAGTAGATATTTAAGATTTAGTTGCAAAATCTTCTATCCCTGTAAAATTCATATGATGTTTATGATGTTGAGTGTTATGAAATTATTGGGCAGGAGATTAAGGTCTTTATATTGCTTGAACCCACCTTCCATGTGTTTCTGCCTGCAAAACAAGACAGCTGAATCTCATGTGGAATTAGAGATTTGCTCAATCACCCACTTAGGTAGTGGCCATGTGTGGGAACTCAGGCTGCCTCACTATCAATTCAATGTTTTACTTGTAAAACATTATTTTTTGTAAATATTCCACTTTAACTTTGTAGCTGTACTATTTAAAAGTTGCTGAGCATTCAAAGATTATGAAAAAGGTTAAATAACTTATGAGTTATAAAAACTGAGCTTCTTGGACATGGAATTTCCGCTAACATGGTTATGTATGGCCCTTATAAAGAAAAAAAAACTGGACTCAAGATAAAAGCATATAAATCTCTAAATTAACTTTGGAAATGGAAAACAACTAAAAATCAAGTAACAGTGCATTACTGAAGGGAAGAGCTTGTCAATCACTTAAACAAAATAAACACAAAATAATGCCGGACCAATGTATCAAGAAGCTTTTGAATACAAGTAGGACTGTCAAAGTATTCTCTTCTCGATTCAGAGACCCTACATCTACTTCCTGTCTTCCTACCCCAGAGAGAATTTGCAACATTCAAAGAAATTAATTAGTGTATCATCCAGGACTCCACTGATTGAACATCAACAAATTTACCCACCAATTATTTGGTTCCAATGGAAAGCTCCCACCTTTAGCCCAATCCATGTATTCATTTTCCTCAAACATGTTCAGGTATCCAATGAACAAACTGAATATTCCTTTATGTTGTTGATACTTAGCTTTTCTATCTACTAAGTGGCAGGCATGGTCTCAGTCTTGGAAAAATGCTGGCCAGCTTTTCAGTACATGTTTAATATTCCTTCTCTCTGCCTCCACTAGCTCTGACTTCAAAGCCTATACTGAACCCAAGACCAGATGGAATTTCATTGCCAACATCGTTCTCAGCCTCGCTTCACCTAACACAACCTCGTCTCTGAATAGCCACCAGAGTTCTGGGTCTGTCGATTCCTTTATCGAATAATCTTAGAGTGACGTGGACTATCTTTGAATCACAGAGTCACAGAAATTATAGCCTGTGATGAAATCTGGTTGAAATAAAATGTTTTCCTCTGATTAAATTCACTTTATCTCTGAAAACAAGAATCCATCTTTTATATCAGTGCTGTAGGAGTAACACAAATGTTCTCCACATCTCAAAGATACTTTATCCCTGTGGTATGTTGATTGCAGAAAGTTTTTCTTCTAGTTAAAAGGCTACTCCTGTCCACCTTGCTGTCACTTGCACACGTTGGCCCTCCGTCCTGCAGGTTTGGCAGGGAACAAGGTGGGCAATTTCTGGGAACTTGTGTGTGTATCGCTCACATCCATTCTTCCTTCCTCTGGGAACTATGCCCTGTTTTCCATCAAAGGAAATTTATTTCCTCAGTCTTAAATGAGACTGACTCAGTCACAGGGAGGCACAAACTTCCTGTGCCCACTTCAAACAGTGTCCTCAACTGCCCATGGAAATAATCTCAAAATCGGACAAAGAGCTTAGGTCAAAATAATCAAGGTGAGAATTTCCAATTATGAAGCTATTCATAGCTGCGTCTATAGCAAGTGAACTCAGCTTTAAAAATTTCACATTACTCAGATGAATTCATTGGAAATCTATCAAATATTTGAGGAAGTAAAATTGGCAACTCTATACAATTTTTTCCAGGAAAGAGAAAAAAAATAAAAAACAATTCTCAATTCAATCCACAAGGCCAGCGTTAGACTATAACCAAACCCAAAGATTTAACAAAGGAACCTCAAACATAGATGGAAAACCCAGCAACATTCTTTCAAATAAAATTCAAATAAATATAAAAAGGATAATTTATTGTGAAGAAATGAGTGTTGCCCCAGAAATCAAGCTTGGTTTTGTCCTTGATAATCAATGTAATTGACTGTGAGAATACAGAATGTAATATATAGAATGTAGACTATTTAATCTACTGGAATACTAGAATAATAAAGACCATGCTTTAAAAGGTTTTGCTGGAAAGAAACACAAGAAATGGGCTCGTGGCCAGAGTCCTCCGACATCCAGGGTCCCGACCCGTTGTTGCTGGTAATGGTGACCGCGCTCGCTAGCCGGGGACACACGGGAAAGCCGAGACAGCACAAGAAAGCGAAGCAATTCTGCAGCCCTGTGCTTGACCAGCGAGCAGAGACCAGGTCCCGCGCACCGTGTGCTCAGGGAAAGGCGGGGTCCCCGCCAGGGCCTGTCTGACCTCCGTACCTGCCTCGTCCACACAGAGGCCGGCGCGAGTGGACTCTGGAGTCCCAGAGAAGGATGAGAACTAGCTTAGTGCCTCCACCATCGCCAAGTTTATATTCAGCCAGACTGAGAGGCTCCCCGGACTGCCCAGAGTACTCACGAGCAGAGCCTCCACGGAGCCTGTCGTTCCACTCACGAGCATTTATCTGAAGGGTGGGGATAGCTGTTTTGAGGAGACCTCTGCATCCCCGTGTCCACGCAGTGTTATTTCCAATGGCTGTTGCGGAGTAAAGTCAGTGTCCATCAGTGAATGCATGGATAAGACATGTTGCAAGAAAGGTTAAGAACATGTTATCAACATAATGTTATACACAAGGTATCTGGGTTGCAATGTTATACATGGCATGTGTGTTGTAACAACACACATGTTGTGTTATATACATGACACCCATTATAATGCTATATATGCAACTATATCACGATATTATACATGTTGAATTTATAAATCACATTTGTTTCTAATGGCATGTGGCTCAGCCCTAAAAGAAGAAAGGCTTCTTGTTGCAATGTGGCTGGTGGCCTTTGGGGACATTGTGCTAAGTGAAGTAAGCAGAGAGAAAGGCAAATACTGTGTGACCTCACGATCTGTGGAATTTAAAAACCCCACCACACACACACACAGTCCAGATTGTCAGAGGCAGGGATGATCTTGAGGTGGGCTGCATGCTTGAAAAGTGCGAGCCTACCGTCATGGATAAAGGTGGGGCCGGCGCAGAATCTATCCATGCACAATGTGCACATCAGTGTATTCACTACACATATATCAGAATATATGCATAGACATAACATAGATATCTAGTCCATAATATATACGTGTGTGTATGCTGTCTTGTGCACCTGAAGTTACTGCAATTTTATATGTAAATTGTACATAATCATCTGGGGGGCTGAAGAGTGGTAAATTAAAAAAACTCCAGGGAGGACTGTGCTGGGGGATTGAGGGGTGTGGAACCAGAAGGAAGGACTCACCCTGGATATTCCAGCCAGAAGTATGAAAATGAACACCGCATCTCTGGACTTAGTCCAGATAATTCCAGCCCCCACGTCGCCAAGTCTCCTGCTGGAACTCCAGGCTTTACCAAGATTGACTCAGGAATCAGGAAACCCTGCACCTGAGGTTTGAAGGCTAAATGTGGCCACAGTTAATGAGGCTGTGGTCAGCCCTGGTATTAAGAAGAAATATCTGTTGACTTGGTTCTATTTGTTTTGATGGATATTTAAAATATGTGCAAAGTGCAAGTGGGTTGGCTTTTAATGTGCTGCATTCATCCACTTCAGAGCCACAACAGATAAATCCCCTTGAAATCCAGAAGCAAGCCATTCTTAAATGTTATCTTGACTTCCTGTTTAAGCCGAGACATTCCCCATGTCCGTCCCCACACACACATTTTGAGCACTTCATTGAAGTGGCAGGATTTGGGGGTGGTGTACGATCCCCAGAGCAAAAGTTCACTCTAAGCCTGACTTTTCACAATTCCTAACAGCTGTCATTAGTTCATTGTTACAAGTTGTGATTTGATGCTGGTTTATCTAATCCCTGTATGATTTTGGCCCCATGTTACAAATGAGACTCAAGGCCCAGGAGGGTTAATTGTCTTAAAACCATGCGGTAAACAGTAGCATTTGTCTCTCTGACCTCAAGTTTGTGATTATTCCCCATGTCAGTTGATCTAGAGGAGCCCATCATAACACCTTTGGGGAAGACACAGGAATGTCCTGTTCCCATAATTCCCATAGTCCTTGCCCATAATTTCTGAGTTGACTGAGCAGGAATGAAGAATCCATTCTAAGCTCCTGGGGACCTCTCAAATCACTGTGTCTCAACCTTCTAGGGACACACAGGGTCTCAGCGTCTCCATCAGGGAGGACCTCAGTGCAGACTCTGCGTAACCAGAGTCCACAGTTCACAGCACCAGCCTTGAATCAAGGAGAAAGGAGTCCTGGGCTCACTCACCCACCGCTAAGGGATGCCCATGAGAACCTCAGATCTCTCATTTCTGTGAAATTAAGCTACCTATGGAATTACTACAAAGATGAGAGCCCTGGGCCCTTCCTGGTGGTGCAAAGGGTTAAAATACAGTACTGTGAAGCAATCTACAGCCACTGCAGCACAAGTTCAAACCCCAGCCAGGGAGTGACCTACATGGCCCAGCAGAGCAGACCTCTCTGGTCTCCCCACTGCTCCCTTCAGAGGTATATTTCAATAGGTCTACCTGTTCTGCTCCCCACTCTGTCTCTGATGAATCCTTTCACCTCCCCCACCTCTGGCCTATATCCCCATTCTTGTATCCATAAATAAATCTTTAAAAAATTGTACCTCCCTGGTGGCACAGCAGGTTAAAGCACAGGACTGCAAAGCTGGCCACAGCCACTTCGGTGCAAGTTTGACCACCAGCCCGGGAGGTGGCCCACATGGCACAGCAGACCTCTCCTGCCTCCTTCCTGCTCCCCTCAGCAATGTACTTCATGGATCTGCCTATTCTGCTCCCCAATCTGGCTATGGTGAGTCCTCTCACCACCCCTGCACCTCTGACCTGTACCCCAGTTCTGTATGCATAAATAATTTTTTTAAAGATTTATTTATTTATTCATACAGAACTGGGGTACAGGCCAGAGGCTCAGGGGCCGAGAGACGCTTCGCCAGAGACAGAGTGGGGAGCAGAACAGGCAGATCGACGAAGTACACTGCTGAGGGGGGCAGCGGGCGGGTCAGGAGAGGTCTGCCACGCCATGTGGTCCCCTCCGGGGCAGGCGGGAATCGAACTCATTCTGAAGTGGCTTTAGCTTCTCAGTGCTGTGCTTTAACCGGCTGCACCACCAGGGAGGGCCATAATATTTTTTTTTTTTTAATGAGTGCACAGCATGCTTAATCAAAGGCCTCATTTAAGATGAAGACAGACCAAGGTTTAAAATTAAACTTTGTGGGGGGAAAAAAAATTAAGACCAAAAAAGTCATCACAGTCACAAGTTGGCTGCAGAAGAAAAAGGCTGAAAAGGGACCAGTTCCTTTATTCATGTGTCAGTTGTTTTAGATTTAAAATTTCCTTTTTAACTCTGGTGCAAAATTAGCAGCCATTGAAAATATTCTGGAATGACAAATTGGGAGTCTGTAAAGAAAGCCGTTGAGTTTCACACAGGTCTGCGCACGAATGTGAGCGCACCGGCCTGCAGGTTGTACTTTAAAACAGACTTCAGTGCAAACTTCTGGAACCTAAAATAAGCCCGGAGTTGGTGATACCTAAAATTAGCCCCAGTATGTAACTGTCTGCAACAGAGAGCGCAAGAGTCTGTTCGGAAGATAATGACAGCGACGCCAATCCAGTTTGGAAGCGAGGCCTTCTCGGGGAGACAGAGCTGGCGGGTAATACGGGGTGCGATCCTGACTATAGAAAGCTGGGGTGTCACTCCAACTGCAGCTCATTAGTTCTCTGTGCCCCAAAGCAGGAATCTGATCGCCGCCTCTCCTGCGCGGTGTTACCGCAGGCGTCAGGCTCCGCGCGGCTTCCTCCTTGCCTGAGACACTTGTGCTTTGCGAGTTGAGATGAGGACACCTGCTAATGAATGATTCAAGACACACAGGTGGCCCAGGGCTGGGCCTGGCAGGCGGATTCCTGGACCGACGCCCCCGTGAGGATCCTATAAGCGGAGGGAGGGCGGCCAGCAGCCAGACGCCTGCTTAGTCAATTATGCATAATCGCTGTCAGTCAAGTCAGCTGCTTCTGTCCTGAGGATGCAGAGGAAGAAAATAAACAAGGCTGTTCCCTGCTCGGGGCAGCAGTGTTGTGCTGCGGGAGCAACAGCCCACGATGCCTGTCTGTTCTTTCTTGCCAGAGAGCGAACTCCCTATTCAGGCTCACCAAACACTCCTTGCCGGTCCCTCCACGGCGGGCCCTGCCCCTCCCCCACTCGTGGGTGCCTCAGTGATTATTAAATTCGTCTGTTAATGGGGTGACCCCACCTCCGCAGGATGTCACTGGATTTGGAAGTGGAGTCGCTGCAGATGTAATTAGCAGGGTGAGGTCACAGTACAGTGGGCTTGTGAGCTAACACGAATGGGGAGCAGGGGCGGGGGATCCATGCAAAGATGAGGGGAGAAACCAGGTGATAATATCTCTCTATAGCCAAGGACCTCCAAGGTGGTCAGCACCCACCAGAAGCTGTGGGGCAGAGTGGGACAGGGCTCAGCCTCTCCTGAGCTGTTCAACAGACAATCTGCAAAAATCAATGTGTGCAGGGGCCCTGGGCAGGTCCTGCTGAAGCACAGTGCTGAGAGAGGTGCACCTCAGCATGAGCGTTCCAGGCAAGAATGGACATGAGATTCTAGAACAGAGCATCAGACAGGGTTGAGCAAAGCCTCCATGAAGTTCCCTCTCCGCCCCTCTTGATGGCGATTGAGAGGTTGATGGACTCCAGGTGCCTTGAATCGCATCTGCAAGATGGAAGCCATATGATCCTCTCACACCATATGATCCTCTCTGCCTCTGAGTCCACCTTGATACCAAACAGGACGGACGTCCGCTCACAGCCCGCCCTGGCAGGAGCTGTGTGGACGACTTTTGGCTTGGTGGTAGTGAGAGCGGGCTCTGAAGTCAACACTCAAGATTCAAATCACACTGCCTCTTCCAAAATCCTTTGGGAAGATCTGAAGTTAGTCTAATACCTTGAGTTTTCTCTCCACTGGCAAACAGATTAATTCTTCTTTTCTAGGGCACAGAAGACATAGCAAATTTCCTTCTCAGGAACATGTGGAAGGAAAAGTACGAATGTTTAATCAGAGCTAGGCTCAACTGAGGTAAACAACACATACTCTTGTCTTGCACAGTCAAGGATATGTTCAGAGGTTGGGGAAATGGGGAGCAGGATGACCTGCACCCTTATCATTGTTATATTCCATTTCCCTTCTTTCACCAACATTATTACAAAATCACCCTTATTAAAATGCCATTATTTACCAGCATGCCTATTGAAACATTCAAATCAAGACTGTGGTGTTTAGAAACCATAGATCCTAAACTCTTCAATTATAGTTGAAATTGCATGCTGTGGGAAGAGCCAGTCATTCTCCAGAATCAAGTCCACCTCTGGCTTATGCAGCCAAGCCCTTATCTCTGAGCTGAATCTTCAGATGGGCTGGTCCATCTGTGTTGCAGCTTCCCTGAGAAATTTGACTCAGCTTCCGGCCCTACCCTCTTCCCATTCTTTTGGAGACTTCCAATAACTACTAGGAAAAAGGAGGTGCTAAATTCTGAAAGGGCAGAGTCAAATCTAGCAATCGACAGGAATAGCCAATGCCAACCTTGGCTCCAACTGTCCTTGCCAGAAGATTCCATAATTAACTCACAATGTAGGAGGACTTGTGTGTTGAGAGGGTTTTTATGTGTGCATGAATCTTCTTTGAGATCTAAAGATAAAAAGTCAACAAATATCTGAGCTGAGTTCCTCTGGTTCAGTCAAGCAATGGAGTGGTTTTCCCTCCACTGGCAAACAGATTGCTCCAGATTCTCATGTATGGCAAGTAACTGAAGAGCAGGTTGGCCTTACCCACACCACCCCCACTTTGGGGAGTGAGGGCTTCCCTGAGGATTGACATTCAGATCAAAAGAGGCCCAGCTCCTACTCAGGACGCACTGTTACAAAGAGGTTGCCCAGCCCAACCTCTCCCCTGCCCGCTTCACAGGCTACTGTGCCTGGTTCAGTAATTATGTTCTGGCAGCCAGTTCTGGAATCTTCTTGATTTTAGTCTCAGCATGTGTGAATCCCTCCCCTGCACTGTAGCCAGAGGTAGCTTTCAAATTATAAATTTGAGAAACTAATTTTCTGCCTAAAACCTGTCAATGCCTACCAGTTGCCCTTCAAGATCACATTCAAAATCCTCAAGAAGACTTTCCACTCCCTTGGAAAGGCGGCCAAACACGCACAGGCTTTATCTCCACCAACCTTCACAGACACTGCTGGGCCCAACCAGAAGCCGCAGGGAAGAGGAAAATGGTCCAGATAACACAGAACAATTTTCATCACATCCTGACTCTGTGAAACTTACCATCTACGTTAAACCCATCACCTTCTCTCCACCATCCTATTAAATTCTCCCCACCTATTAAATTAGAAATCCCACATGTAGACTTTTCTTTGAGTGAGCTATATAGAAGGATGGGAAGAACATTCGGGGTTGTTTATCTTATGTTTGGTGAGGCTCTGCTTCTACTCAGTCATGAGAAAAAACATACTTATTAATAATTTTATTATTCTCCTTTTTGATCCAGTTGTTTGTTTCACATTTGTGTGTGTTTCTGTAAATGGGGACAGAGGAAGGTCTTAGTCTAGGTCTAGGTCTTAGATCCTGCCATGGCCAGTGCATTCACTGGCCAGACTAGAGGAAAATAGGGTGTTCTGAGTTGACAGATAATCAGATACCCTGAGAAGTTCCAGAGACAGTCTCTGCTGTGGCTCTGGGCACCTCCTTCCACGTGCTTGCCTTCCTGTCCCCAGCAAGCATGGTACTGAGATGGGAGCTCTTGGAGACTTGCTGGACATTTCACTCTGGTGGAGCATGGAGGGCTCTTGGAAGCATCCAGATGCCAACATCACCTTAAGAAAAATAATACAATTTTTAAAAAGTGATAAAGCACACAGAAGAAATATAAGGATGAGCCCTCAGCTATACTTCCGTGTCCTTCAGGAAACTTGTGTTATGCTGAGTAAGCACGCTGGGAGCGTGGCAATCTGAGCCGCTGGGATTGGCGCTGAGGTGGATTCTGAGTAGGTACTGACAGACTTTAGCCACAGGAATGTTTGAACAGACACTGCTGCCTTTTTTTTTTTTTTTTTTTTTTTACATAGAAAATTTCCCAATCTATCATCTAGAACAAAAGGTTCCTGATTTTGAATCCAGTTCACCCTCCTCCACTGCGTACCACTGTGTGGCTCTGTGGTGGTTGTTCATCTGATCTCTGGAAGACTGAGTCCTTGCAGGAGAGACTGTTTTTCTTGGTGAATCTGGGTAAAGGAGGCCACGTCCCTGTCCTGTCTTGATTTCAACTAAAAAGCTGATGGTGAGAATTGAGCCACATACGCTTTTATACGCACATTCACCGAGCATTCATTTCACTAAACCCAGCAACTCACACATATTCTTCCCACTGCATCAAAATTACATTCTCAGGGCCCTCCCTGGTGGAGCAGTGGGTAAAAGTGCAGCATGATGAAGCCATCCACAGCCACTGCAGCACGAGTTCGATCCACAGCCAGGGAGGTGACCCACATGGCGCAGCAGACCTCTCCTTTCTCCCTGCTGCTCCCCTCAGCAGGATTTCAACAGGTTTACCTGTTCTGCTCCCCACTCTGCTCTGATGAATCCTCTCACCTCCTGCATCCTGGCCTACACCCCAGTTCTCATATGCATAAATAAATAAATCTAAAAGATATCAAGCAGTCTATATTTCTATGGAGAAAGTGACAGATTAAATTTAGAAAGTGCAAAGTAGAAAGGAGACTAAAGTGAAAAATGAACAAGGGTAACTTAACTTTGTGTTATAAAAATATTTACTAAAAAAATAGTTACCTGAACTCTCGAGTTCTCAAATCCTTAGCATTTGTGTGTTGGAGTCCTATTTCAAATATCTAAACACTCCACAAAATATGATCAATCATTCATTCATCATTATTCAGTGTATTCACTAAACATCATTACATATTCTTTCACACACATATTTATTGTTTTAAAATAAATATCCCCCAAAATATAATTCTTAAAATAGCAACCAACTTTTTTTTTTTTTTTTTTTTGCATTACCTTTCAAAAATGCTGGTATTTGACTAGGTGCAACTTGGCGTTTCGTGTTTCTCTCATGATTGAAACTGGACAGTGGGATGGACAGCATTTATGCAGAAGGCACCCTCTCTGCTGGTCCTGGCCCAGCTGACGTCATCTGCAGGAACTCCAAACTGTGGTCTTACTGGTCTTATTGTGTAGCCTGGATCTCCTCATAGCAGGGTCCCCATTTCCAAGCAAAATTTTCCCTGAGACAGAAAGACAGTGTGGTCATTTTCTTACAGCCTGGACCTCAAAACTGGCCATGTGACCTATTTGCTACAGTCTATTCGACAGGACATCACAGAGCCCAATTCAAAGGGTGAGTCACTTATTCCTACTATCAAAGAATGTCAGTTATTTATTTATTTATTTATTTATTTAGCGTGTGTGTGTGTGTGCGTGCAGAAGAGCTGGGGTTTAGGTCAGAGGTGCAGAGGGTGAGAAGATTCATCAGAGCCAGAGTGGGGAGCAGAACAGGCAGTTTGACTGAAACACACTGTTGAGGGGAGCAGCGGGGAGACAGGAGAGAGGTGACCGCGTGGAGACTTAACCCCTAGGCCACTGTGAAGGCCCAGGGGCTGATTTTTTTAACTTCCAAAATAGCTTGCTGCTATAAATATAGGACTGCTGGTTTACTTTCGAATTAGTATTTTTCGTGATTTTAGGATAGACACCTGGGAGTTGAATCACTGGGTTACTTGACCGTTGTCAGTCTTTTGAGGAATCAATCACTATGGATCTGAGGAAGGGGGCGAGAGAGGAGGTGAGCAGAAGACAGGGGGAGGGGGATGTGGTGGAGGCACAGGGCACCGTGGACGCTCTGTGCTTGCGCAAACTACCATGACGCCAGCTGAGGGTGCAAAATCGGTATTGTGAAAAAACAGAAAAAGTTTTTGAAAAGCAAAAGAAACATTCTTGTTTTCTCCACACATGGTCTTACAAAAATGAGGAAGACATGCAGAATCTCCCTGGGAGAGTGTGTTCTATGGCTGTAGGCGATATCAACTTCATTAAGCTGAACCCATCCACAAATCCTTCCCTGATGTGAACCCAGGTAAGTATTTGGCACAAGGCACATTGGGCATGGTTTGGAGATAAGTGCAGTTATTTAATTTCTGAAAGTTGATTTGAGGTGACAAAAAATGCTGCAAACCTTGCACAGTCACCACCACACTGACTTCACTGCGAGCCTGAGACAAATTTGTATCTTCATTTTGTACCAAACATGCAGCTCCCCACCACCTGCTGACCGACCTCTTTGGCTTCTTCAAGCACTGGGCCGGGAGGGAGTCTCGGCTTTGGTGAAGGCCAAGAGCTTCTGCTGCCGGCCGCCTGCCTTCTCCTGCCTTCCTGGGGTGGCAGCTGGTGACTGGTGAGTTCCAGTTCATTCTCATGGTCTCCAAGCCTTTATAGCTTCCGGTTTGTTCCTGCTGTCTTCAATTCTGCTTCCAGTTTTGTTTTTCCCCTAGCTGTTGGCCTTGCAACCTTCAGTGGCTTTAGAGGTAACTCCAGAGAGTGAGAAAACAGACTTGGAGGTCTTCAGCATCTCTACAGTTAGATATGGCTTAATCCCTATTACAATCTCTTGTCTTAATATTACTCATTGTGGACTCGTTTCTCTGATAGAACCTAAATGCTTGATAAGTCAATTATCATACTTCTTATACAGAATAGCATGTCTGACCTTATAAAATTATGTAAAAGAGTAACTAGGGGGTGAGTAATGTTTCACAGAAGTGACAGTGGGTCCAATAATGAAAAGCTCATTTCTTCACAATGCAGACGAGATAATAACAACATTCAAGGTGAAACTTAGGGTATTGATTCGTCTGACTGCAAAGTAATTGGCTTTGAAGAAATCCCCCGTTGCCCGTGGCTGGGCCTCCTTCCACGGCATGCTTTAGTAGCTACGAGGCTGTGCTTCCCAGCTGGAGATCACAGCCCCTCCCTCTGATTGTTTTCAGAGTTCTCTATAGAAAGCTGCTATTTATTCTCAGTCATGGAAGGGCAGGATGGAGAATGTTAATAACTTCCTCCTTACCCTGAGCTGGCTCTCGGGGACCCACTTGGTGACTATTTGTAGAGCGTTCCCAGAACTTCAGGCACACCCATGAGCATTGCGTGTATCTTTAAAAGCATTTTCTCAAAGGGAACATCAATCACATCTCAAGCCAAACATAGTCTCGCTGTTATGGAGGAGTTCTATATGAAACAGCAGCCCTTGAGTTTTAGCCTTGATGATGCCTCACCGAAACTGTTGGACTCGTCAGCCTCAGTGTCCACATTGAGCTGTAAAATAGGTAATGAAATCTTTGAGATGTGTTGGACCTGCTGCTTGAATGCCAGCTTCGTTTCCACTGATTAGTGAGTGATAGGAAGTGAGAGGTCTCTAACAGTCTGGTGGTCAAATACTTCACTCTTCAGTCTCTGGTTCTGTTTTCTTGCAGCATTGGTGAAGGGTATAAAGAGCATGTGTAGCATGGCTGAAGTAGTGGCTGGCACATTGGAGCACTCCTCACGTGGGTCTTCGTCTCAAGTATCATGTAGGTAGAATGAGTTTGGATGAACCATGGAGGCCCAACCTTGCCTAGACTAGAATGCGGTCTTTCCCTCAAATTCGAACTTACTTCTTAGAACTGAACTTTCAGATTATGGTAGAAAGTGTCACTGAGGAGAATAGGGGGATGAATAGAGAAGATGGAGACAGCCTGGCAGAGCGGATTTATGGCAGACTCTAGATCTGGACCGGTCTACACTTTTCAATAGCACACAAAACCCGAACCCAGCATTTACACAGAAGAGCAGACTGTCAGTGAAGAAAAAATAATAAGCTAATAGGATTGAGTCTGAACACCTCCTATAATATTCAGGACACTCAGTTTTGACAACCATAAGATAAGATAATCTTTGTAGGGATTGCTTCTTTGACCATGTGGAAACAAAAGTTCAAAGAATCACTACGCATCTGTGAATCCCAACAAATCTGTCTAAAGGCAGACTTGATTTTGGGAAACCACCCACCACTGAGATAAGGGGAATAGTGGAATTTATGACATTATGCATGACTTAGGAATGACATCTCAGGACCTTCCCTGGTGACATAATGGGTTGAAGTGCAGCACCATGAAGCTATCTGTAGCCACTGTAGCTCAAGTTCGATCCCCGGCCAGGAAGCTTACCCACGTGGCACAGCAGACCTCTCCCGAGTCACCCACTGCTCCCTTAAGCAGTGGATTTCAGTCAGTCTGCAGTTCTGTTCCTCACTCTGGCTCTGGTGAATCCTCTCACCCACTGTCCCACGCACCTCTGGCCTGTACCCCAGTTCTTGTGTGCATAAATAAATCAATCTTAAAAAATAATGATTGGCATCTCATGAGTAGTTATATTCATGTAGTGTTTACCTCCTTTTTATCCTTTGTTTATTGCTATTGAAAGCAACTAGGACACTTTGGCATTTTCTCAATTGTGACATCAACTAGCTGTGTGACCTTGAACATCACTTCTTTCTGGAATTCAATTTCCACATCTAAATCGACAAGGTGGACCAGTTAATGGAAGTCTCTCTGAGCTCTAACAAGTCTAGCAGAATCTAGTTATCATTCTAACCTAGTTATCTATGTCTTTTTAAACAACTTAGAAAAATTAAAAGTGCAAGGCTTTATTCTTCAGGAAATGATTTTGCACCACTTTTTAGTCAAAAACTCTTGGCTGTACAAGTTTATTTTTAACAGACACAAAATCTTAGCGATTCTGCTAAAGCTAAAAATAGAGTGTCTTTGAAAAAAGGAGAGTCACGGTGTTTATAAATAGCAAGCCTTTGACTCTGGGGCTTGTTAGGTCAGAAAGAGCAGCTTAAATTGCAATGCAGAATCAAAATAAACCTATTTTACTGGGCTGGGAAGACCCCAGCTGAGATTTTGCAGCTCTGAGTCACTGAAGGAATATGAAGAGTTCTTCACGTACGTGGACGGAATAACGTGTCTGCCTCATGAAGAACCAGCTTATGGAAAGGGAGACTGAGGCTCAGAGGAGTAAGCTGTGTGCCCATGGCCACAGAGAGAGCAGGAGGCTGGCATGAGCGTGTACTTGTCTTGCTCAAGGTCTCACTTCCTGTACCATCTGATAGCTGCAAAGATTCTGTTCACCCAGACAATGCCTCTGTAGTCAGCTGACCCTACCCACAGGTGGGACTGAGGAGGAGCAGTGACCACAGAAACACCAGGGAGGGGGGCCTGTGGACCTCTGGTTAATTTAAATGCTGAGTTCAGCAGAGACTGCCAGCAGGATGCTCAGAAACAAATGTGAGGAGAAAGTCCCTGTCTTCTGGACACTTACACCTCAGTAAGACAAGATCGTGTCTAATTAAACTTTAGAAGAGAATAGTGGCTAAGAAATATATAACATTTATTTCTTAGATATTTATCAAACCTAATGATACTTATATCGAGGTCGTGGTATTTTGTGAAATTTTTAAATTCTTGTATGTTTTTCTAAATATACAAGATCCTAAAATGTTATGAAATATACCTTGTAAATTCTACAAGGACCGTTATTTATTCAAATGTCAGACCACGAAGCCACAGCTGACTGAGTGGACTAATTAATAGATTCATTCTTGGTGATGTATCTGGTACTTTTTAAAACAGAATTTAATTTCTTGGAGCAGTTTGGAATTGCCAGCAAGTTGAACAAAAACTGTTTTCCTATCTCCCTTCACAATCACTCTCAGCGTATAAATAACTATTGGTGACATTTTTCTTTCCTGTAGTCATTTCTTATAACTGATACTCCAGTATTGAAATGTATTGAAATGTTTACATAACATTTCAATATAAACTTTGTATATTTTGCATGGCAATCATAAAATCTGCGCTTTCAATATCTCCTAGTTTGTAGGTTGTCCTAACTGAAATCTGTGACTTACGCTGTGTGTCTTGATAAAAGTATAATGACGTCCACCTCCACAGTAACGTGGCCAATGGTTTCCCTGCCCTGAACACCCATGGTCTGTGCCCATTTAAGAACCCTCCATCCACCTCCTGTACTACTGAACTTTTTACTGTCTCTGTGGCTTGCTTTTCCCAGAAGGCCATAGAACTGGGGCCCTCGCCTGGGGCCTCTGTGACATCAGTGTCATTCACTTGGCAACAGGTTCCTTTGTGTCTTTTGTGACTTCACAGCACAGGGGTAGACCACAGGTTATTTAAATCCACCTGCCAGAGGACAATTTGTCTGCTTTCAAATTCTGACAGTGACAGTTAAGCTGCTATAAACAATATGGGCAGGATTCTGTGTGAACATAACTTTTTGGGTCACTTGAGTGAGCACTAAGGTAAATAATTCTTAAATTATAGGATACGGATACTCATCTTTGTGAATACTTCCATGCCTTCTTCTCCAGGGTCTGTATCGCCTTGCACTGTATAATCACTAAGGGAGAAATCCTTCTGTACCACATCCATGTCAGCATTTGGTGTTGCCAATGTTTGAGTTTTAGCTATTCCAGCAGGTATGTAGATATGTGTGAGTATTTTGATATACAGTTCCCTGAGAGTATATGAAGTTGAATATATATATAAATATAAATTAGAAAATGAATACATATATATTCATTTTCTAATTTATATTTATATATATATATGTATTCATTTTCTAATTTATATTTATATTTCTGATTTATATTGAATTGCCTGATTTATATGTCTATTAACCTGGAATTAATTGGATTGTCTTGTTGCTGAGTTTTTAAAGTTCTTTGTATATTTTGCACAACAATCTTTTATAAAATTTGTGTTTTACATATCTCCTAGTTTGTAGGTTATCCTTTGATGCTCTTAACTGTGTCTTTGACAGAATGGCAGGGTTTTTTTTTTTTAAAGATTTATTTATTTATTCGTACAGAACTGGGGTACAGGCCAGAGATGCGGAGGGTGAGAGGCTTCACCAGAGACAGAGTGGGGAGCAGAACAGGCAGATCGACAAAGTCCACTGCTGAGGGGAGCAGCGGGCAGGTCAGGAGAGGTCTGCCACGCCATGTGGTCACCTCCCGGGCAGGCGGGGTTCGAACTCATGCAGAAGTGGCTTAAGCTTCTTAGTGCAGTGCTTTAACCCACTGCGCCACCAGGGAAGGCCGGAGAATGGCAGGGTTTTAAAGAAAATCATGAATTCCAAATTACCTTTTCATGTGTCTTACTTTTGTTATTATACCTACAAGATCATCTCCACAATGTTTTTTTTTGTTTTGTTTTGTTTTGTTTTTTTCCTGGAAGTTTGGAGGCTTACCTTTATGTTTAGATTCGATTTTACATGTGGATAACCCCATATTGTAGGCCTCTTTATATACATTTGCCTGTTCATTATTTCAATTAGGAGTTCAGTTTCCTTCGCTAGCTTATTGACCCCAATATATTGTTTTAAACACCACCAATTCCTACCCACCCCATCAGTATGATACTTGTAATCAAGCTGCTGATTCAAGAATGTCTGAAATAGTCTCTCTGTCCTTAGAACAAGGACTACTGAAGCCCTGGGTTTCCTGTCCTCCAGTTAGAATTTGGTCCCGGTGAAATACCCCTGTTGTGTAAAGACCACTCGCGTACTCAGACGTGGCTTCTCCGTTAGTGGGGCAAGGACCCTGGGAAAGATAGGCCCGTTCCATGAATTGGTCATCCAGGCAGTGGGTATACTTTTTAAGACACTTTTATCAATGTATTGTCTTATGTTGTTGCTAATTGTTGGACTGCACTTGACTGCTTCTCTCACGTGCAGTCCTGATAGTTCTCCCACCACACAGCACCCACAATTCAGCTCCAGAGGTCCTTGTGTTCTCTCCTCTGTTGATTTGCCTTCTCTGTTCCCACTCCCCAACTGGGTGCCTCAGATCAGGAAGGTATGATGTTAAGTGAAATATGTCAGAAAGAAAAAGATAAACATAGATGGCTTCACCTACATCGAATACAAAGGAAACAAAGAACGAAGCGATCAGGAAAAATGAATAAAACTCACAAGCTGACCATCGATCTGAGTGTCCTTTGAATTGTACCTGAGGACTCGTGCGGAATTCAGGAGTCTGGCTCAGGCAAAGGAGGGAGCAAGTGCAGGCAAGTGCAGGGAGCCCAGGCATCTCCAGGGCCCAGACCCCCCCCCCCACCCAGAGCTGTGTTTGCTTGAACTCTCCAAATAGCACCTAGATGTGACCGTGCTGTCTCTCACTGAAGTTTGAGCACACTCAGTAATTTTCCTCTTGGTTGTAAACTTCTTTGTTGGCAGAATTGGAATTCAAACTCGAGCCTGTCCTCTATGTTTCAAGCATCTGGTCTCTGTCATGTCACATGTTTCCTAAAAGAGGCCTGGCATCCGGACAGAGCTCCCAGTTGAGTCTGTGAAACAGTCAGAACAGGTTCTGTTGGTATCCTGCCCATCTCCCTTGGCATGGTCTAGTCAGTGTCCGCCAGTGGTATCCTGGCAAGGAAGAACCTTTACCTGAGGACATTTAAGGGCCATAAGTACTGAGTTCTATGGTCCTGGGAGTGTTATTCTGCTGTTCCCAAAGGGGTTGAGCTCACAAAGTCCAGCCCTTGACCCCTGGCTCTGCGCAGGGAGTTCTACTCAGCGCCACGTACCCACAGTGCTCACCTGCCTGAGACCATGCTCTGATTGGCTTCCTTCTCTGCTATATCCAACTCCCTTCTCCAACTTGTGCTCTCTGGGATCCCTTTCCAACTTTCCCAATGAACTCTTTCCCTCAGAGTCTAGTCTCTGGGTGACACAACTAAAAGCGCACTTTTCACCTTAGCAATCACAAATGCAGGAAAAGGAAGGCTGTGGAAGGTAACAAAACATCTTATAGCAGATGAGTGAATAAATCCACTGTGTCCATCCAGACCATGGAATGCTAATTGGAGATAAAAAGAAATAGCTATCCAGTCACAAGAAGACACAGAGGAGCCCTGAATTCATATTATGGTGTAAAAGAAGCCAATCTGGAAAAACTCCATGCTGAATGATTCCAATCATATGACATTCCGAAGGAGTTGAAACTATGAAGACAAAAAAGAAATCAGTGGTGAATTTAGTGTGGTATATGCACATGTTGGTTTTCCATGATGTACTTCTAAAACTTATATAATGTTATAATGCAACGTTACTTCCACAAAACAGGTTAAACAAACACACAAGCAAAAGTAAAGCAAAACAACACAAAGGTCAGTGAGGTCAGGGTGGGGAATGTGAAGAGATGTGCAGAGATGAGTAGGCAGAGTACACAGGAGGGATAAAGCCCAGGAATTACTCTATGACATTATGATGATGACCTTACGCTGGTATATATTTGTTCTAGCCTGTAGAATATGCACCCCCAAGTGTGAATCCTAAGAAAAATGATGGACTTTGGGTCGTGATGATGTGTCGGCATAGGTTCACCCTTGTGAAAATGTTTCCCTTGCTGAGAGATACTGATGACATGAGAGGTTGAGCCCAGGTGGAGGCAGGTGTGCATGAGAAGTCTCTTTCCCTGCTAATCTAAAACATCTCTCTCAAAAGATAAATAAATAAATAAGTAAGGTCTTTAAAAAATGGGACTTTGTATATCATTTGTGAATGTGGTGAAAAGACAATACGCTATTGTCCCTTCATGGTCATACACGACGACTATTCTAGAAGAACTGAAAAATGGTCCCTTGACAAGTTGATTAAAAGATCCAATTGTTTGGCTTCTATGCAAAATATTCCCCCCATAAATGCTTTTTTGGAAACATAGACCAGGTTCTAAAAGTGGGCATTGTTTTACTGGGAATTTTTAATGTCTACAGTGAGCCGCAGCGGACAGAACGTTCCGCACCCACAGTGCTGCGTTTCTATCTCTGTAGAGAGGGGGACTCGTCTGCCAGGGAGGCAGAGGCTCAGTTCAGGGCAATATGTCCCATGCAAAAAAAGAAAAAAAGGAATCAATTTGAAAAAGTACATTTTAGTGGTTGATGGGAACAGGGACCTGAGTTTGCCTTGCTGCACAGACTGATAGAAAGGAAACCTGCTGTGCAGATAGGGTCTGCAGAGATGCTTGAAGTTCAGGATGTCCTCTGAGGACTTCTCCATCCTGGGGGGCTGCTGCCTCGTCTGTAGACCTGGACCAGCGCCTGGCCTGTCTCCTACCTGCCTGCTGATGATGGCATGTGATACTCATTTTTCCCACACTGCTTCCTTTGAGTCTTGAGTCAACACCAGGTAGCTGTTGAGATTCCTCATTATGTTCCCTAATTTCAATAAGAATGCCTCCTTGGAGTGCCGCAATGCATTGCATTCTGGAGAAATTAGGAGAAGTCAATCTTGCTATATTTATTGCTCTGAAAATGAAGCAGGCAGCTAGAAACATTTTTTTTTCTTCTGGTGGAAAATTATTTTATGAATACAACTCACAACCTAAATTACTGAAAGAATGAGAATCTATAATTAGTTTTCCAATGCAATTGTTGTTACGGAGAATATAGGTTACCCCCCTCTAAAAAAAGGCAATTACAAAAATAATTGTATTGAGAAATGAAGTCGCCTGTTGCAGGTAAGGTAGGCCCTCTTTCCCTGAATGCCAATCACTTGATTTGCTCTTTTTCTGGAAAGAAAAAAGAAAAACTATTCACTAGAGTGGAGTGTGTCTCCATCAGCAAGCTTCTCTGTTGAAGTTCATTGAAAGTTTAATTGAAGTTATTAAATGACTGCTTTTGGCCAGAAAAGACAGAGCAGTCGTTTCCGAGTAGTGTATACAAGCATTTTTTTTCTTCTTTCCTTTATGATACGAGCTTCGCTATCTTTGTCCCAACCTCTTCATAAGAGCATAGCACTGCTCCTTTGAAAGTAAGGGTGGTTTTTTGTTTTTTGGTTTTCTTTGTTTGTTTTTGTTTTTTTAATCAAATGAGCCCAGAAGAACTTTAAATGTTATAAAATATATGCATATAGATATACATAGATACACACATGTCTATACCTATGAGCACATATGCCCACTCTGTGGGCACACACATAAACATATGTTTATATATGTGTATGTATGCATGCGTGTATATGTGTTTGTCTGCATTTTTATCTAGTACTATAGGAATAGTCAATTTTATATTCTCCAAATTGAGTTGAAGATATTCTCTTCATGCCTCAATTGCTTAGTAGAAAGTTAAACTCATTCCCTTCTTCCACAAATCATGCTTTTAGGTAGCAAATATTTAACTTCAACTCTTGAATGGCCAAGCATATTTCTTTATCAGACAATGCTAAACATCCCCCATAGAGAGTTCCCGAAAATCTCTGTGGGTATAAATAATTCAACGCACCTTTGGAGATACACTCATGAATGGTTAATGGACAAGAAATATTTGTGCCAGGTAAACCCAAAACCTGGAAGGGGGAGTCATCTGCTCACCCACAGCCCTCAGGACAGTGATAAATCAGAAGCCACTGAGGGAAGCTGGTGCCAGGGGGCGGGAGGAGATGTCCATCGCTTTCACCGCCTTCTGTTTGGGTGGCAAGATGAAGACATGTGAGAAAAACAAGTTATTTTTTTGCTGTCAAATCACTGACCTATTACCAGCTCTAAAGGAAAGCAGAATTAGGAATTTGTTGTGGGGATATTCAATAGAAAGAATCCTAGTCTACAGGCTGGAAATGAGATGTTAAATGAAAGATCAGTTTTGTTGGCAGAAGCGTTATGAACCCAGATTTAACTTCTGCACCTGCCCACCAAGTGGTGCCAGTGTCTGGCGGGGTTATGTCTCCGCAAATGCTCATATAGTTGAACTTTGAGCTACAAATTAGTGATCCATCCCTCAATTCTTCCTTTCCACTATGTCTTCCTCTCCAACAAGAAAAGGACTTCTATATAGTATATAGATGTGCATTTACATATAATTTATATATAATAAAACAGTTTTTCAGTGAAACAGTTCTCAGAATTATAAATGTTCTTGTGTGTGACTTTGCTCGTGTACATTTTCTAACTTCAGTTGCAATCACATTTTCAGATGCACATCAACAGCTTCATTTTATTTATGAATTAAATACAAGTAGCTGTTAAGATATGTAGCCATAAACTGGTCAGTTTATATAACATCCAGATGCAGTTTCTTTGTAAAACTGGGCATAAAATGAGCATAGCATTGATGAAATACACCAATTCCATATAAATGTATATAAGCTATTTGTATCCATATCAATAAAATATCCATAATGGGTGCATTCATATACATATGCATTCTTATATGTGTGTGCAATAGAAATAGATATAGTTTATATATGTGCATTATATATAAATCAGTGTTTTTTTAAAGATACATAATAAATGTTTTTAATTTCTGGTTTTCTTTTTTTTTATTTTCTTCTTGTGACAGTATGAGACTCTGGTTAACAAGGAGTTACATCTAATATAATTGCAGAATAACCATAAAAGTAACTTAACCATAAGTATGAACCCTGTTCAGAGGCCAGTGCATGTATGTATGTATGTTTGTCCGTGTGTTAGTTTATAGAACTGGGGTGCAGGCTAGAGGTGCCGAGGCGAGAGGATTCACCAGAGACAGAGTGGGGAGCAGAACAGACGGACCTATTGAAATCCACTGCTGAGGGGAGCCGCGGGGAGACAGGAGGGGTCTGCTGTGCCCTGTGGGTCAGCTCGCTGGGTGGGAATTGAACTCAGGATGCAACTGTGGTAGAGTTGAGACTTACCCCCAGGCCACCAGGGAGGCTCCCAGCAGGTCAGTCTTTACCCCAGTTTTGATATTCAACAGGGGTAGTGTGGAGAGGTGGGGTCATTCAAAGTGACCAGGA
>NW_004567113.1:54431288-54580322 GCF_000260355.1 Condylura cristata
TGTGCCATCACCACAGTCCTGTGTGTTCTTCCTGCCCCAGTTTTATCCTGCTTGCCCTCTCCTCCTCTGTAGAATGTCTTTGGTTTATAGATGTTAGTTGATACTCGTTTTTAATTTATTACAATTATTATAGACATATATATACATATATTTTTTTTTTCTGGCTCCTTACACTCCAGTTATGAGTGAAAACATCCAGTGTCTAGAAAAGATCATGCTTAGTAAAATAAGCCAGAAAGAAAAGGAAAAATCCAGTCACAGTACTATTGGGCAATGGAGTGACAGCTGTCTACACCTCTAGCTGGGGGAGATTTGTGCACAGCAGAAGTTAAGTGACACACACAGACACCAACCCCCAAAGACAGCAGCAAAGTAAACCTTCTCAGGCCTTTGAAAATAGCACCATTAGGACAGTATTGAAATAAAGTCAATCATTTACATAAGCATATTTTGCCTATGCAGTATGTCTTTGACGAGACTCAAATGTATACCTTTAAATCACTTTCTTTGGCAGTGTAGATAGAACATGCACACTTATACATGCATATACATCAATTATATGTGTGTATACATTTTAATAATATATATGCACACCTCGATGCTATTATAACAAATAGGGTTCGCTAGAACATGCCTTTTGTTGGTGTATACAATACCTACTGTATGTCAATCAAACATCATGATAGTAACTTAATAAATTAGGATTCCATCAGCCCTATCACGGCTGATTTCTGCTTTCCTTTTCTCAATGTGTGAACATGTGAAATCAGAACAAATGTGAGGAGTAAATGTTGCAAT
Source organism: Condylura cristata (assembly GCF_000260355.1). Taxonomy (NCBI): domain Eukaryota; kingdom Metazoa; phylum Chordata; class Mammalia; order Eulipotyphla; family Talpidae; genus Condylura; species Condylura cristata. The sequence goes on from NW_004567113.1 coordinate 54,432,087, forward strand.
TTGAGAAAAAAATAAATGAAGTCTAAACAATGCGAATCTCAATTACATATTATTTTAAACATAGAAGAGAAGGACCCTGGACATTCATTTTGGGGCTATGCTTCACTGCGAATTTCAGTTGGAGAACTGAGGGCCGGTCGTTGTGTTGGGTATGCTTTATGTCGTCAGTGTGAAGCCACATGCTATATCTATGATAGCATCTTGCATGAAGATTTCATACTTAAGAAACATTGTGTGATCATATTGTATATGTGTGTGTGTATGTATGTATGTATATGTGTATACACACACATCTATATATATTACATTTTTCTGCTTTTGGTACATTTTTTCAAATCAGTTGCAAATGGACTTAAAAGGCACATGGCAGTTACACCTGTTAAGGTATAGTGGTCACTGATATTGGGGAAGAAAAGAAAAGAGAGAGAGCACATAGATTTCAGGGGGTGAAACATTTCTCAGGATCTTGTCACTGGACGATCTGGCTTCTCAGCTCAGTCTCCTCTCATCATCCGTGCCTTCAGCTGTAGCATTGCCTGCAATGGCATCTCTATTTCAGTGAGCGCCAAACTGACGTGGCTTGACTAGTGCCTCCATGGCATTCAGCCTTGGATATTCAACTGCTTGTTCATCATTTCCTCTTGAATCTCCAACAGACATCTCAATTTCAACAAGTCCACAGGTGGGCACAGGACTACTTGACCCTTGAAAGCCAGGATAACTGGATTTCTTCATTTCATGCCAGGTTGTGCCAGTATCCAGGAGCCGCACATATTTCATAACCTGTTTCCTCTCTGTGCCTCTAACACACTCAATTCATCATTACCCCAATTCTGTCAAACACTTACTCCAAACTTGATCGAATCTGTCCCCCTTTCTCAGTGTCCACTGCATCGTCATCCTCTCTCGCCCAGACCAGTGTTACATTCCTCTTTCCCTCCACTACATCGTTCTCTCTGCTTCTGATGTTGCCCCCATGCAGGCTATTCCTCCAAAGGCAAGCAAAAGGAACACTTAAAGGTTATTCATGTAATGTCACATCTTAATAAAAACTCCACAGTGGCGAGTAACTCATCCCCAGTGATAAGCAACAGAGCCAGAGAAAGATGCACCAGCCAATCTTGGAGAGCTCCCAATAAGGACACCTGTATCTTCCTAGCCCAATTCATGACCCTACTCTTTTGACCTTTTCGTGTTTGCACAATTTCCTGCTCTCTGTCCAACTCAGTATATCAAACATTCAACTCTAACTGCCTCTTTTGGTCTTCATTTCCATGTCACCTTTAACCTTTGTTAAATAAATGTACAATTTTCTCCTGTTAATCTGTTTTATGTCAATTTAATGTTCAGGCCTAGCTGTAAACCCTGAAAGCATGGGGGGAGGAATTTGCCTCCCTCAAGCATCATGTTGCAGTTAAAGTCAACAATTCTCACTTAATGAGCCCAACAGGGTCTGGGCCCTGCTTCTCCCAGCCATTCCACCAAGCCCTACTGAGCTTCTTCTGTTTTCAACAATTGAAACATTCCTACCTCCACACCCAGGTACCTGCCTTTCTACGGGCCCAAGATTAGCCCTTCCATCAGAGAACAATGCCACCCCTCTGCAGCTGCCCCGGGCACCCACACACCCTCTGTGGAGCCTCTCATGTTAACTCCTCTGTGCCTCTGGTCACTGCTACACTAGTCTGTGTAAGGGACTATTGTTTTCCCCGCTCCCTTGGAAGTAAAATCACACGTATAGGCCTGACGAGGATCTCCAAGAATATCTACCCCAACATAGCCCTGAAAGGTGGATACTGTAATTATCCCCATGACACAGATGAGAAAATTGAGACTTAGAGAGACCAGCTTATCTGCTAAAGATTCCCATCAGCAAGTTTCACAGTCAAGACTCAAACATGAACAGGCTCCAGCATTCACTTTTTTCCAGTAGAGGTGATAATTTCCATGCTATTCTTGAGCATGATTTTTTGTTCATTGAGCAAAATAGTGTGTACTTTTTCTCAGATCATATCTTCTTGTTTGAATATTATCTTTTATTTCATTATAGGAAAATACCATCATTGTCTTAATCATTTTTGATCAATTCAAAATTTCCAGTTGCTTCAGTTGCAAATTGAGAAAAGCATTCTTTGTAAGACATTTTTGTAGCTACGGCCTGCAATTTCCTTAGCATCAATCCCTAGATGTGCATCTCGTAAGTCAAACAGCCTGTGTGCACATCCAGCCTTGGGTTCAGGTTGCCAGATTGCATTATTGAAAGGTTAAACTGACTTAAACTCCCGAAAATGTCCATTTTCTCTCAATTGTGCTGAACTGAAGAAGCGTAGTTTAAAAAATGTGTTGATTTAAAAGGCGCCCCTTTGTTTTGATTTGCCAGGAAAGTGAATAGTGTGGTTATCTTCTTTTCACAATGCATTCGTTGTCCTTTAGGCCCGAGCTCTGTGAAGTGATTTTATGAATCTAAACTGGACTTCCCCACTGTCGATGGGGTTTCCACCTGGCTGGGCCAGAAGTCAGTGAAGCTCTTTGTCCCCAGAAACAATTTGAATCTCCCTGGCCCATCCCTAAGTTTCTCTTCCTTCTAATTTCCTTTCCCGATTATGATGCAGAAGCGTCAGCCTAGTCAACCCAACTCTAATTGCGTGTCCAGTTCCCTCCAAGCAGCGCCATTCCCGACAAATCCAGCCCTTAAACATGTCTCCTGTCCCTCCTTGTGCCATCTCCATGGTGCCATCTTTGACACGTCAACAGTCAGTGCCCAGAGGCATTCTTAATGACTTTAAAGAGAAACCACAGTGCTGGAGTCACTCCCACAAACACTCTGTCACACAGGAGAGGCTTCAAGCGTAAACCCTCATGTGATGGGCCCCAACCCTCCGCTCCTGTGCCCCAAGGAACCAGATGTGTGTGCCTCTGATGTTGACGGCTCAGTGGCTTCTAGGTGCCTATTGTTATGGGTCCGGGTGACCGGGTTGGGAGGACATGTGGATGGAGACTGTCTATTTCATGACAAATGTGCGTTTATCTTAATACACTAGGAATCCTACAGTATGCTGGTGCATTGCTCACGATGCCTGGCATTATTCAAGGCTTTATTCACAGATGTCTTGTGATTAAATCTGATGCAAACATATGATAAACAAGTAATCAGAAGATCAGGTGGTAACTATATCTGAAAACTCCCCCAGTGGGACTATCAGTGCCCTGGATTCTGGTGGGGTCTCTCCTGCTCATGGCCCATCCATCACAATTGCCCGAGGGTTGCATTTCCTGCCAGGCAGTGACACCAAACTGGAATCCCTCCTTGATCTCTTTATCTAGAACATATATTAAAACCCCACTACAGTTTATATGATTAAAAAATTAAAGAGTGAATATTCACTCCCCCTTTTTTACTTAGCATTTATTCTGTGCAAGGTATTGGTTATGTTCCCAAAAGAAAAAGCAGAGATGGGAAATGGTGAGGGTGTGTTTCCCTTCTAAGTGTGGAAAGTCCTGTAGGTCCACCTCCAGTGCCTGGACTGTCCATATCTTTTATTTGTACACATATGAAGCATAACTTTTGATTTCCCAGGGCACTAACTTTAAATATGAAGAATACTAAATTTGATAGATGAAATTTTATTTATACCTTTATATGCATTTGCAGATAGGGTTGAAGGAGGATAGCTGATTTAATATCCTAATAGAAATAAACAGAGCTATAAACCCATAAGCTGTTTTTGTATTTCCATTAGCAGAAAATAATCTCCCCTTAAATCCTTTGTAATCTTCCCACTGTATTCATATAACGGAGATGATTCAATCCCCCTGATGATTCCCCACAACCATGGAGTAACGGGGACTGAGGTTTGAAGCACTGACCCACGCGTGATGTAGAGGAGCATCTACTTTGGAGCCCAAAGGGGATGAGAGTCAATTCAGGTGTGTCTAGGGTGGGCATTCCTGAGGCCCACGTGCCCACTGTCCCTCAGACAAGCATTCGGTGCTGCGCAAAATACACTTCCGAAGGAAAGAAAATTCAACAACTCGCAGAGTCCTCACCTCGGGTATTTCTTCATGCAAACCAAAGTTACTTTGGTTGTGAGCGACAGAACAGAAAAAGCTACGACGTGTGTAAGCCCAAAGGAAATCTTTGACTAATGTCACTGAAAACCCAGCGGTACCTTTGGCACCACAGCCACTGAGTCCAGATGCCAGGCTGACCTGAGGGCAGTCCGCACCTCTCCCTGTCTGTGGATGTCACCTTTTAATGGCATGTCTGTCTGTTTCCGCATTGTTCACACAGCCTCTTAACATCAGACAGTTCCCCAGCTCCAGCCCCAAATCGTCATCCCCGTGAGTGATCAGGGAGGAAAATACTTACTTTACTAGCTGAATTACTGAGAGATTTTGAATCGGTGGATAGTCTGTGCTTGGTATTGATTATATTCCCCACAGAAAAGAGGGAGATGATAAATTTCCCTTCTTCAATGTGGTGATAGTCCTGAAGTCCAAATCAAATGCCTGGACTGTCCATATCTCTTGTACACATAGGGAGCATAATGGTTGATTTTCCTCACTTTAAATAGCTCAGTTTAGTAACTGGAAACTGGATCCTGATATCTTCCAGTTGACCATTTCTTGGCTGTTTGTTCTCTGTTTGCGTTACTCAAGATGCACTTGCTGAATACCTAACATGTACTATCACAAAGAGTCAGCACCTGGGTGAATGCCTCCAGGGGGTCCAGGCAAGGCCATGAGGGGCCATGCCAGTCACCTTGTAGGGACGGGCTGTGCTCCAGGTATGTAACGTCTGGAGGTCAGGACGCCTGAAGTACTTTGGAGTCATTCAGCTGTGGGGACTGCAGTATGTGCTGTCTGTCATTAGCGGTGTTTGTACTCACTGCTGCCACCGTGGGTTTCATGAGCACCCAGTCGTGTCCATCAGCACCCAGTAGGTGTTTATGGACACCTCCTGTCTAGGGAAGACATGGTTCTGCCTAGAAAGATAGTGTGTCCTTCCACCCACAGAAACCTGTGTTTGGAACTAAAAAAAATACTTTTCCAAATAACTTCTCTAATATATGTGAATTTGTTTTGTGTTGTATTCATTATTTATTTTCTATTAATGAATGGTTTGATTATTTCCCTTGGTGAGCAGTTGAAGATCTGAATAATGCAGAGATAACTAATTATGTTATTTTTTTTCAGTATGCACATTTCTGATGTAGAAAGATTCTTACCAAGGGAAAATAAAAGCCAACCATTTTAAATTGCCATTGTCTAGAAAATATGATGGGAAATGCTCTAGATTAATTTGAAAATTAATGACTAGGCTTGAAAAAAATAGAACAAAGCATGATCACTCTGTTAAACTAGCAAAACACTGCGGCAAGTTCAGCCTCTGGTATTAGCAGTTCGCTACTCAGTAGGCAAACTTGAGCCTGAGCCCATGCTTTTTCTGTGGCATAAGGAAATTTTGGTGTTGACAATTTAGAACTCTATGATATTTTGAAATAAGGAAATTGATTTCAAAACAAGCAGATTCCAATTTCATTAGAACAAGTGACTTCTTTTAATTTTGATCTCCACCTCCACCTCCACATCAATGAGCCAACTAAGGAACACACCCCAAAAACTTTACAGAAAATTGACGTAGGAACGTTATACCAGAGAGAACTGGGAAGGTGTCTTGCCCAAGTGGATGCATGACACAAGCTATGCAACCTCTATCGACAGTATGGGTGGAGGGGAAATGCTCTGAAAAATCAGACTTCCCATGCTAACTTATGTTATGACCTCCTTTTTTTGTATAATCATAATATCAAAATATTCTGAGCAACCTTCAGCTTACAGTTGGATTGCCTCAGCCTCAGGAGGCGCTACCTGGCCCTGACAAGCAAGTACTGCACCAGGGTGAGAAATTCCTCTCTAAGTCAAAAGTCATTAAACTACTGGCTGATTAATAAAAACAAATGGCTGTTCCAGCAAAGTCTCTCACTGCCACACTGAGGAAAACCCAAATCTTATCACTCTATCTCTCCTAGCCTTCTATTCAGTTTCTAAATAACCACTCAAGCTTTCTACTACCTAGTCTTTAGATATGGAAATTCACCCAAGTCGCCTATACAGAGCTAATCAGGTTTTCTACCTTCTAGACTTCAAGAAAACTCACTTAAAACCTTTTACCAAGTTTTTCAAAGAACCTTACCTTAATCTGATTTACAAGAAATTTCCTCTTCCTGCCCTCACTTTACTCTACCCCCTAGGATGTCTCTATGAGAATGAAAGCCCTTAAGTAAAAGATAATGTTTCAGGGACTTTATTTTGGTTAGTAAATATAGTAATATTAGTCTTAAACTTTGTGAATCTATGTGTTTGTTTTAACCTTGATGGATTGATTTTAAAAATGTTATAATCTCAACTGAAGATCAAAATGACCCCAGATTATTCTTAGCAAAAAGGTGATTGCGATCTCAGCCATTTCATATGCTAATGTCACCCCTCTGCCAGCCTGCAGTGTATAAAATAAACCTTTGCTGAAGGCAGAGCAGGAAGACTTGCACCCAACTCCCATTCCCCTGTCTTCCTTGCGCCGGCTCCCCTTTTTTCCCTTTCCCCCCTTTTTTTAGGAATCTCCACTCTCCGATGCCATTCCCACCTTGAAATCCTGACTATTCTGCCCCCCAATAATCCGTGATTGGGGACAGTCTCCGACAAATGCAGACTACTCAGGTACAGGTACTCAGGTACAGCTATGTGGTTAGGAACATTAGGAGGAAGAGCCAGACAATTGAACTCAGGTTCATAGCAAGGGTTAGGTGTAGATAGATTTCTCTAGAAAACAGAAAAGCAATCTTTTTCTTAATTCCTAGGACTTGGCAAGAACAAATCTGTAGAAGTTCTCCTTGGGTAAGCCAAGGAGAAAAGTGTTGATAGGATACTTGCTAACCATCCTCAAAAATGGCTGTGGTCAGAAGCTCCTAGGAACTGCTACAAACACAGATTCTCAAACACCCCAATATATAGTCAGAATCTCTTAGGATGCGAATTTAATATCTATATTCTGCAAAGCATCCAGGTGATTTATCTGTAGTCACCCATCATTTTGTTTGATGCTAAGTGGTGTATTGTCCAGGCTAATGTCATTAAATGCTAATTTGTCTTCCAGTTGTATGATTTAAAGTAATTATAAAGGGGCAAATTTCAAACACTGAAACAAAATTGTGGTTGTTTAAATGGAAGAGTCATACTGGGATCTAAGAGCGTGTATGTGTTACCTCTATTCATACTGTTCACAAAAGCAAAGGTTGGAGAGACATGATCTGGAATCGTCTAGCTGAAGTAGCTGCACAATCATGACAACATGCCAGAATGCTCTACAATATAATGTTTCATCTGTTCAATTATAAACAGCATTTCTTAGTTCTTAGTGCTATGTGGATTGAATAACACAATGTAGGCAAATTGCCAGGTTGAACGTGCCGTGTGTATTTATTAGATAATTTTGAAATAAATAGTAGTTACAGGCAGGATTCTCACAGATGACTTGATCCTTTTTAAGCAAAGTTTTTTCTTGTGTTCTTCACACACTAATGTGTTTCATCTTCTGTTTCTTGGCAACCTTTCCTCGCCTTGTCCCTTCTAACTATTTGTGGTTTATAGAAGTTTCCATTAAGTAGCAAAGAATCCATACAAGTATCCAGGCTTCCAATGTGTTCAGGGAATGTGTTCAATGTCCAGGCTTAGTTTGTGTCTATTTCACTTAAGATCTTGGATTCAAGAAGGCATTGAAGCCTCTATTTGGAAGACTTCATGATCAGCATGGCTGATGAAGATCATTTTTAGAAAGTGCCAATGAAGAAGACTCTTGTGACCATTCCAGATGGGTGCTGTGGTATCTGACCACCCTGTGGGCTAGCTCTTCCAAGGTGAACCAGGGGACAAGTCGATTTGCTTGGCTTACAGGCAGTTGAGGTCAGCACCCTCTCTGGTGGGTGCAGCATTTTGGAGGGATTTTTCATCCATGTTAATACTCACAGGCACTCTACTTTGTGATTCCATTTCCTGCGAAGCTGAGAGAGGTAAAAGCTGATAAAATAACTGGAATTTTTAATTAGGATATAGATTCCATGGCCCCAGGAAGTTTTGAAAAGTTACACATCAGTGTCTTCTTGGGTTGGAATTCTTTCTTTGCTAATGATTTGCCCTTTGGGAAATTAGGTGACTTTATGACTTAGTTTCCTCATCCGTTAAATGAAAATCATTACACCCACCTGGTAACATCATTGCCAAGGTTACAGAAAAATCTTACGTGGATCCTACTCAAAAACTTTAAAATCACTGTAGAAAACACAAAATCATTATCTGCTCAGTTGAAAAAAACTATCCCAAATTTAATTCTAGCCTAGAACAGCTTGGATTATGTATGATCTTCTTTCCTTACCTTGGTTTTCCTAACTCTTACCGTATTTGTTAATCTTGCATATAGTAAAAACAAATGTATCTAGAAAAAAATACTTAAAACAGTTACACAAGTTGATCAATAACTATAAAGTGAACTCCCAAGTAAATATGTAGCCACGAACCCAGAGAATGTGGCCAAATTCCCAAGCCCACGTTCTCTGTATCACTGTCCTCTCCCCGAAAATGGGAACTAGTCTAAGGTCTGAGATGATGGCTTTCTGTTATTCATTAAAGTTCGATATCAGTATGCATCCCCAAAAATAGATTTTACTTTTGCCTTGTTTCTAAATTTATATCAGTGAAATCTCACTATCTCTGTTTTTTCTTTTCTGCTGTTATTTCTCAAAGTCACATTTGCAAGATTCATGGTGTTGAGAAATTTCTTTTTCTTTGCTGTATAGTACAAAATAAGTGTACCTAAGATGATACAGACATTCCTGACATAAAAATAATTTGGGGCCCTCCCTGGTGGCGCAGCGGGTTAAAGCACAGCACTGAGAAGCTAAAGCCACTTCCGCATGAGTTCGATTCCCTCCTGTCCCGGAGGTGACCGCATGGTGTGGCAGACCTCTCCTGACCCGCCCGCTGCTCCCCTCAGCAGTGTACTTAGTCGATCTGCCAGTTCTGCTCCCCACTCTGTCTCTGGTGAAGTCTCTCACCGCCCCTGAGCCTCTGGCCTGTACCCCAGTTCTGTATGTACAAGTAAATAAATCTTAAAAAAAAAAAAAGATTTGGTTATATTATAGTATGCCTTTTCCCCACTGGTAGAAAATGTTAGTATGGTGTAAAAACAAGGAAGAAAAGGAGGTTTTTCTGTGACCAGGCTCGACTTGTTCAGCAGGGAAGAATTCCTTTTTGACCAAAAGATAACTACCTCTCGGAAAAACAGCGACATCTGGTCGCCATCCTAAAAACCATTGTAACTTCCTCGTTCCATGCCTCTGAAATGTACCCCCTCCCTCCCTCCCTTTCCTAAAATACTGTTTAAAAACTGCTCACTGAAGTAGCTCGGGGCTCTTGGCCTTCCTCTTTCCTCGAGCCCGCTCGTGAGTATATTAAATTCTTTTCATTTTTCTGCAGTTCTGAATTTTTGAGTCTTTGTTGGTCTGTTGTCGTTTCTAACTCTTTTCAATGGTATATTATATATATATATATATATATAGTCATTTGAAATTTATATAGAGAAATTTATAAGGAATATATATCACAGAGATATACATGCAACATATCTAAGTATGTATTGTGCATATTAAACACATGCTATATATTTAAGAATAGTTTATCTAGAAATTAATGCAATTATATAGATGCATGTATCTTATCTAATCTTTGTAACAATATATTTCAAAGCACTCTGTTAAACTACTCATGTTCACACTGTTAAATCACAGATCTCCAACTACATATAAGATTAACTGGACATATTTCTTCTCTGAAGTCTTGATAGAACTTACTGGTAAATCCTCAAGGCTTGAACTCCGCCCTAAGGGAAGATTCTCAATTGGTAATGAAGTATGTGTGCTGGCTTCTGGCAAGTCTCACCTGTGGGTCAGTGTCAGCGAGCTAGACTTTCCACTCTCCTCGTTGTCAAACTTCTTGCTAAAAAATGCCTCAGTAACTCCTATTATGTTTTATTGCCGCTGTTCCCTGGGTGACTTATTTAATCCTTAATACGGGTCACTCTGCCATCTGCTTTCTCGACGGGTCTCCCCGGAGTTTAGATGATCACGTGTGTCTTTGCTGATTTTCAGGATTACAGCTCTTCTGTTAAATGCTTGTCATCTATTTCATTACTTCTCCTTTCCATTTTCTGCTGGGACCCAGGTGGCGATTTTCTGGAAGGGGACTCACCAGCGCCGCCCTCCCTTGGGGCTTCGCCCTGAGTCCCACCGTCTCCCTGCAGGAGGCGCTCGCCTCACTTCTCTGCCGGCAGGTCGGGGCATGTGCTGGTGCTTCCCCTGCAGGTCGGGGTGTGCGCTCCTGCCTCCCCCACAGACCTACAAGAGGACGCTGGCCCCACGAGGGAGCAGTGGGTGTGCCCGTTAGCTCACCAGATTTCCCGTTTCCCTTGTGCTGATCCTGGCAATTCATTCACCCCTTGACAGTTTTCAGAAGGTTTCAAGAAACTCATGAAATATTTTGTTCCGCTTTATTAGTTGGGTGGGTGGTAGGTTCGTTTAAATATCAAGAAATCCTTCCAGAAACACTGTTTCCTAACAGTGTTTCTGCTCCCAACCGTGCCTTTATGTAGGAGCAGGTGCAAGTCCTGTCTCCCCAGGCTGGGCTATAAATAAAAATTACATGAAATTATATAATAGAAAACATATGTGCATGTGTATGTGTGCATATACCTAGAACAAAAAAAATCATTGTGGCGTCTTTTTCTTTGTTTACATTTAGATTTAAGGAGAATTGTCTCTATTTTACTTTTGAGCTTAGGAGACGACGCTTCAGCTCTTTCCCACACCTGGAAAGGTCAGGATGACCTGTGTGTGAGCTTCCTCCCAAGAGGCTTAAAGGTGCATTGCATTTACACACTGTTTTATTTTCTACTTCATTACATGGTGACAAATGGAAACATAATAAAACTTCTTTTTTTTTTTTTTAAGGAAATTGTCAGTACTATTACGCATACTATTAAAAGGAGTTTTGAGGGAGAGGCAGGTCAGGGGCAGCGGAGTCTCCCTTCAGGCGACTGGCAGCCTGCCAGCCGCAGCCTCCGTGTCCACTCCGGCTCAGCCGTTGAAGCACCGACAATACAGCGACCTGCCTTTTCTCAACACACAGCTGCTCGGCATAGCGAGGCCCCTGCTCCCCATCTCACGTTTTTGCCTTTTCAGGATCTCTGAAGGCCAGAGGCTCCTCAGCAAGTGAGCGGCGCCGGGCTGTGCCTCCTGGGCAGCAGCTCTGCTGGGCCTCGGCACCAGCACAGCCAGCAGACAGACCCCTGGGAACTCGCCATTGTCCCTTTCCCATTAGTGAGCATCACTGTGGCCTGATAATCTTCTCTTTTCCTTGATTCAATAATGTCCATTGCGCTGTGGTCCAGGTAGCTGGACAGACTACCTGCGTGTCGGAGACCAGCTCCAACTATTGAGGTGTCTGGAGGCAGGACAGGCAGGACCCTAAGGTGGGAAGGCGTCGGCGAGCGGAGATTCCTAAAAAAGGGGGAAAGGGAGAAAAAAGGGGAAAAGGGGGTGAGGAAGACACGGAAGTCAGAGTTGGGTGCAAGTCTTCCTGCTCTGCCTTCAGCAGAGGTTTATTTTATACATGAGGAGCAGCAGTGGGATGACATCAGCACACGAACTGGGCTGAGAGATTACAATCATCTTTTTTTCTAAGAACAGTTTAGGTCGTATTGCCCTTTAGCTGAGATATAACATTCTAAAATCAATCAAGGTTAAAAACAGGTACATGGGTGCACAAAGTTTATGACTAATATTACTATAGTGGAGATCAACTAAGACAGAAGTCCCTGAAACCTTATCTACTACTTAATGGGTTTTTGTTTTTCTGCCTGAATCATCCTGGGAGACAGAAGAGGAAATTCCTTGCTAATCAAATCTCTGAATAGGTGAATTTCCTTATCTGAAGACTACATAGTAGCATCCTGAGAAACTAGCAAGAAGACTTTTGTGGATTCCTTTAAGGTGTAGCAAGTGGAAATTCCCCTTTCTCAGAGGAGCCCAGTCAAAAGCCGGGACTCCCTTGGGCCGCGTGTGTCCCCCGCAGGCATTCTCCTTGAGTCTCGGTGATCTTCTAGAACGTTCACAAGATGGTGGACTCCCTGCTCACAGCTGCCGAGGTTTGTCAGCGCAGGTCTTCAGCGCCCGCTCTGATGTCCCTGTTCACTGCCAGCCCCCTCTGCCACCTGCAAACCTCCCCCCTCCCCCGCCCCTCTCCATCTCCACACTCCAGCCTCCTCGCTCGTCCTGTCTCTGCTCCTCAGACACGGGAAGCTCTTGTCCAACCCACCTCTCGGGCTCCTTGCCTCGGTTTCTGCACAGAGCAGGGGTGCTGGACTGGGGGTGTAGCAGACTCGGTCAGCAGACAGTAAACTGCAAAATTGGACGCTGAGCTCGGCTCTCAGCCAGCTCCTGCTGGTGGCTGGGGCCTTCCCAGCTACGGCACCTGAGGCGGCTGCCTGACCACCTCGCTGCCCGCTGCCGGGAGGCTCCTCTGCCCAGAGCCTGGTGTTGGGGCTCAGGGTTCAGCTGGGCAGGCAGCATCCACCCTTTCCACACGGCTCCCACCGGGAGCTCAGTGCGCAGAGGCTGCCTGCGGAAGGCTGGGAAGGCCCCCGCCAGTCCCCAGCAGACTGCTTCCCTGAGTTTCCACTGCCCTTCTTTCTCCCTCAGCCCTGTGACTAAGCCAGACCCGTTTCTCTCCGTGTACCTACTTTCCGAGTGTGCCCCTCATTCTGAGGTGTGGTGGTGAGGACCCACCAGTAGCGTCAGCCCCCAGCCCCACCCGGTTTGCCAGTTTCAGAGACATTAACCCCTTCAGCTTGCTGGTAGCCAGAGTTTTATTTACTTGAATTTTTGGAAAAACAGCTCTAGAGAGTCTAGTATTAAGCAGTTCTAGCTCTGCTGAAGTTAGAGTTAGCTACAACACCGTTTTCAAAGGATAAAAATAGGACTGCCTAATAAAAGCCAGTTTATTTAAGGCTAAACTAAAATTACTCAAATCACAGTTAATGCTGGCGGGAATTTTACAGATTATCTAGTTCACTGAGTCTTTTTTTCTTTCATTCCCGTCAGGTATCAGAACCTCTGGAACTTAAAATAGCTAAGTTCCAATGAAGTGTGGCTAAGTAGTAACATGTGCCGATCATTTAAAAGATAGTGTGTGTTTCCCAAAGAAAACAGGGCCCTTGATTTTCCTACAAGTGATTGATCTCTCACTATCAGCTCCCTCAAATATCCCGGTTGCAGGGAGAGAGGGAGGTCCAGATGAAAGGTGATCTGGCCACTTCTCACTTCAACACTAATGTGTCCTGGTAGGGGATGTTCAGTCTAAGATCCCCACCTTCCTACACAACGCCCCAAGTCTTGATACCATGGGGGCGGAGCGGGGAGAAAGAGTGTCCAGTGTCTTCACAGCACAGAGAGTGGGGGGAGGTCCTTCAGCCCAAGCATCCTCTGCCCCTGGTGACCCCTGACTGCACAGCCACATCAGCTCCCCTGTGGATTAGAGGCCACCATGGTGCCCCCTCCTGCCCACCCCTGTCCCCCTCCCCCGGCCCCAGTGATCCATGATGCTGAAGATCCCATTCCTTAAGGTCACATTGACCTTGGGTCCTTGTTCTCAGAAACGTTCTGTCCCCTTCCAGACACTTGGGAACACCAGATCTCCTGCAGACGCGGGGACACTGGCTGCTGACACTGTCCCAGCCTCTCGTGGGCAGCAGCCCCACAGGGCGCAGTCAACACGGGGTGTGGGCCAGCATGGACCCCACTGACCCCAGTGACGTCATGGCGCATGGTGCGCCCATCATGTGTCAGCGCCGTCCCGCTCAGAGTCCTTCATGCCTGGATGTAGTTTGCCAGGTGCATGTACGACTTTCTGGTGGTGGAGGGAGACCATCAAGGACTCTGGAACCTAATTATCTTTTTCCAAGTCTTTTATTTTCTCCTTTCTATGGAAGAGGAAAGGGAAGCACTATTTATTTTTTTTCTGTTTTTGGGAAATCCATTGTCCTATTATTTTTCAGTGAGAAACTATTTCATCTCATGAAATTTCAAATTTCTCCATTATTTGAAAAATGTGGATCTACTCCAGCAATGACCTGGTAGAGATGAGTCACAGAAGATCATGTGACTTTCCTGAAAACCTGGCTGTTTCACACCAAACTTCCCCTTTGTCAGTTCTGAGGGGGAGTACCCACTTTTATCTCCTGAATTCTGAGCAGTCAGCCATCCATATAGTGAGACTTACATGGTTGGCTAAACCATAGACCTATGCAATTTCTAGAAATAGCTTGGATCTCTGCAAGTGTCTGTTTTGTGACTTTAGGTAACTGAGTTTGTTGCAATAAATGCATCCATTATGTATTCATCAGCCCATCCATTCAGCCATTTACCCATTGATTCACTCCACCAGGACCTGTTGATTACCATGTCCCGGCATGTTGCCAATATAGGCTCTGCATTGCTAAAATGTACACATTATAAAACAAAGTCCCTCCTGCAAAGACACTGAGAGATAGAACACACATGTGTGTAAGTGTTATAATAGGGATATTTAGGGGGCGCTGTGGCATCACAGAAAAGAGAGGTCTTAATTGGGACACCAGAAAAAGGGACCATGTAGGAGGTGGGGTTTAAAAGAAACCCAAGAGCAAAAGCTCTCTAAACATTGAAAGCTGTACCAGCATGGCCTGACGCACAGAGACATGAAAAGACATGACACTCTGTAATGTTCCTGCTCCTTACCTGGAGTTTTTTGTAACAACCAAAGTCAGTGGTTGCTTTATATAGCACCTTCTATTTAAAGCAAATAAATGGCATGGTGTGATGGAAATAATTGGGGATAGAAAGTCGATTATCACAGAAGTCTTCAGTTCAAGAGAGCGTTGTGCCTTCAATCCCTTATAACGTTGGGTCAATTAACCTCTCTGGGAGTATTTTCCCCAGATAAATTTTAAAAATAAGAAATAACATAATAACACCAATAACATATTCTAAGTTACCTGTATTTACTTTGAAAAACTCATCACAGAGTCACATCTGGATATACTTTTATTCCCCATGGTAGAAATGTTATCAGGATTAATGTCTCATTATTTTAGACATATTAAATATTCCTTCTTTGGGGATTTGTTTTTTAAAAATATGTTTTCATGAAGAGTGCACACTTAATAAGAATTTGGATTTGTTCATTTATCAGTCAGTGCCTTGCCTGTTCATTAGAATCACCTGGGAAGTATCGCAACTGCTACCACGTGACCTTCAACCAGCCACCTGCTGATACTTCAGATTATCTTCTATCAGAATGTTGGGTGGTCCCAGCTTACAGATCCCCCAAAGTATCCTAATGTGCATCCCCAATGGAGAACCCGATATGAATATGTTCACCCAGGTCCCCCAGAAGATTCTGACCCATGTAGAAAATCCTGAGCATAACTCAGGTTGAGAGAGGAGGAGAGTTGTGTAGCAATCGTAACAAGGACCAAAGGGAGAGACGCTCTATAGAGCTAGAGAAAATCTAGAAATAACCTGTATGTTTGGCAGATGAAGGCAATTTAACAGATGACGCATTTTAGATTATTTACGTGAGCAATTTGAGCCATGTTGCAAATTTAGGACACATCTCATTTCCTACTTAGCATGAATGAAATTCAAGGCATTGGTAAAAGGCAAATGATTTATACGATCTGAAGAGAAACCAGAGTATAAAATGCAAGTCATTGGAACTGAGACTTGACTAAGAAGTTGAATGAAATCCTTGGTAAGCCCTGGAAACTGCATCACTTTAGCCCCGGGCAGGAGTAAACTGAGCTATAAAGCCATGTGAGGCCAAGCTTTGCATTGGGTCTTAATTAGCGCTTTTATTAAAAATCATGGCGAAGAGATCAAACAGAAATGAAAGCAGAGGACCAGAAACCCTGCTGTTGATACAGTGTTGTAAAGTGCTAAACCCACAGATTAGGAGAACAAAAATACTGCAGCTGTGACTACAAGGCGAAATGCAGAAATAATAATGTGTGTGTATATATATGTACATATGCATGTGTGTGTATATATGTGTGTGTATGTATGGCCTGATCTGTCATTCAATCAAACAGTAAAGGACAAAACAGAGGATCCCTATATCTGTAAAACAGTGAACAAAGTCACTATTTGCCATGATGCCGAGATATCAGCTTCTTAATTCACAGCTCCTAAATCATCTTCACTTCTTCTAGCCTCGCCTTGGACTACTTCGAGTCAGAAAGGAAAAACTGGCGGACATCTGGGTTTAAAGTAATATGAGTTTCCCGGTTTACATAGATTATCAGATTCAACTCACAGGCATATTGGAAAGAGGAATCTCAGAGGAAAGAGGAAATGGAAAGAGGAATCTCAGAGCACCCGGGAAGGTGCCTGTTAAGCGTCACACAGGAGGGTGCGGATGGGATTGGACACCCATCACCCAACGCCTTCTCATCCTTCCCCAACTAGCCAACCCACATGAGACCAAGGTGGAACCTCAGTCCTTCGCTGCGCTCACAACCACACCCCTTGTGTGAGGCCCTATTTCCTTCAGAAAACAGCGAAGTGGTAATAACCAGCCCCAGAGACTTCAGGCGTAATCGCAAAGCCGCTCTCTTCTAACATTTCACATGATATTTTCCAACTCGCCACCATACTGAAAGAACTTCCTGCAAATGCCCCTACCTATATGGGAACATGTAGAAAGAGCAGCTCACTATATTTGCCTTATTAAATCTCTACCCACCTATCCTATGCTGCAATTATTTACCCACCTTATTTTTGTCCTTTAAGGGATATGTAGCCAACTGGACATTTCCTTATGTATCTGAAGCTGGTTTGAAACTGTGGATTAAATGTACCATTAGATCATCTTTATTAAAGCTGCACCTGTTCGTGTCCCACGTTCCTTCACTGTCTATCACATTAACAGTCACCTAACTCAGCTGCCTGCCCAGAGGTAACAGCATCTAACTGGTCATCAGATGTACTGCTGCTGCCAGTCAAAACGGAAGTTCCAGTCCACACTG
This sequence comes from Condylura cristata, assembly GCF_000260355.1. Lineage (NCBI taxonomy): Eukaryota > Metazoa > Chordata > Mammalia > Eulipotyphla > Talpidae > Condylura > Condylura cristata. The sequence continues at coordinate 54,449,260 of NW_004567113.1, forward strand.
CCCTCCTCCTTGGCCTGCCATACACCATCTCTCTGGGTGCAGAAAGATATGATGAGACATGATGAGAATAATATGTGCCCCATAATAAAATAAAAAAATCTCTTACAGGCTGAGGCAGAACACCCCGCTAATGAGGTGGGAAGCTGTACCCTACCTCATAAACAGCAGTGCAAAACTAAAGGCACCTCAATAAAAAGGTTACCCCAAAAAACTAAAAATGAAGACTATTGTGTATTTTCCACATACTATGGCAGTTGACTTATATTTTATTCTATATGAATAGGACATGGATAAATACCACATGTAATAGTTAATGTAATTTATATTTAGTATTTATTGATATATATCACTGCAAAATCCCATATATTGGATCTGATTTGTAAAACATAAGTGCAGCATGCAATATTTATCTATCAAGCACAGAGAAATAATTATATATTATAGACACTAAAATAACAGCAAATGTACCCGTTTGTCTTAATATGTCTTTTATTTAAATATAAATGCAGTTCTTTAAATGACAATCAGTGAATCCAGAGATGCATTAAAATGTTTAAAAATGTTCAAAAGAAGACAATAGAAAATTGCCCAACCTTGCACAGAGCAGAATGGAACAGACCGACCATGAGCTGGATTCCTTAAGAAAGTGGAAACCCAAGGGTGGGGGTGGGGTGGAAGTTGGGGCGCTGGGTCTGGCGGGAGTGGGTCACGGGCTGGGTGGGAGGCAGCGCACAGCATTCCTCTTTGGCCGAGGTCATCGCTCTCAGCAAACGTCCTTATTTTAGCTCTGGGGAGTCAAAACATCAAGCGAGCAGTCACGCTTCGGGGACAAGAGCCCGGATTCACGCGTCGACATCTGGCCAGGCTCCATGCAGCTTTCACCAAATGTACAGCGAACGCCCCGAAAGCTTTCTTAGCATCGGTAGCAGCACCAGGAGACCCGTGTGAAGCAAAATAGTAACATTTTGCACAGCAAGCGGGTCACGCCTTGTGAGCTTGGGGAACACAACGCCTCCATTCCCCGGAGTGCCTGCCCAGAACTCGTCCCAGCCCGCTACCGTCTGCGGATGCTCGCTCCACGGTGCATCGACTTCCATAGGCATCATCGGAAGATGCGCCGGCCATCAAAATAACTAAGCAAACAACAACGCTCTCTGACTCTTCAGGAAGGAAAGGCTCCAGCGCGCCTGGACTGGGTGCGTCTGGTGGAGTGGCTTCCTTGGAAGAGCGTCCCTGAGCGTCGCCTTTCCAGGGATCTCGGCACCCGGGATGGTGGAGCTGTGGGGGTGCACGTCCCAGGAATGGCGGCTTCTCTCAAGCAGGGAAGGCCTGGTGCAGAAAACTCAGGTGCTCCCCCTCAGAAGTCTCCAAGTGCCAAGGGTCCCCAGGCCTTCAAGTCACAAAGCTGCTCCTTCCTGAGGACCCCACAATTAAAAGTCCTTGGATACCCCTCCCTGGTGGCGAAGCAGGTTAAAGCACAGCACTAAGAAGCTAAAGCCGCTTCCGCATGAGTTCGATCCCCGCCTGCCCCGGAGGTGACCACATGGCACGGCAGACCTCTCCTGACCCGCCCGCTGCTCCCCTCAGCAGTGTGCTTCAGTCAATCTGCCTGTTCTGCTCCCTGCTCTGACCTGGTGAAGCCTCTCAGTGCCCCTGCACCCCTGGCCTGTACCCCAGTTCTGTATGTATAAAAATAAATCTTTGAAAGATAAAAACAAAACAAACAAAAAACTCCTCTCCTTGGTTCCACATTTCCCCTGGAAATGTGACCACTGTCCCTACAGTGATTAATCAGAAATGAAATGTCAGAAGGGACACTGGTTAGCAAGTGTAGAATTCCTGTCCCTAGGTTCACCTCACCCATTTCCAGTCTTCCAGAACCAGGCAAGTTAAATGTTCTCCCCCTAACAGGTTGGAAGGCTGAGGTGTCCAAGGCCAGTCACCTCATTGGAGTTCAAGGCCCCTTCAGTGATGAGAGGTGAGATTAACCATCAGATCTGGCAAACCCTAAAATTAAAGGTTTTTTTTTTTCTTTTTATTACACACTGGAAGGTTGCTAGGTGGCAATATTGAACAGGCATATGAGTTACCTTATTTCTTTCTGTTTTAGGAATAAGAGCTGCTTAGAGCCATTCTCAAAGTGACCCTGCAGATACATCACCCGGAGATTTTATTAAATGCAGGTTGTGAAATTCAGGATCCGGGAGCAGAGCTGGAGTTCTGCTTTTTTTTTTTGCGCTCCCCCAGTGACAGGCAGCTGCTAGTCAGGGTAGGTGTTGGCCAGGGTCAACATGCAGAGCCCACGGCGATTCGCCGCTGTCCTTCTGACACGGTACTGGGAAGTAATTGCATTAAATGGCCTGCTCTCTGCGGGGGTTTCTTTAAAAGGCAGATATTTTAGGGTCATCATTAATGACAGCGTCTAAATGTATTTTCACACCAGGCACATTTAATTTTACTTTATTCTGCCCATCAAAAGCAATCCATTGGTTGTCTACAAAATATGCATAACTCATATTAGTCAGGTGCTTTGCAGCTTAAAAACTGTCTTTACATGTGCGGTCTTATTCAATTCCCACAAAAGTAAACTAAGGAGGCATTGCTACACATTTAAAGCAAAGATATAATGATGACAGGGAGTAGAAATATTTGATGTAAACTATAAAATAAGAAAAAGGTTTCAACGAAGCAGCTTTACTTTCACGTTTATTTCTGGAGATAAAAGCAACACAACCCCAAGGTTTCAATTTAGTCTGTAAAATGGGAATATTAATTTTGATAATACCAGAGTTATTATCCGATATCAGGACTTTGTCTTTTTTCACTCATTTTTCGACATGAAAATAATAGAACGCTAATCAGATAATATGATGTCTAAGGTCTTCATAAATATCTGTTATGCTACTAAAAAGTGAAACCAAGCTACTGTCTGGAACAAGAAAAAAACAAGTATTACCCCATTGTAGAGCCGGTTACAGGAGCAGGGCTGACCTTACCGTGGGCTTGGAGGCCTGTGGCTTGACGGGAGCAGGTCGCCATGTTCGTGGAAGGAGGATTCTGGGACGCTGTGGGGAGGCTTCGCTTAAGCGCTTCTGGACCGCTGTGGACCTAGAGTCCAGCTCAGAGGCGGCACGGAGCTGCTTCCCGGAGGGCATGGTCAGGGTCACTCATGGGAACGAGGTGCCCAGGTCCGGAGCACAGATCCTCTCACAAGACAGAGCCGTCCATGCCCCACAAGGGAATGCCTTTGACAAGGTCGAGGCTTTCCTTCCTCACCCTCAGTTCCCAGGACACGTGAGCTTCCTTGCGTAAGTCGAACTGCTGGAGGGAGAACACAGATTCTGTCAGTACTGTCTTAAGTAAAAGATAAGCATTTTTGTGCTTTCTTATTCCAAAGAATGATTTAAAAATGCACCTTCTGTTTTCAGCTATGTCCTTCTCTTCATCTAACACTCACAAGGCCCACAGGGTACTCCCCCCTCCGCAGCCCCATGCACCATCAATTTCTCCCCAGGGAGGGCCCCTCCATAATGAAGTGGGTTGCAGCCTGAAGTGCTTTCTGACGTTCACAGTTGTCTTCAAGTCCTCCTCAGCTGACAGGTATTTTCACGACCCTTTCCCTCTGTATCCACCTTGCCTGGTCTCAGATGGCTGCTGTCTGCCTGTGTCCCCCTCAGCTGTGCCAGCCCGGTGACAGCCATTCCCAAGGCCCCAGCACTCGGTCGGCCAAGTCCAAACAGGTGTCAACAGGAATTTTATTCCACCAACACAGTTTTCCGTAGAACCTTGCTTGGGTCTGAAAGGTGCGGACGGGGATGCACAGGTGTGTATGTGGAGATCGGCCTCTCCTGGACAGGTACCTAGATACCACATGATACAGATGACATCATCAAGGGGACACATGTGACAGGCAAGTGACTTAAATAGTTGCAAGGTATCTGGATGGCCTTCGCCTTGTTCTTATGGAACATTCCTGACGGTTTAAAATTATGTCCAAATAAAGAGTCAGTAACAAACACATCGCCTACAGGACGCACGGTGGAAGACGGCTGCCGGACACGCAGGCCACCCGCACCATCCTCAGTGCTTGGGTGTGGAGGACAACCGTGTGTCGCTTATGTCTCTGTATTCCCAGGGAAGGGAGAAGTGTGTCCGCTGGGCTCCCCACGGAGACTTGGGCAGCACCGATGCTCCCGGAATCCACACTCCCTGCGAGTGTGTGAAGCGTCACCACAGGAATCCTTGCTGGGCGGGAGTGCGTCCTGCCTGTGCATGTTGACTGTCTCCACTGTGCAGGAAGGAGGCCCACAGGCCCCAGGAGCAGCCACCCCGAGGGCCCCAGCCACAAACCAGCCTTCCAGACAAAGGGCCGGCCACCAGGGCCTCCTAGTCTCAGCATTCCCTGAGCGCCAGCGCAGTTCATGCTCCGTCCCCCACCCCCATGGTGGCCAGCGAAGTCCCCAGCGCTTGATCAAGCGTTTGTATGGAAGGAGGCCTCTGTCCAGCACAAGCACAGCTCCTGGAGCGCCTCACAGATGAGTTGGCAAGTGTTCATTTCCCAGTCACGGGCTGTGCACATCTACAGATCCACTCTGGGCTGGGAACTGAGAGCCAGGTCCGGACCTTGGGCCATGTTAACCGTTCCAGTTTTAACCGATTTGTCCAAAGTGAGAACATTTCTAGTCGCGCTTATTAGAATGATCTCTTCTTTGAATGGCACTCTTATTGATTGATATTCAAATAAGTAGACATTCCACACTTTATTAAACTGTCCGTAAATGTCTGTTCTCTGTATTTATTCATTGGCGTTTCAGCTACTTCTCAGGGAAAGGTCCTGCCACTCAGCTTGGAACATCAGTAGCACAACCTCCTAATTTCCCTATTAAAAAGTGTGAAACCCCAAGAGTCGAAGGGACTTGCACAATGTCACACAAAATATATTTTCAGTTGGTTCCCAGAGGAAGCTGTTTTTGTTTTCCCCCTTTTCCTTTATTTCTGGAAAAAAAACCTGTGCTTATTTATACTTCATGGGAAAAGCATCATTAGCATTTTATATTTTTTGGTTGGCTTTTCTTCTTCCCTGAGGATTAGTCTGCATCTGAAAGGGCATTATTCACCGATGAATAATGAGAAGGTTCTCAGGAAGCCCTGTTCCCAGCCACCCTCCTTCCCCATCCACAGGGGCACAGTGCTGAGAGGAGCTGCTCAGGGCAGGCATTTCCTCCTGGGCCCCAAAGTCACCCTCACTGCATGAGCCCGCATTCCACTGTCACTGCGGGAAAGGGGGGCTTGGACTCCAGACACGAGTGTGGCCTCAGTCATTAGAGAGTGCGCTTCAGACAGCTGTCACTGAACGTGGATTTACACACTCAGGCTCCGGGCACGGCCTCTAGAAACACTGCGGAAGACTTAAATTCACAATGCGATCCCGGACGGCACATGCAACTCAGCTCACTGCTGCGTCCTTGACAATGAGATCACATTTCTTACGGATTTACCAGGTGTCCCTGCTGGCTTCATCAAATGGCTGTCTCCCGATCACAGTGCAGCCCAAAATATCAAATGCCCACATGGGTACCCCTCCTCCCTCGCCATGAAGAGCTTTTGCAGGTAACGTCCGTAAGGCGTCTCAAGCGTGGGGCAACAATCTAAATGATTCAACAAGTGAGCTAATGGGTGATCACGCCAGGTCGCTCCCGGCTTCTGCTGTGGGTGGAAGCCGCCTGGCTAAATCACACCCTCTGGTCTTTGCATTGATGGGACTGGACGAGAACATACCAAGCAGGACAAATAAACTCATTTCCATAAGACAGCCCGGTGAAAATTAGCAAATGTATAATTCATTCAGGGTAGTTATTACTGCTTTTGGAGGGAAGGGATTTGGACTTGTATTTAAATGCAAATAACTGTATTTTTCCCCCATTGCACAGAGGGAGCCTCAGCCCATTGGAACTCTGTGATCAACTCTTACTCCGCTGTTCAGAGCAGCATCCCGGTGCCATATCGGAAGGGGTCTGAGCCACAAAGGGGGGTGCCCAGGTGGGGCCAGCTTGCCCTTCCCCATGGGTCTCCGCCTCCCTGGGACTTCGTGCTGTCCGGGGCCCAAGGAAGCTAAGGGACTGCTCAGGCTCACAGGCTCAGAAGCAGCAGACCCAGTGTTTAAGTCCTGAGGAGAGGACAGTGGACAACCAACCACCATGCTCAGACATGAGAGCAGGCAACCTGAGGAGAAGAGTGAGAGGCTTGTCCAAGGGAGAGAAGCCGGATCAGAAGACCCCGCAAACTGCGGGAAGGCAAGTCCTGCGTCAGTGTCTCCCATCGCCCCCTCTCTGGGGTGCTCCGGCTCCCACATAGGCAGGGAGTGAAGGAGAATGGACCCTGCGTGACCCGCGGTCAAGGCCGGTGCCCGTGGGTGCTGCCTCCTTTGTGCCATGACGCCTGCGTCGTGTTATTCCAGAAGGCTGCTTAGTGAGTGTCTCCAGGCAGGGGGCCCACTCCGGAAACACGGGGCGCTGGAAACTCCACATGGGAGCCTTGCTGGTGGCTTCTGGTCTCTGCACCCCCTAAGAGATCCCACTTCTTTCCGTCATCACTTCTGGCCCCTCCTTCCTCAGCTCACCTACACGGCCTCTTCATGCGTGAGCTGAGGTGGCAGTGCGCCAGGAAGCCTTTCTTGAAATGTCCCACCACGAACGGCTTCGGTGACCCGTCTCCTGTCTTAATTTCCCTCGCTCAGTGAGAACCCTTGAAATCTACTCAACCCACTCAAAATTTCAGCCTCACCCCATTGGGCTGAGCTCCTCCCAGTCAAGGGCTTTACTTTACCAGCGTACCTGCAACAGGTGTTAGAGTATCTGACACCTGTTTGCTGGAGCACAAATCCGCTGACACTATCTGTGTGACTGCAGGAAATAGGCCGAGTGCAGACTCCAGACTGGGAAAGCAGAGGGCCTGGGTCACGGGACTTGTCAACCAAGGCAAGCCCCCTAGTTCCCACTGCCCCCCTGAGCTGAAGGCATGTGTGCATCCAGAGACCCTGCCCCAGCATCATCTGTGTGGCCACTGGTCATGAGTTTGATAGCAACTGTCCTTCTTCCTACGCAAAACGCCTGACTCCCCCACTCCCCATTCCAGTCAGCCCACTGTTGTCACCTTGTCTGCCAGAGAAAAGTCACAAGTTCGTGCAGAAACTTTCTCTCCTCCAACCTCAACATCAATTCCAGCGTTCACCTTCTGTGATGAACCGTCTTCGTGAGGTGTCTGTCTCTCAGTCGCTGCACAAGGGCCCCACGTCCCAGAGCCTGAATTTGATCCACCAAAAACTTCCATCGATCCCTTTCCACGGGCTTAATTTTTTCACTGGCCAATAAGGAGGCTGGATTAGAGGGATTCCAAGTTTCTCTCCCTTTCTGACTCCTGATTCTCAAAGAGAAATTGGATTTGTTCAAAGGACTTAATCCTCAGAGTACTCACGGGTGTGTAATAGAACAGTGAAACTGAAAAGTCTCCTGGTCCAAGAATAAAAAGCAAGAAGAAATTCGAAATTGAAATTTCCTGTTTGAAATTGAGTGGAAAAAAAAGTCCCCTTCCTGACTCTTTTCTCATCTGAAAAATAAAGGTGAGAGAGGGCGCCACGTAATGCATGTTATTCAGCCCAAGTGGCATTAGAAAGTGGGCATTCGTTTTATCGCCACAGTGACATTTGAGGCCTGAGGCGAGGGACATTTAACAGCCCACAGTCTCAGGCCCGCTCCGGGCTCCGGGATAATGGAGCATGGTCCCGTCCAGATCATCAGGAAGCTCCCAGGGGAGGCCAACTTCCCCATGGGGGGGTTGGGGGGGTTATGTCTGCAGGATCTTCCAGTCTTAACATTTCCTGAAAGGCTAATTGAAATTAAAGCTGCTCAATAAATTTGCGTTTAGAGAGGTTTTCGCCTTGCAGTGCCCGACCTTCACGATATAACACATAACTAATTAACCTTGAAATTTCACGCTTGACCTATATCAAAGAGCACCGACTTTCTCCACTAAGCACCTGGCTTCTGGAGACTGTTTCCCGCCCTCATTTCCTGCAAGGCCCCACTGCTTTACCCACACGGACACCTTGTCACGTCCAGGAGCCTAGCTGCCCGAGTCGGGAGGGGGCCACTGTGTTTAGGGCTCTCTTTGGCTTGTCACTCTACCTTTAGCTGCTCACGATCTCAGTCAGGGGGGATGCTGAAGATGGATCTCTTTTTTTCTTGGCAATGCAGGCATACGTGTTTTCTATTGTTAACTTTCTATTTATTTAATTAAAAATAAATGTGTATAGTACACAATAGAAGACAACATAGTCTCTATAACTTCACACACTCTATATGATTAACAAATATGCATTTCTATACATATAAAATACACTGGTTTATATTTCCAAAGAGCATCAGTTGCATTCTCTGAGTGCCAGGAGCTTTGCAAACACTGTCAGTATAAACACACTTTCTAGATTATTTCTCCATTTTAGATTGAGGAAAAAAGTTTTTTTTTTTTAAGATTTATTTATTTATGCTTACAGAAGAGGGGTACAAGCCAGGGGTACAGGGGCAGTGAAAGGATCCACCAGAGACAAAGTGGGGAGCAGAACAGGAAGATTAAGGAAATGCACTGCTGAGGGGAGCGGCGGGTGGGCCAGGAGAGGTCTGCGGCGCCATGGGGTCACCTCTGGGGCGGGGATCGAACTCACACTGAGCGGCATCTTCTCATTTCAGAAACTCTACCCTGAAAACGCCATTTAAAAATCTCCTTTTGGAGAGCAGCTACTGGGGCTACAACTCCTCATGAGGAGTGAGATGAGCACTTGCGCTCCATTCCTCACACACCCTTGGGCAGGAAGTGCCTCATCAGGTCTGGGTGCAGATCTTGGGGTGTGAAAGGAAAGTAATGATAAACTAACTAACCACACCCCTCTAATAACCCCACTTCCTGGTGCATTTCAGCTTTCTCCCAGCGGAAAAAGCCACAGCTATGAATGAGAAGTGATGTACTCCAGCCATAAGGATGTCTGGACTAACTGTAATCCCATTAGGTAAAAATAGCTTATCTCATCAGTTTCATAACCAAATTTTAACTATTCTTGCCTCACCCGTATCTGCACTACAGCCATGCAGACCGGGGAAGGCCTGGAGTGATGGCAAAAGCCAGGTTCTGGAACCTGGCGTCAGCAGGTTGAGGTTAGTGACTCCTGTAGGATTCAGACACATCCTGTGAGTTTGCTGAGGCTCTGTTTCCTTTTCTGCGAGCTGATATTTGTTATACATACTCCACAGTGAGACAGAGAGTACTTGATGCGATGATGCAGATCAAGGTCTTAGGGGAATGTTGTTGCAACCAGGAAGCCTGGTGGACTAGCAGGCTCCACAGAAGAAATGAAGAGTGAGACTTGCGTTAAAGGTGAGGTGGCCAGTCCAATCAGACCCCATGGTCTCTTCCACGAATCACATAACGAAAGTTTGCTGACATGGTTAGAGGAGAATCATGAGAACTGCATAATCTGAAAATGGAAATGAATAAAGGCTGTCTGGAAAATTCAGCTGGTTAACCTCAAGCAGACAAAATGTAGGAGCCCATGAAATCTGTCATGGCTCACTTCAAGTGCTACTGTCAGGCCAGGGAAGGAGGAACTTGTGCTTACCAGGTAACCCACAGGGAAGGACAGGTTCCAACTTTAACTGTGAAAGGAATGTCATAATTTTATGATTCTTGTCAACCCAGAACAAAGCCACCCAGCCCAAGAGTGTCCTTTACACTGTTGAGTCACATCTCTGCATATTTCACAGGTATCAACTTAAGGAAATGAGGGCGTGCATCCTTCCACTCAGCAAAAATATTCCTGAATAGCTACATATATATCGAAAGTGGTTATGAATCATCCTTTGTCACTGACCTGCATTAATCTGCTGAGAAATCTCCAAATAAGTCAACTCTGATCTTCTGGGATCAAATTCAATGGGCCAGGTGCTCTACAGCCCCATTTTAATGGCTCCTTATTTTATCTACTCAAGAACATAACCAGCAATTATTCCCTTTGTATCCTAGGTCATCAATTTCTTCCTTAGTCTAGCTCAGTCCAATTAAAAATTTATATGACATTTTTCCATTGAAAAAATAAAACCCTCATTTGGTTCTACATCTTAACCTTCAGTTATCACCCAATTTCTTTGTTCTCATTTATAATTAAATTTTCATTGAATTGTTCCATTTGTTTTCTCCAAATTTATTCTTCATTTTTTTTTTCTTGAATTCAATATATCATTTGGATCACTCCACTATTCCATGGATAATGCTTCTGTGTTATTCTTGAGGGATCTGTTGTTGCTGATTTAGTGGTATATTCTCAGCTCATCTGGTTTAACTTGTGGGCACTTAATATACTGTCTCTCTTTCTCCTCCTAGTCATGCTTTCATCATTTAACTTACAGGATACCAAACCACCTTAGTTTCCTTTGGGGTAAACTCTTTAAACTCTTTACAGTTCATTCAGATTGTTCCTATTCTATTCTCCCTCCCCACACCAAAAAAAAAAAAAAAAAAAGCCTAGCTATAACTTCACCTGTACAAGCCTTCAGGGAGATAACATGCAGGTGAATGTCTTCACCTACCAAATCTTCTCTGGCAGATCTCAAATGAGCAGTTCTGACCAGGAGCTCATCTTGACTCCTGACTTGTCAGCCAGCTCTCTACAAGACATGTCTCTTTGTAGATTCAAGAGTATTTCTAATATGAAATAACAAAAGCTTCTTCCTATCGCTATTTTCTATCCCCTTGCCCATCTGTGCCTGCTAAAACCTCTTTATATCAATTCTAGTAACTTAATTTTGCCAGTTTGCCACTAAAAACTTTATAGTTGTTCTTAACTCTTCAACAAAACTTCAGATGTACTCTTACTGGCTTTCATGAGCGGGGCGAACAGTCTTCTCTTATAATCAGCCTGGAATCTGTGTCATCTAATCTTCTAGATCGCCCATGCTTGGACTTGAAGTTGGGCTTGTGCCAGCAGGATTCTCAGAACTTCAAACTCTGCAGCTAACTGGCCATGGCACTTCTCAGCCCCATAATTACATGACAAGCCTTTGTAATAAATTTCTTGATAAATGAGAGGTAGATCAATAGATGACTCCATCCCTTTGGTTTCATTTCTCTGGAGAACCCAGACTAATATAGAAAATCCTGTTAGTTTTTCCTATAAATACGGATTCTAAAAATTTTAATTACCTCCACTCTGATACAAGTACTCAAACATTACATAACTGTAATTAAATAATTATAGCAATATAGGTGTTCTTGCTTATTGCGACGACTCTTAACTGTTCTCCCCCTTAACCTATGGATCAAAAATACACCACAGAAGAAGCAAGAATGATGATTTGAAAAAGTAAATCAGATCACAGAATTCCTTAGCACAAATTGTCCAGTAGGTTTCCATCTCACTGAGAATACAAAACCAGACCCATAACAGGAACTGTAAGTCCCTACATGGACCATTTCCAGAACCTCTGCACCCCTCCCCCGTGCCCTTCTTTACTCCTCAGGAGCCAAACTGACCCTCTGCTGATTGCCGGGAATCAAGGACGCAATGGTCTTCAGTGGCCAGGTACTCTTCCTTCTACAAGGACTGCTGTGCCCTCTGCATCTTCCTTCCTTGTCTTCACTCAAATGTCCCCCCTGCCTTCCCTGGATGTCTTCAGATACACCCTTCCCTGCCCCAACTCTCTCTAGCCCCTTCCCGACCTCGTTCATATTAGAGCATCCATAACCATCTGACATATTTTCATTTTGTTATTGTTTATTGGCTGCCCCTTTCCCATGAACTCAGTAAAGAAGAGGTTCCGGCCTCTTTTGAGGCTAATCCACCCTTGCACCTAGATGTTACCTCTTAGAACAGGTGCTTCAGGCCATATCAGAGGGGAGAGAGAAGGGTGTTTATAAGAACCCGATAAAAGCTGGAGCTATAAGGAAGGGCTTCCCAGAGAAGCTTCTGGGTTAATGGACACAGTGATTATTAAGCTATTATTGGGCAGAAGGGATCACAGGAACAAATATGCTCCACCTTTCTCTCCCTTGACCTTTATTATTTATTTACTTATCCACTTAATTATATGTATTCTTTTACTTATTTATTTATTTTGCTAGAGCATGTCAACAGTCAAGTCCAAGGTGAAGCCAGTGTCAGGAATACGGAAGCTATTGAGACTATTTCCCAGGACCCACCCAGAAAGGACAAAGGTGAAGAATAAGTTCAGAAGACAAAGTGTCTGTACCCCCAGCAGTCAAACTAAGTGCAATGAAAGCAGCAAGAAAAGCAATGCCTGAGTTGGAATTACAGAAACCGCTACCCATTGGGTTTTCTTCACCTGAATGAACCCCAGGTGCTTCTGTGATGATGAAGAGGGCGTAGGGAAGCATTGGTCCAGGGGTGTTTGATTTTCTGCTTTCATTTCCTTATCATCAGTGTCTTTCCAATGAGAATGGCATTGGTGAGTATGCATTTGAGTTGGAAGTCCTCTCCAGAAAGGGGCTGTTTGATGATTGCCTAAATGCCTACAGTGCAATAAAGGGAGACATAAATAGACATCAGGGGTATATATGCACTTGCAGAGAGAAGGTGAGGGAGTCCTTTACGGAAATTCTGCTGGGTGTTTCTGAAAATAAATATTGGGTTAATGCTGGATTTTGGCTTTCTTGTCTATCAAAATAACATCAATACCCCTGACCTGGACTATCACAATTGCTAAGCATTTTACTTTGCTCGCAACCACCAAGGACCTCACAGTGCATATCCTGCTCTCCAGCTCTCTGAGGTTGCACCCCTGGGTCAACCATGAGTCTTCTGTATGATGCTACTGGCGTCACCTTATTTTTAGCTCAGACTCACTGAGTCCCACTGAGCATAATCTGATAACCTAAACTAATTCGAACGCAAGCTAAATGTTTCAATTATGTGAAGGCCCTATACTTACTCAGTTTCACATTTCCTTTTACTCAACATTTAAAGCAAATATTATTACTGATAGTCATTTACTCAATTTCACCTTGCTCAGATGAAAGCTGGTAGATATGTCTTCACGTACTTCTCTACTTGAAAGTTCATGGAGTCTCGAGAAGTTTGTCGCTGGAGGCAGTGAGTGTGAAGAAGCTCACAGAAAAGCAGAAGGTTTGAAATGTTTGGGGACTCTGTGTCATCACGTCTGAGCACGCAAAGCTGGGTGAGTTACACATGTGCTGGGTCTCGTTTCTCAGCCGCAAGATGGGAACAGAACCGGGCTGACCTACGGTGCAGCTCCAGAGCATGCAGCGAGTTCATGAAGTGCATAGCCTGGTACCTGGCACAGGAGCAGCACTATGGCATCAGTGCTCTCCTGGCCAGAACAAATAACTCTCTATGCAGCGTCAACCTGATGACTTTTGGATTCTGCTACAATAAAAAAAGACCAGCAGATTTTGAGAGCCTCCTGGTCTACCCGAGCATTTACATGATGCCGCCACAAGACCTCAAGCAGCACCATTGTTCAATTAGAACACTGCTGATGCGTTTCATTCCAGCCAGGGGAAGGGGGAGTGGACTTGGTGCACTCTGTCCGTGTCGGTGTGGGCTCCCTGGAGACTCCGGTCTCTTCCTACACCCCAAGATGTAACTATGAGAGCCACTGCTGAGTCTCCCTCGCCGCACTGGAGTGAGTGTGGGTGTAGGTGTGCAAGTATGCCCTGCAGAGACGGGCATCCTTGCCAACTCACGCCCTGAGTGACTGGGACAGGCCCTGAGCCCTGAGCTGGCTTCTGCAGGTGGGAGAAGGAATAGTGACTGAATGCAAACGATTATTTATTACGAGGGCTGCCTAGAGTCTTTATTTAGAAGGTGTGTGTGTGTGTGTGTGTGTGTGTGTGTGTGTGTGTGTGTGACCAAAAATAAGTCCTAGGAGCTTAATTAGCTCTTGTTCTTTTCAGGGCACCTGTGGATAAACTGGTTTTACTGTATGTGGTTTTGCTTGGGTTTGCAGTTCCCAAGAACGTTTGACAACACAGAGGACACTATATGTACATTTGCATTGTTTCAGAGAAACAGTTTTTTTAAAGCTTATTGATAAGTTAACTAAACTGGGGGATGTGGTAGGATAATGTCCACACCCCAGGTCCATTCCATGGGGGCTCAGTCCTGTGATTGCCCTTCCTTACTTGACAAAGAAGGCTTGAAGATACAGGTGACTGGGAGGTTGTGCTGGAAGACAGAACATCAGGAGCCAAGGAGCATGAGGGCTTCTGGAAGTACTCTCTTCCCGCGACAGCTGTTTAATTAACTCATAAATTAGGTTTTTGAAAAATGGGACTCCTTGAAATACTGCAAATGTATATATAGTCAGTGCTCGGAGTCATCAAAAAGTTCTTGGGACTGCAAGGTCCAGGGCAGAGTATCCCCCAGAACCTCCAGGCATCTTGAGTTCAGCTCGAGACATCTGACCCATAACAGACGCTGTTCCGTCTGTTATCTAACATGCTATTGCACAAAACTTTATTCATGGCCCAGGAATAAATCCATGTGCATACGAGCACCAAGCTAGCTTTTATTTCTTCCTAGAAATGCAGAAATGTCAAGACCCCAATGTGCAGACCCTGCGATTTAATCATTACCTCTGGGGGAGGGATGGCGCAGAAGTGTGGGTTTCACGTCCTCAGGTGGCCCCTGCAGGGCAAGTGATCGCTCAAACTGTCGCTCCTCCAACTGCATCCGACTTAGGAATCACCCAGGAATTCAGAAAGGTGCAAATTCCAGCTTTGACACCGAGATGAGACATGAGTGGAACAGGAGGAGGATTCAACTCTGCTGTGAACAAGCCTGTTAGGTCACCTGATGAGAGAGCTGTGACTCAGGCTTTCCGAAACCCCGACTTTCCTCTCTGAAGCTGCCAGGATGACCCGGAGCGCAGCGACTCGCCAGAGACGTTTCCGAGGACGCTCTGACTGAGGAATCCACCTTGCTCAACAGGAGCCCCTGACCCTCTGGCCCAGTGCCCCACTGCCCCGGGTCTGTGTCCCTCTCCTCAGCTGCCCCGAGCCCCCTCCTCTCCCCTCCCACAGGGCCAGGCCTTCCCCACACCCTGTCCGGCTGGATATCCTCCTGAGCTGTCCCTCTCACGGGCCCTGCTGCCACTCCCACTGGGCCTGGAGTCCCGTTTACAGGTGGCAGTAAGGGGTGGAGGAAAACAGAGGAGGTGTCACAGGATTGACCCACTGGGAGCTGGGTTTAGAAGGGATTAGCACACCCACTGGAGAAGCCTGGCTCCTTAGCCGCCAGTGCCTAGGTAACAGCTTCAGATCGAAGCAGGCAGCAGACTGCTGTAGGCGAATAGAGCCCAGACCCAAAAGGTGAAAGGTAAAGATTTGGAGACAGAGCCCTTCTGGATCTCCTGTCCCTTTCAGATCTACACAGTTTATTCAAAACCATCACCAAAGCCCTGCTCCCGAGGAGTGAGCCCCTCCCAGAGAGAAGCCATCAGCGTGTCTCTGCACCGGCAGGGGGCATCACCCTGCCCGCCTGTACCTATGCAGGTGCTTCCTTCCACTGCTCTCTCCCTTCACAGGGCAGCAGCCTCCTGCTCGCAGGTGACCTGCACCTGCAGGGGCTTTTCTGCACTGACCTCCCTCAGCAGAGGTCACTCTCCACAAAGCCACCCACCTGCAACCATGCAGGCCTCTCAGTAAATTTGTCCCTTTCGGGGCAGCTACCTGCCCATCTGTGTCTTTTACTCTTCTGGCCTTTTCCCTAATAATGTCTCACAGAGAAACTTGCCTGGCAAACTCAAAAGACCACATCAGTCAGGATCACCCACTTGTTTTTCTGCTCGCTCACCCCCATGGGCCTGGAGGTGTGTCCTTCGAGTCTGTGGGCCCAGGACCAGGCCTCCCGGCCACCCTCATGGTGAAGGGAGGGTCAGCGTCTTCACAGTAGCAGTAAAGACACAGAGGCGGTATCCTGCAGTCTTCTGGCCGAGTGTACTTTCTAGAACCCACTTCTGAAAACAAGCCTGACAAGGTTCCTGTTCCCTGACCTTCACAGGCTCCCTGGCCAGCCCAGCCCCTTCTCGGGACTGGTACCAGGCCAGCCCTGTGTTCCCATGGACCAGGCCACACTCCATGGAAAACACAGAGCTCAGAAGAAAGACTTCCTCCCCTCCCTTGACTCTTGGCATCTGCCCACCCGTCCACAGTCCCTGATTGGAAGGACTTGAATGCCAGCAGGCAGCTAAGCCCCTCTTCCCCCGGGCCACCTGGGGTTGGCCTGAATGGTCAGACCCACTGGGTCTTAGAGTCAGGAAGTTGCTGGCCACAGGGTCAGCTAGGCCCATCTTAGAAAAACAGCTTGCATTGTTCTGGCACACAGAATAATAGCTCCAGTTACCCTAAGGCTGCTGGAAAAACAATACCTGTGCTGACCCCCTCCATCCCCACAACCAGCCTTCTGGCTCCTGCTATGCCAGCTAGCATCCAGCTCCTGCTGAGCTGCACTGCTGGACACTGGACGAAGGCAGAGGCTATCACGTTGGGACGGCCCCCCGACCTGAGCCCCCGCCCTGCATGGACTAAGTGTGAGACGGCATAGATGAGTGACATGCACCCTCTGGAATTTCTATCATCACGTGCACTCTAGTGGAGGTATTGCCTGGCCTGATGCCCCTCCCAGAAACCAGCTCTGGGAAGCACTCTTGTTGCTCACCAGGAGAAAGCTCCAGGCCCTTCCCAGCGCTGTCAGAGAGGCCCTGGGCCCACCACTGCCCCAGAATCAGGGACACGCGTCACTGTGGTGCCACCCTGGGCGAGCTGGGCTGGGGCTCACACTCCCTCCAGGCCCCTCCACAGCTCCCTGTGGCATCCCCCGAGCGTGGGCATCTCCCGCTCTGCAACTGAGCTCACCGGCATGGCACCTGGCACCTGGAGGAGAAGTAGGTGACATATGCCGGAGGAAGTGACCAGCTCCAGGCTGGCTGTTTCTGGGAAGGTCCCAGCATAGAGGAGACAGACCGGACCACAGAAAGCCCAAGGAGGACAGTGTGGCCCACTGAATTTCAAGGCCAAGGGTGAGGTCTGGCTGGCCCGAGGGCAACTGTCTATCTCCTGTGCGCCTCTCAGTTTTATCTTATTTTCAGACCAATATTCGTCTCACCAGATGGTTGCTCCAAAGGCGCTGGGCATCTTCCGGTCACCATTAAATTCTCAGCTGGCTGTGTCCACGTGATGGCCAGGGGTGGTCACTCCTGAGACCTGGCCTGGGCAATGCCACAGCGTCCTCTTTGCTCTCAGTGACCTTGTGCTAAAGTCACGCTGGTTCTCAGTCACGACTGAGTGAGTGTCGTTGTAGGAAACCGTTGTCTAAACTACATGGGACATCTGTTTCGTTTCTCTGTTTGTTGCTTTTATTCTGTCTCCTCCTCACATCCAGAGATGAGGATAGACACCCCGGGCCAGGAAAAGACACAGCTGGGAGCTCGGAGAGGAGCGAAGGAGCCTAGGGGCAAGGGGTTCACTCTGAGGTGAACAGGGGGCTCCCAGAGTGGCGGGAGCTGGGACTGGGCCGGGGCCAGGAAGACTGAGCCCCGTGCCATTCCCAGCAGAGGGAGGTGGGGGCGCTCCCAGCTGGGTCACCAGTTTCTGTTATGTCAGCACAACACAGGAGTTTTGTCATTGAGAAAAACAAACTTTGTGAATCATCACCATTGGGTTCATTTATCTATGTTTGTGAAGTATGGAGGACTGTGCATGGGGCGTTCGCAGTGCGGAGCTGAGCAAGGAGCCAGCGCTGGCAGAGACGTGATGGGAAGGAGGAAGAAGAAAGCAAGAGTGTAGAGTCTAGGTCACCCCGCTGGCCCCCCTCCAACCCTCGCCATTTCCTGCGGTCATGGATCTGACCCAGCCCTGCCCCCGGGCTCCCACATAACTGGAGGAACCAGAACTCTGTGGTTTGTGTGGGCGGCTTTTCTCCCGAGCCTGTTGAGAATCCTCTGGGATTCTCCAGTAAGTGGTGCGGATAGGAAGACCTATGACTGCCTGTGGCCTCTGTTCTCCCATGGGGGAGAGAGAAAGAATGTCACTGCCCGGAGTCCCTGAAGCAGGACACCACCACCTGAACCACCTGAGCCAGCACAGCCTGGACCTTCCTCCTGAACCAGCTGGAACTGTGTTTTGTCTTTGCCAACAAAATAGGAGCTTACTAGCATAAAAGTAGTAGAAATGCGAGGCTCTGTGGGATCTTAGAGTCAGAGAAGTTGCCAGAGAAACGCGCCACATCCCGGGACCTGGAAGATCCAGCCCCGCCCCCAGGAGGCTGTTTCAGGCCCTCCGGTGTCGCTCCGCCAGCCCAGAGCAGGTGCGTACGTGTGCTGTGTGTGTGCATGCTGAGGTCAGGGCTACAGGTGAGAACTGCCTCTGCCCAAGGACACAAAAACACTGATTTAAAAAGACACCTGCACCCCCATGTTTATTGCTGCTTTATTCACAACTGGAAAGACATGGAAGCAGCCCAAATGCCCAAAAGTGGATGACTGGGTTAAAAAGATGTGGTACAAAAGCATAATGGAATATTACTCAGCAACCAAAAAAAAAGAAAAGAAACACATACCTCAGCAACATGGATGGAGCTGGAAAAGATCATGCTTAGTGAGATAAGCCAGAAAGAAAAGGAAAAATACTAAATGGTTTCTCTCCTAGCAGGAGTATAACGGAACAGGCGAGAAAACAATAATAATAATAAACAGCTATATACCAGAGACATTTTGTGGGGGTGGAGTGGGGAAAGGGATCAAAAACAGTGGGGAGAGGGAAATGCACTGGACTATGGTGAGGGCACACAGGTAACCTGGTGATGGGAAGCCCAAAGGGATGACAACTAGGATGGAAAAATACACAAAACGATGTAAAAGTAAATTATTATATTATTAAGAAAAAAAAAGAGCTGCGTCTGCCTCTGGCGCTCCGGGGTCTTGGCTCGCCCTAGTGTCTTCCGCCTCTGAATCAGAAGCCTGCAGATACACTTCAGGGGGACGTGAGGGTTGGAGATCGGGGAGGGGCTGCAGGTGACTGTGGAGCCTCACGTGGCTCTCTGTGAACGGGGTACTCGTGAGCCTGAATCTGGGCTCCCAGCCGTGAGCCTGAATCTGGGCTCTGCTCACTAGGGGAGGCCTGGGAAGGACCCCAGTTTCCAGCAGTGTGGAGGCAAAGGCCACGACCAGGCCCAGTCTCAGCACGGTGGGGCCAGTCTCTCTACACAGGACCTAGAAAGTGCGGCTGGGCGCGGCGGCTCAAAGGGCTTTCCTGTGTCAACAATACCAGGGAAGTAACAGCACATCACACTAGTCACACGCCCTCTAATCACGGTGAGCCCGCTCTGTTCTGAGTAAAACTGTCGCCCTACAGGTCAGATAAGGCTGGGTAAAGTCCTGAGCAGTAACGCCTGGTGCACGGCAGAGTAAAGGTTAACTCTTACTTTTAGATGACAAGTGTAACAAAGCGCAGCTTGGAGAGTTCTGAAGAATCCTATCCGCAGGCCCCTGCCTGCCTTGGACATTTATCTAATGAGTGAGAAACCATCAACACAACCCATGTGTCCCTCAGAGCTCACTGTGGCTCTATTGACCGTGGAGGACCTTGGAGCAACCTGATGGCCAGCAGCCCATGCCAGGAGCGAGAGATGGCTGCGCCATCTCTTATAGTCAGGAGAAAAGAGGAAAGGCGGCCATTTTCAACAGAATAGAGGAAGTTGGAGAGAATTATCCGTAGTAGAGCAGGTGAGAACTTGCTGTGTACATAGTGGGGTATTTACGTAGCAGGTGATTCAATAGTATACAACACTTTTAAAAGCCAGTGGGCGTCAATAAACATAAACACCAGGAAGGAGCAAGAGACGGGACAGGGAGGTATAAAGGTTAAAAAATGACAAGTCTGGAATTAGGACAGCAATGAAAGAAATCAAAATCAGTAACCAGAAACAACTATCTGAACATGCTTTGGGAAAGAAGAAAATATTTTTGAAAAATATGCAACAGAATAATTTAGTACCAAAAAAATGCATGAATTCAATAATTTTAATGGTGCTCTAATATGTACCCCGGCAAAATAATTGTACACACAAGCGTATGCTCTCTCGTGTAAATGGAAAGGAGAAATAAGGCAAACAAAGCAAAGTCCCTGCTCTTGTAGATCTTTCCTCTTGCTGGGAGAGACAGACAACAGAAATCTAATTAATTAATGAACCACCTAACTTTAGACGGAGGTAAGCGTTGTCAAGAGAAAGATAAGATCTCCAAGGGAAAAAGTCTCCACAGAAATGAGAGCCAGTCATGGGCTCCAGGCTCTCCAGCGTCTCAAGGGAGGGGCAGGAAGAGAAACGAGCAAAAGAGGCAGAGATTGGCCATTGAAGGAGGAGACTCGTGAGGGCGGAGGGAGGCTGCCCCAAAGAAAGGCTGGTTAAGGCAGGTTATAGACAGCCGGGGCTGATCTTTGCATTTTTCAAGATGGGGACTGTTCATGACCTTATGACAGAAGCTTCACACAGCAGTGGCAGCGAGATAAAGGGACCAGGAAGGAAGGAAGTTAATTCAGCAAGTAATTTTGTTGAAGACCTTTGCACAAGACAAGGCAGGAAAATTGGGCAACAGTTGGAGGAAGTTGTGAAAGTCAAAGATTATTTAGGGAGCTTTTTTTATTATTATTATTTTTGAGACGGCAGATAAGAGCATAGTAATACTTTGGAAAACACAGAAAAATCACAATTAAAGAAGATTGGAGAAAATTTCATTAGATAAAAGGTCCTTGAATAGCAGAAGCGGATGGAGCACAGTGAACAAATGAGAAACGCCTTCTACTGGGGTGAGGGATGGTGGTTCACGTTCTGACAGACGTGAGGGGTGTGAAGAGAGTCCCGTCTTGCTCTTGTGCCTGAATCTGAGCGGACACCTGTCTGTCAGTTTCCTCCGAGTGTACAGGTATAAGTAGGAGCTTCCTAACTGCCCACAGAATTCACAACAAATGGTTAGGATTAGAAAAGTGTTGTGTACCCTTAGAATTAAGACTTGCCATTATTGGCTTTGCTTTATGGATGACTTTTCTTGAGATCATCTTATCTTAAAACTTACTATTTTAGCTAGTAAATGTCATTGTTGGCTTATATACATATGCATAGGCAAAAAAAAAAAAAAAAAAAAAACACCATGGAACTATATCCGTCCATGAAAGGCACAGTGAGGTGATTGCAATCTCATGAAAAGTTCAAAAATTCTCCTGGGTAGAAGAGGAAGGGGGAGAGGAACGTTTTTATAGTGTTCTGTCTTGAAGCCCAGTTCCTGGGAATTTAGCTTAGTGATTACTAAGGACATACATTCTTCTGAAAAACACTCATGTTTTAAGAGAAAGACCAGTATCTGGATAGCTGAAGCTCCCCCTCACCCCCACCTCTCTCCTGTATGCCTGTGACTTACCCTGGCTGAGATCCCGCTGCTCTCTGAGATCCCACCCCTCCGCAAGCCCCATCTCTGAGATCTCATCTCTCTAGGGGTCCAATGCTCCTAACAGGCAAATGTTAGAGGGTGCCGTGCCGTGGCTGGCTTTCATGTTCATAAGTAGAAGTCTGGGCCTACAGTAGGTGCTTAATCAAGGTCTATTTCCTGTCATTTCATTTGGGTTTTTAGATTAGTTAGGTGAATTGACCATTGCTGAGTCAATAAGCTGAACTTCACAGGCGACTATTAAATTTCAGGAAGCCTCAAGAAACTGTTTCATATAAAATCACAAAATTGCTCTTACGCTCCAAGTCTTATGTATGAATATGCTTCTCCATGTATACTGTCGATCCATTTGTGCTGGACACACAGACAGAGTGCTAGCATCGTTTATCTGGATGGCAGATGGTTGGGGGTTTGATCATTGTGGCAATGGTAGGCAGTATATTACTTCTGCAGTTGGTTAAATCACAAGGAGAGTTTTTTTATGTAAAAGTCCCTGTGAAGATACCATAGAGACAGGTACAGGAATAGTTAAAGATCGTAGAAGCACATGTGGAAGAAGGATAATCTAACAACTAAATATTTCATTGCACATGTCTATATGCTCCATAAGGCATAGCAAGAATAACAGAAGTGAGCTTCAGCACATTTTGTATTACAGCAAACTCCATGGACTGTGCATTATATCCGTGTTGGGAGACCATGGTCTGCAGGCCACGTCCAGCCCAGAACTGTTTTTTTTTTTTTTTTTGTAAATAAAGTTTATTAAGGTATATCCATCTGTCCAAGCACTATCTAAGGTCACTGCACAGTCAGTGCAGCAGAGCTGAGTAGTGCAAAAGGGACCATAAGACCCACATGGCCAAAACCACTCTCCCGAGACCTGTGTGATACTGTGCCGGGCACAGTTCAAAGAGAGCTTTATGCTGTGTCCACAAAGTCAGTTTTAGCTACATGCAACATAAGACTCAATTAAATATGGGAAAATGATCAACTGTCACAAGTAACAAGGTGGCCGTATAGAGCCCCAGGGTGAGTAGCTTTGACAGCCAAATGTCATCACCAAGAGTATCATGGATCTTCCCTTCTTCCTGTTCATATCTCGTCAGTGTGAGTAGTTCTCATTGCGCCAGGATGGCTGTTCCGGTCCCAGCTGTCACACGGAGTGACAGAGTCTAGAGGGAGAGACTCAGGCATCCTCATGCCATGTCTCACTTGCAGTATGAGATGAGCCTCCCCCGCCCCTGCCAGCAAACTCCTCCTCAGGGAGCACTGGTCAGGCTCAGGTCACGCCTATTTCCAACCATCCTCATAAAGACAGAGGGTGGAAACGACACATGAGTGAGTGGCGTCAGGGAGCCTAGGCTGGCCCCAGTGCCTGATCACACAGAGGGTCATGAAGATGGGCTGGCACCAGACCCCTTCATTCTCCAGGCTGAGGAAGAACCCACTTTCTCTGAAACATAAGAAGAGAAAACCGGGACTCTGTTAGGGATCCCAACAGAAAATATAAGCCCGACAATGCCACTGCAACTTCAACCAAAGTAATGAACAGCCTTACAAGCGACAAGTTTAACTGAGCACTAAACTGTCAGTGCCATGAAGGCAAAGGACTACATTTGGGCCTGTTCCCACAGTCGCACCTGTGTTAGACAGTGCTTCGCATACAGCGGGAGTCAGTAGAGACTTGTTGAGTTAATTGCTGATCAAGGCTACATGTACTGCCACGTTGGGTAAGAGCAGTCTGAGAAAGGCCATGAGGCAGTAAAAAGGCAACAGTGACACAGCCCCATTGTCATACACCTTGGTCTGAGTGACTCACCTGTCCACACGGAGCTAGTGAGAAGAGTGAATGGGAAGTGTCGGTTTTGGGCGTGGCCACCCAGCTGTGCAGTCAGGGCCCACACCCGCTAAACCGGGGGAGCAAGTCCCTGCCTTTGCACAGCTGCCCTGCACGGAGGGCTAACCCCTGGATTGCCTCCATGTCTCACCTTACACCCAGGCAGCTGCACAAAGAGACACAAGATTCCCCGTTAGAGAATGACACACATCCCTTTCAAGAGGTGTTGATGGCGGCTGCTGCCTCTACACATGCTAATGCCCGTAAGAACTAACACTCAGCAGCTTGAGGACATGTCAGGTGGGTGCATCCTGTGTGTCCTCATTGTAACTACCAGATACTGGGGTCATCAGCGAACCTCCAGACAAGGCCCACATAAGTCACCCAGGGCCCATGACTCAGGAAGGGCTATTGGGGGAAAGGTGACCTCTAAAGGGCAGAGGAGTGAGGCAGAAGAAGTTGAGTCCCAGCAGTCCCTCACCTCCTCACCCACTCAGAGCCGACCCTGGGCTCAGGGGACTCTGAGAAGCGTCTGTCCAAGGTAGAAATGCTCCAACCACCACAATTTTTGATGTTCCTGATGGATTCAGAATGAAACAAACAAACCTGATAAGTGGAAAGGGACTAGAATTGCTGGTGAGTGAGGGGACGTGAGGTAGCAAAGCAATGGCAAATTAATGCCTTATTAAATACATACCATGACAATGAAGCCAATCCTAAAAACATTTCCATTTAATATTGACTCACTTTAAAGACAAACATATTGCTGTAACGAATATCTCAAGACCAAACTTAAAAAATAATTCACTAAGTCACTACAACAAGAGTCTCTGGAAATGGCTGTAACTTTACATTGCTATGAGAAGCTGTTTTTCCCAGTTCTGTAAGTTTACCCATTGCTGCTTGGGTAATTCATTTCGAGGCAATGCCAAAGGTCTAAACTTCAGGACTATGCTTGTTGTAATAACCACAACCACATACTAGCACTAATCTACTCACTAATTAATAAACATTTACTATGATCCAGGAACTTCCTAGAGACTGGGCATGGAGACATTGGGAGGCAGCCTGTGAGGAAGACAAACAATAAATAAAATAGTGAAAGTAAATAGTTCTATTACTTCATGTTATATTAGGTGCTTTGAACGAAAAGCTCTCTCTAGGTCACAGTTTCCACATTTATTAAGAGAGAGGCTGAGAAAGGGATGTCTTCATCAGCCTGGTCAGCTAAGCACTTTATACAGAAGAGCACGCTCACACAAGTTAAAACAGAGATGTGAAGGGCAGAAGGATCATCTGTGAAACACACACGACAAATCTAGAAGCAACCACTCAAGTCCTAGAGATATGAAGTTAGATGTGGGAAGGGATAAGAGCAAAGCTGGAACCTTCCTTCAACAGATCCAGAGCAATTCACAAGGTGAAGGGCCACTGGAGCACCCACTTTCACCCAGTATCTTCAAGGGTGAGAACACAAGAGATGTTACCAGATCCACCTGGAGCAAGGAGTGAGTGATCCTTCTGGAGTCTTAGGAATGGCATCTTATGAAGTCAGATAGCTGCACTAATTTCCAGAAATGCGTGTGAGCTGAGTCAGAAAGTTCTCTTCTCATGGCCAGGCCGTGACCCGTTCTGTCCAAGGAGATGAACAGAAAAGGTACACTCAGTCTTGCCCTTCAGCGGTCATGAATCTAAACCCCAGAGAGACACGTGTATTTGGCCAGTGAATAATGCCCGTAATAAACAACAACTTGGACGGAGGCTGAGGCTCTGGGAAGGAATGAAGGGCGGACACTCACCTCCTGGAATGGATGGCAGCTTGGGCTAGTGATCTGGACAAAGTCACCTGCCCTGGAACCAACAGGACACTAGCTTTCATTTGTTTATCTCTGTGTTGGCTTGGAAGCATGCTTTTGGCTAGAAAGTTAGGGCATCTTGGGTTTCTTTTCCTCACTGCACTAAATCTTGGGGCTTCTCACACCAGGATCCCTGGGAGAAGCAGAGAGCTCAGACAAGCACGAGGCTGAAAACTCCGGGAGCTGCTGGTGTCTGAGCTAAAGCGTAATCAGGGCACTGTCAGGAATATGAGGAGAAGGTGACTTTGAAGGAAAGGTTGTCACTCTCCTTTGGTTCTGCAACATAAATTTTAAGAAAGATATCAGGCTATTTGACAAAGAATTGGATCACAGGAAGTAGATTTTTCCTTTAGAATTCTCACTATCTTAATGGCTCCCATCAGTATTACTAACCTTCACAGCCTTCCCAAATACCTCTGGTTAGATATGTATTCCAGTATAAACATAAACACGCACACCCCGAAATGACTCATATTGCCCATTTCTTGAGTCTTACATTTCCACTACATCTCTTTAAATCAACAGCACAATCTGGATAAATTCTGCAATAGTTAACATTTTTCAAATTCCTTTTTGGAGAAAAAGCAAGATGCTATCTCGACAATTTGCTACAACATGTCATGGGGTGTGGGCAGAAGTTTGCCCTGAAATAGATGTGTGCTCTTTGGAAATAAATATGTAAAGTGTCTATTAAAAAGACAAAGTGTTTCTTAGCAATTTAGTTCTCAAGTTGCTTTCAGACCCATTATCTCATCTCATTCACTCAACAGCACTGGGATCTAGTATGTGGTGTACGATTTACTTAAGAGGAGATGCAGACCCAACATTTCTAAATGACTTAGGCAACAGAAACCCAAAGTATCTCAGTTATTTGCTCAAGGTCATGCATCTGCTTTACATGAAGACAGGTTCTTACTCAGAATTTAGCTCTCTGAAAGCATGCTGCATATTACAGGAAGCCTATTAGTAACAAATAAGGAAATCACTACATAAATGGGCAACCAAAAATTCAGCCCAAAATTACCGGTTGAATACCCTTCTTTATCACAAAGAATAATGACACATCTCATTTCAACCATACAAAAATCCAGGGACATTAAGACAAAGAGTTCTCAATTTCAGGAGGACAGAAATCAGAATCCAAAGTTAGTGGAAGCTGAACCTTTAATACTCATTTAGACCATGAGTGTCTCAATTTAAAGTTTTCTTATTATTTTCTGTGCCCCAGGATCAATATGTTGAATGAATTAGAGGATTCATTTAGAATGAGAAAAAAATATTTAGTGTTTGAGGCTTCAGTAAAGACCAGCTGAGACCTGATTCTTTCCTCATATTAAGGACAGCATGTCATTCCACCTTAAGGAAATGACTTTGACACCATGTCACAGATGCAGTGAGAAGCTTCAGCAAGCAGGAAGACCTGGCACTGAATACCAACCTAGCAAACTGTGAAATTCTGCTTACATGTCTTAACATAAATTAGTACCAAGTGTCAATTTTCTCATTTTTAAAAAATATTTATTTATTTACGTATACAGAGCTGGGGTACAAACCAGAGGTGCAGGAGCGGTGAGAGGTTTCAGCAGAGACAGAGCGGGGAGCAGAACAGGCAGATCGACAAAGCACACTGCTGAGGGGAGCAGCAGGCGAGACAGGAGAGGTCTGCCGCGCCATGTGGGTCACCTCCAGGGCAGGGGATTGAACTCGCACTGAAGTGGCTATGGCTCGCTAACAGTGCTGAGAGTTAATCTGCTGTGTCACCAAGAAGGGCCCAATTTTCTCATTTTTAAAATAATGATAGCAATACCTCCTTTGTTGAAAAGTTGGAAGGATTCAAGCTAATACATTGAATGTGCCTAGCTAGCTGACAAACTTTGATAATCTCTCTTCCTGTTATGGAAACAAAGGTTTAACCCCATAACCAAAGTCCTTTTCAGTAAGGAGCTCCACCAGATCCAATTCCTTCTGCAGAAGCTTTTGACCTGATTTCCTACATCTTCTCGACCAATCATCCGGCTCCTGTGGTCCTCAGGTTGCCTTGCTGTGAGAAGAGGAACAAAATGAAAAAATGGAATTGGATTTCACGACTTCAACCCTCTCTCCAGTTCCAGCACGCATTACTGTCTCATTTGAGTGCCTATCTCTTTTTTCACACGTGAAATTTATTGTCTGAAGAAATCTTTCCTAGTTCCACAGTCCTTTCCGGAAGTCTAGACTCCATTTCACATCACCAAATATGATTTCTGACAGTAGCCGGGCTGGTTACTGATCTCAGGAGTCTGAGGAAGATGGTGTTGATGGACTGTCCTGAAAAAACATCAAGACGTTACAGAACTAAGTAGGTGAAGACAGAGCAGGTACAGGAAGCACATGGATGTAATCTGACACTTTAGCAGAAAGCAAATATGGGCCACAGCCAGGGAATCTGGGTAGACACATGGAGGGGCACGGAGGCAGCACAAGTGCTTAAAAGTCGGCATTAAAGATGACAGAGGTGGATCCCACGCCTAGGTATCTACCCAAAAGACACAAAAACACTGGTTCAAAAAGACACCTGCACCCTCATGTCTATTGCTGCCTTATTTACAACTGGAAAGACATGGAAGTAGCCCGAATGCCCAAAAGTGGGTAAAAAGATGTGGCACATACACACAATGGAATATTACTCAGCAACCAAAAAAAAAACCAAACACATGTCTTTTGCAGCAACATGGATGGAGCTGGAGAAGATGCCGCTTAGTGAGATAAGCCAGAGAGAAAAGGAAAAATCCCGGATGGCTTCGCTCATAGCAGGAGTATAACGGAGGAGGCGAGAAAATAATAATAACAATGAGCAGCTATAGACCAGAGACTTCTTATGGGGCCCGGCGGGGAACGGGGTCAAAAACAGTGGGGAGGGAAATGCACTGGATAATGGTGATGGCACACGGTGATTTGGTGATGGGAAGCCCATGGGGATTGCAACTGAGATGGGAAAATGCACAAAATGATGTAAAACTATTATATATATATATATATATATATATATATATATATATATAATAGAGGGAGCTGGTAAATAGTCCAATTTGCCCTGAAGGAAGTAGGCCTTGCAGATTATTTTCTGCACTAGCTCTTAATTATCTTGGCTTCTGGTCAGGCCTTCTCAGCAGAAGCCTGAAGCTGCCAGTGGAGGAAGACCGTGGGAACGGGTAGGGCATGCGCAGTGCTAATTCCGTCACTCTGTATACTCTCGCTGACTTTGAGTCATCAAATGAAATACTTAGGGGCTGTCCACTTCATGCAGGATTTACAAGCACTGCAAGAAGATGCTAGTGAAAGCAGCCAACTCAAGTAGTTGAGTATATAACTTACACAAGATAAAATTGGTCAGGGGCAGTGCTGGGCCAGGGCAAGTGTGGGGGTGGAGGAGTTGGGGTAAAAGTCTGCTCCAAGAGTGGTTCAGGGACCCAAGATAATGGCAGTTCCGCTACCCCAACCGTAGGCTCCCGCAAAAGTGAAGAAGACTTGAGGTGTTGTGGGTGGAAGTTTCTCCTGGTGCATCCCACGTTGCCTTTGGGGCGAAGTCTGTTCTGTGCCACACCTGACGCAAGGATGTGGGACGAGCTGGCTTGGCTCTGTGACGAGAGGAGACGAGGACAGCTGCATGTTTTCAGCTGGCTTGGGGAGCGGAGATCTGCAGGACGGCAGGACGGCAGGACAGCACTGTGGGCACAGCAAGAGACTGATTTGCACACTAGCCAGTGCCTCCCATCCAGTCAGAGAAAACAAGGGGAGCAAAGGACTGAGGGCACGGGGGGGGGGGTCTTCAGTTCACAGCTAAGTGTCATCAGGGAAATGCTCTATGTAGGAATGAGATGCACTTAGCAGGATGAGCCTGGGGGAGGGAATATCATGGAAGATCCCACAGTGACGTCACAAAAGCCCATCGAAAATGTGCCCCATTGCCAGCTGACTCCTTGGTGAGATTTTCAAAAGAGCCAGAGTGAGACATGAGTTCGCCAGAGGGACCTTCCTGACCGGCTCAGGTGGCCCCCGTCCCTCTCTGTGCCTGGCCAGGTGCTGGGCACAGACTCAGAGGGGGCTTCTGCCCTTGGGTCTGTCTTATCCCAGCTCAGCACCTGACCCAGCTGAGGGTTCAGGGTTACTGTGGAGTCTTCATGCAGACTGAGATCCCCACAGCCCCATTGAGAACATTCTGGGTGGAGATGAATAACAAAGATCAATAGACAGTGAAAGCCAGAAGGGACATTAAAAATAACTGAGTCTACATCTTCCTTATTGAAGAATTGGACTGGGGAAGGGAACGGATTTCTAAGATTGCAATATAAAACTCAAAACATGTTTTCAAATGCAAAATAGTGACTTTTCAATAGGATGTTGCCAAACTCGGTACCCTTTAAATGGTATTATTTAATTGTAAACAGATTTTTTTGGCATTTACTATTATTTGTTACTTAATATTGTCATTTTCTCTAATTAGCAAACGCTGTGTGGTGTTAATTGCCAAGACGCATTATATGAGCATATTCCCTAAAGCTGTGTGACAGAGAAATGCTAATGTCCTGAAAATATGAAGATAAAGAGTTATCAACATCAACTGAAATAGACAAATGCCAATTTAGTTCTCAGTAGACTCTTGAGTAGGCAAGTGGAAAAGGACATGAACACAAAAAAGGAGAAATCAATGGTCTCGAAGGGAGCTGAATTTGAATGAATTGAAAGAATGTGAAAGTTTTCTTTTTTTCTTTGCAAACGATATTGATTTAAAAATGAGAATGTTACAATCTAGTATTTGAAAAGGTTCAGGGAAATAGATATTCTCCTCACTGAGGAGTATTGTATCAAAGACTCATTTTGTTTTTCACTTTCTTTGTCTCTTTTGACTTAATATTTCCAGGTCTAGGAATTTTTCTTAAGGAAATAGTCATGTCTGAAAAGCATGTAACTTCAAAACTATGCTATTGCTCTATAACTATTAACAGATAAATATGTATATATGAGACAGATAAATACATGATATATGTACATTAGCTATATATGTAGGTGGCATGTATTTACAATTATACAATATGTATTGCATATTAACATGCTTAGAATAATAGGCAATAAATTAAGCCATCAAGGGTATTCATGCTCTAGCTTGACTGGACTATGAGAAAAATATCAAAGGTTCTGAAGCATAGGCGTCCACATGTTAAAGCCAGCGCTAATGGAAGACTTAGCTTTGGTAGAAATGATGCCTTGATTTTAGTCCTATTGCAGACATTAACACATTATACAAGCCTTGGAGATCCAGAATTTCTAGTCTCTATGAGACAAAGACTCTCCTGTGCCCTGTGAAACTAATCATAAGACTATGACCAGTGTGACTAATAATAAGAGAGAAAAGACAGCTTTCAAACAGGCATTTATAATGTTATCTGCTAGGGAGAAAATGCTGTGAAATTACCAAGAAAGGAGTTGCATTGGATGAAAGAACGAGCAAACTTCTCTGGGCCTCAGTTTCCTTTAAAACAAGACTGGAGTTGACATTTTCCACTGACATTTGATCTTAGGAAACTTTTAAAATTGCACTTCATTCATGGAACACAGAAAACATTTCATGCAGATCGATTCATACTTCTAAATTGTCTTTCAGAAACAGTTACAAATTTTCTTAGTATTAAAGACTAATCTGTAGTCAGCATTGAATAATACTACAAATGGAAAGAAATTGCAGGGTAAGATGTAAAATTCAGCCTGGAGATCTCTGACATAAGGCAGTGGTTGGCTCTTTCAGCCCCAGCCCGCCACCATCACACTTCACCCCCAATCTCTACCCCCTTTTCTTTTCTCCCCACCCCCTTGTGACACTCTGCTCAGACCTCAGGAGACCCCCTGTGGCCTGCCCAACTTTTCTTGAAGAAGATTGTCACCTATTGTAAAAGCCGTTCTTTTAATACATTCAGAATATATGCTTACATTTATTTAGAAAAAAATATTTTATGAGAATAAAAGATTACCATTGTGATTTTTTTAAAGTATCTATTCAAATCTCTCAAATTTCAGGTCATCCAATCAGTTTCATATAGCTGATCATCAAAATCACTAATCCTCTTTCTATTCTGAAGTAGAAGGCAGCAAAAACCCAGAAAAATAAGCTGTAGCTATGGATCTCAGAAATGGAAAACTCCATTCATTGTAAAGAGGAATTTATCTACTGGAGCAATTATCAAACTCTGACCATTCAGCCAAAAGCTTTGTTTAATCTGTACCAAGTCCAAGCACTAGCCTATGTTCAGGTGACGATACAATAACAACAAAATCTTTGTTCATGTGGATTCTAGTGACTATAAGAACTAGACCAAATAATTACACAGATATATAGTAACAATTTGGGAGGCAAGAGGAATGTATAATCAGCAAATCCGATCTCCACTAGTGAATTCAGGGAAATGTGATTTATTGGCTTTAACCTAGGATCATAGGAGGAATGATTAAGAATTAATTCTATCCGAGCCTCATGGAGCCCTTTCTGCTCCTGACACACAGAGAAATGCTAGACCTTCTGGGATTCTGTTTTTTTTTTTTTTTTTTTCCTTTCCTGGAATGCACTAACCCAGAAATCTACAAGCCTACCTAACACCTACAGGTTTAAATATTTATTTAAATGTTGCTTCTTATTTAAATGTCAACTTCTCTATTAAACCATCATTATCTTTGTTTCCAAAGGGTAATCTTCCCCCCCCCTTAAAAACCCACAACTTTTCCCATAATACCTTCCAATTTACCATCATTCTATTTATTGTATTTGCCTCATCTCTAAATTAGTTTGCTAGATATAACTCCACTAAGGAAAATATTTTTTCAGTCTTGCTTATTGATATATGTATATATTCCAAATATTTAGAATGACATTTAGATGTTTAAATAATCAGTTACCTAGTCATTATTAAATATGCAGAGTCAATGTGATTGTATAACATGGCAGAGCAAAATGAGTGGGGCCCAGAGGAAAAGTTACAGCTGTACAGGAGGGGAAAAGAGTTACAATCAACTATCTTACTTCCCATACACCAAAGTTGAAAAAGACGAGTAAAATAAACCTAAAAAAGTAGGGAAAATAGGAAATGACTAAGATATGAGAGGAAATAAATAAAATTGAATGCCAAAATAAGTCGAGAAAATCAACAAAAACAAAATGTTCTCCTTTAAAATGATCACTAGTGGTGATACAGTAATCAAGGAAAAAACCTACATTAATTAAGGGGGCGGGGGAAGGACCAAAATCCCACACACACCAGTATGAGGAGTGAAAGAATATGCATTGTCAATGTTAAGTCAATAAATCCAACAACTCAGGATACAGACAAATTTCTTAAGAGACTCAAATACCTGAAATGACTTCAAGAGGAAACTAAAAATTCTAAACACTTGTATATGTGTTAAAGAAATTAAAATAATAATAGTATACCCAGAGGTCTTCACTTCAGAATTCCACTAAACCACTATGGATGAAAAACACACCAGTTGTGTATAAATAAAATAGAGAAGGAAGTGGTAATTTCCAATTCATTTGAAAAAGTTGACTTAACTTGCAGCATGTTTGTAGCAAGTAGACAATGCCCCCAGATAAAATATTCAAGCTTAAGGCCCCAGGATGTGTGAATACTTTCCCTTATATAGCAAAGGGATTCTGCAGATCTGGTGATTATTTTTTTTTTTAAGATTTATTTATTTGTGCATACAGAACTGGGGTACAGGCCAGAGGCTCAGGGGCGGTGAGAGGCTTCACCAGAGACAGAGCGGGGAGCAGAACAGGCAGATTGACGAAGTACACTGCTGAGGGGAACAGCAGGCGGGTCAGGAGAGGTCTGCTGGTCACCTCCGGGGCAGGCGGGAATCGAACTCATGCGGAAGCGGCTTTAGATTCTCAGTGCTGTGTCACCAGGGAGGGCCAGATCTGGTGATTATTTAATCCACTCACAATTTTCAAATTGTCCAAACACAAAGGATACTGGTAATAATGCTCCACAATGCATTTAAATGCATATTTTCTACTATTTAAGGATGTCGAAAACTCACCACCTGCCTGGTACATACAAACACTTTGTTATTTTCATACGTTGCGCTCATATTTACTTTTTTCTATTGCCCACCTGTGATATACAAGCTGGACCCTGACTTGGGGGGGGATGGGAAAAGCAGACAGTGTATTCTTTTGTGATATGTCTCTTGCTTGAAGATATTTTGTTATAGGGCATTTTTCAAAGAGGATTAACAGGTGTAAAGTTCCTTAATTTTTTTTCTTTTATGATTGAGATGGTTACCTTTATGTTCATATGATTACAGGGATGCAATTCCTTCCCTTCATTCTATACATACAGACTCTAGTGTTAGATTATTGAGTGTAATGTCAGCCAGATGATTCAACCTTGTCCTTAGTAATGCCCCCTCGTCCAACTCTGGGGTTCAATGCTCCCTGTCAATGTGTAGGTCATACTATTTGACTCATTATGGATTTATCGTCTATTCTGCAGTCACATATTTGCTACATTTCAGGCAATATGACACAGTGATAGAAAGTGGGTTTCTAATCATGAGAGACCACCTGCAGTCACATTCACATACCTCTACTCCCACAGCAGGTGACCCAGGGAAAGTACTTACCACTGTTCTCTGCCTCCATTTCCCTCATCTGTCAAGTCAGACTGCTTCATAGGATTGTTGTGAAAATGGTCTGAGTTGCTAGCTGTAAATGATAAATGATGTTAACTATTACAATAATTTATGTTAATTTTTGCTTAACTTTCAAGACTTATACTTTCACTGATATTTAACATTGTTATTTTCCATTTTATTTTGTGTAATTTCCTAAGCTTCTCTGATTGTGTTTCTCATCACATTCACTCTCTCAATAAAAGTTCCCTAATTAGAAGTTCTGTGTCTGGATCTAGTATTGTTCCCGTTCTTCCTATTTAGCCCAAATTTATCTCCATCCATGCCTTGGCTAATAGACTAGCATTTCCTCTCTTTAAGTTACAGAAAGTAAATATTTTAGACCTTGTGGGTTGCATATGATTTCTGATTCATGTCTGTCTTGTTCTAGTTGGGCTTTTAGAACAAAATGCCATCCCTCTGATGGCATATAAAAGAAAGGGGTTTAGCTCTGGAGGCTGGAAGTAGGATGCCTGGGGTCAGGATGCCAGCAGGGAAGGGGTCCTCTTCCTGGTGCAGGCTTCTGAAGTCTTCACCAGGAGCTAGGGAACTGTGGAGTTTCTCTCACAAGAACACTAATCCCCTTCAGGAGGGATCCCGCCTCGTGGTACAAGTGCCATCCAAAGACGCCCACCTGCAAACGCTGTCTCCTTGATATTAGGATTTCCATGCATGAATTTGAGGGAGAGTGGACCAGAAATGTTCACATCAGAGTGAACACTCCTAAACAAATTAAAGATAGAAATAACATTCTTAGCTTATGGGCTTTCAACAAACATGTGGGCAGATCAGTTTGCTAATTCCTAGAGCTCTTACTCAATAATGATGAGGATGCTAATGTGTGAGTGTAGGGGGTGTGTGTGTGTGTGTTTCTGCTTCTGCCAGAGCTCATTTCTTACGATAGTATTTAGCTGTCTTAGTCTCCATTTCTCTCTCAGGCTTGAAGGCTCTAGAATCAGACCATCCCAATAGTCTCACGACTGGCATCTCAACACCCTGATCTGGCACACCAAGTTTTGAGCTTAAAGCAATGAAATCTCTCGAGATCAAGAGGCGTCTTTCCTTGATCTAGCCCCTTACACTTCCCCAGTCAAAGAAGAGAAGGAGAGTGTCAGTCAAGGGTAGGTTTACCTGAGAGTGTGACTTCTGAGAAGCTCACCTTCATTCTTAGAGTGGGTGAAGGGTCACTCTTAGGAAGGGTCCGCCATGTGGATCCCTCCACACCCCATGTCCTTAACCACCTTGCTCTTCCCCACTCTTCCTTCGACTAAGCAGCCATGTCACGTCACATATGCATGTTATTAATGATCGGCCTTTTCCCTGCTGATCTGCCTGGTGCCGGTTGGCTCGCCAGCCCAGCCTTTGAAGAGCAGACACGGGCTGGGGAAATGGTGCCTTGCACTGGCTGATCTGATATTTCCAGATGTCATTAATCTAATCAAAATTTTATTGGGTGAGCCTTTCAGGATTGTGGCTCATTTTTGAAAAGAAATCACTGCCTAGTCGAAAACAGAGAAGTTAATATCAGTTAGAAGTACGTCCGGTGTTTCCAGCCAGCGCACATATTATCCCTGAGATTTATTTTGGAGTGGTGGTCATTTCCTTTTATTAAAGTCGGAGTTTTCAATTTTTATTACTATTGATAGTAAATTTCAAAGGCGGTGAAAGAAGCAAATATTCTTGCAGACTGCTGTCGACTCAGAGTAGCGTGGCCAGGGCCTGCAAGTCTCTTTCTCACGCAAAGTGATTACTGTTGAGTCTGAAACCCGCAGTCTGGCTTCGGAGCGCTCAGCCAGCTTCCCAGCAGTGAATGAATGCATAAATCCCCGCCATCTCGCAAATGCAGCCACCGAGTGAGGAGTCTGTTCCAGAAACTGCCAGTCACCCACTGAGCTCTTCTATTTCAGGGAGCGCTTGAATAAATTGGGGTCCCCTCGTGGCGGCCACCCCCACAGGTGTGCCGTCTTCCTCGGCAGTGAGAACTTGGAGTTTGGATGCCCAGCAGCCAACACAAGCCTGAGAGAAGAAATTAGGTCCCCGAGGATGCAGATGAGGGCTCTGGAGACCCCAGAGAAGGGCTGCAATTTCAAACTGGGTCAGGGGCCTTGGGCATTTGGGGGTGTGGTGTTCTCAGCAGACTTCCCAGCCTGGTGGGGGCTGAGCAGAGGCTTTCTGTGTCTGTTTTTAAAGCTCGTTTTGCTACAAGTATTTCTCCAAAGCACCAGGCGGCCCAACTTAAGTCTTCACCTAGAAAATAATTCCAGGACTGTAAATTGAGCAAGTAAGGTCAAGTTATAGGGACATGTTAAGGGTTAATGAGGCTTTCTTAGTGCCTAATGTAAATGTCAGGACAACTCCAGGTTGGGAGATAAAGAAAAGGAGATGGGAAATGACTTTAATCTGTTTAAGAAAATGACAGAAACAGTCTCATGCAGACAAAAGACATTAAACAGTTGGTTAATTATTATTACTTGTTCTTTCTTGTTCAGCTGCTGTGTGTGTGTGTGTGTGAACTCATATGTGTGTGCTTGTACGAGTGGCTCAAATATATTACTGAACACTGTGGACTCAGCTCTTACCTCTTTAGATGACATGTGTTGTTTTATCTTGTTGAGGACATTTTAAAAATTTGGGAAATGATAAAAGAATAAATATGTATCTCTCAGAGAGAAAAAAATAGTGTTCTCCCACAGGGAGAAACTTGGAAGGCCAAATAGAGAGCTTTATGCATCTGCTCAGCAGATTGTTTATGCTAGAATATTACAGAAATGTGTTCATGATGACACCAAGACCTAGTGTCCTGGCTCTCCCTGGTGGCATAGCCACTGTGGCATGAGTTTGATCCCCGGCCAGAGAGTGACCCCTCTCTGTCTCCCCGCTGCCCCCCTCAGCAGTGTATTTCAGTAGACCCACCTGTTCTGCTCCCCACTCTGTCTCTGGTGAATCCTTTCACCCCCACACCTTATGCACAGTTTTTGTGTGCTTAAATAAATAAATAAATAAAATAAAAAACCTGATCAGGTGTCGTTTAACCTTGTGGAGGCAGAAAGACAGCTGTCTGAAAGCCAGGACCACTGCAAGAGGGAGGTATATTGCTGCAAGTACCTAGAACAAAAGTCAGAGTGTTTGTGAGTGTTGCTATTACTTAAATTTGCTGAACATGGTTAGCCACCTGCAGTGAGGAATTAGTTGTTTCTCAACAACTTGGAACAAAGGAGTGTATCATGATAGAAACTGACTATAGGTTAAATTCTTATAAATACTTTCAAGTATTATTACTAAAGCCATGAAAAGGGGCATCATATTTCTTGGCAAACATGACATTGCAACCTAAGTTAACCCAATCAAATGAAAAGGAAGCATTTAGATTCAATAGTTGAGAAAAACGTGTGGGTTGAATTGTGTTAACAGCCCTACCCCCAACATCCAATGTATTAGAAGGTGATTTGTTTGGAAATACAATCTTTGCAAGTGTGTTCAGTTGAGCAGAGATGAGTTCAATTGCAGAGGTGGGCCTCTGACCCAATGTGACTGGTGTCCTCATGTCAAGAAAGGGAATCCACGGGGATAGCACCAGGTGACAGTAAGGCAGACATTGGGACACTGTGTCTGAAGCCATGGAATATTAAAGACTCTGGCAGGGCATTAGAAGACAGTATGGAACCGGGAAGGGCCCGTGCATACTTTTGAGGGTCGTAACCTTGGTTCATAATGCTGCATATGACATAGAGGCAGAGGTCCTGCTTCTTATGTACATTCACACACCCCACCTGTGGCCAAGGCTCCCACCACCCTCCATCGGTCTGTAGGGAGCATGACTCTCAGACATCTTGATTTGAAGCTTCTACTACTCAGAACTGTGAAATAACACATTTCTGGCTTTTTTTGAAATCCACCTGGTTTGCGATGCTTTGTTATGACTGCCTTAATGACACACAGAAAGATTTTCTTCTTTTCCTTGGAGAAGAAAAGAGTGCTAGCTACCTGAGAACCATGAGAACAAGCCTGAGAATCAAACAGCCTCAAGAAGAGGAAGAAAACTGAGAGACCTGTGATGGAGACCTGAACTTCCAAGCCTCGAATCTTCTCAAACACTAGCTTTTCTGTATATATATATATATATGTAAAATACTTTCTTATCCAGCAGGCCCAATTGGAATGATCTATTCTGATACTTTCTGTGGAACATCCGCCCCCCCACACACCCACACCCCCACACTCCCACACTCCACACACCCATCCACACACAAACACATCCATGTGCATTCAACCCAACATAGATGTGGTCTTTGATTTATTCACCTGTTATGGTTTCATTTTATCTGTATTCTGCTCTGTTTTGTATAAGGAAAAGTTGTTTTCTAACTGTTTTAATTTCATAAGGATCACTACTGCTCTTTGTGGTGGGTCATAGAGCTATGAATGTATTTGGCATCTTAGAAATCTTAGCTTTATGTTAGCATCTACCACTCTATTTTGCAATTATTCCCTCAGTTAGGAGGTCTCTCTGCTCTTCAGATAAATGTCTTAAATCTGTATTCATAGCCTAAGCTCACAGTATCCCAGAAAGCAATGTCCATTGAATGAGTAAAGAGTGGTTGCAGTTCTTTTATAAAATTTTTGAAATATTATTAACCAGCCCTCCTCTCATTTTTCACTGTTTCTAGTTTTCTTCCTTCAGTCTGTCACTCACAATGACACAAAAGTCAAAATGACATGCTCCATTTATTCCTGCAGTCTTAGGTCTCAAAGTTGTCAGGTAGACTCAGGATTACAATAAAGATTAGAAGTTCTCCTTCCATTACTGTGAATGGCATTCACAGCAATCAATTAGAATTTTCCCACGAGGGATAAATAACTTTGGTGTTTGATGAATGCTCAACTATAGATATACTAGTGATAGTACTGCACCTTCTTCCTTTCTCCTTCAACTATATGCCGTGGTCTGCCAGACCCCTTCTGGCCCAGGTCACTTAGGGCTCCCTACCCCTCACCTCTCATTGGTTCTTCTAGTTGTCCGTCATGCATGTTGCATGAAATTCTCCTTATATTAACACTGAAAGTTCTGTGTTCCAGGAAAACCTTAGACCCAGATTGTAGATTCTTGACTACCAGTTGTGATTACTCAACTTTCTTGTTTGACTATGAAGAGCCTGACAGAACTGAGGGTAACAGTGATTGACCGGCATGTTTGGCATAAAGTTTAAGTATATAGATAAATTAATGGCGGACAAAGTATCACAGCACAGGAGTTTTGGAGTCAGAAAGATGTGAACTGGAATCTTAGATCAGTCATGTACCACCTGCTTCCACATTCCACAAGTTTAGCCTCTCTCTACCTCAGAGAAAAGGGGTGGGGAAAATGGCTGATAAGCTTCACCCCATGAGCTTGTGAAAGCCTTGTGTGTAGAGGCTGTGCTCTGCTGATTATGGAACACTCAGTGTCTTAGTTCAGGCTGCTGTAGCAAAAATGCCATACACTGAGTGGCTTAAACAACAAACATTATTTCCCACAGTTCTGGAGACTGCAGTGTCTAATCTAGAGCTGTCAGGCAGTTTGGCTCCTGGTGAGGACTCTCACCCTGGTTCACGGAGGGTCATGCTCTTGCTGTGTCCTCACAGGGTGCAGGAAGTCTTCCCCTTTCACTGTCTCTTCCTGCGAGGGCACTCCTGCTACTCATGTAGCACCACCCAGGGCCTAACCACTGGCAAGGACCGTACCCCTCAGTGCCATCACACTGGGAAGTAGAAATATGATATTTTCAACTAGAATAATGACATGAACACAACGGAAATCTAGAGAGCCCTTGTCTGAGCTCCCAGACCTGTTGAGCCCATTTTCTAGAATTGTGTCTTTTCATGTTTTTTTTGGCTTCCAATTCCTCATTTTTTAAACAACAGTACTTATTCCCACTTCTTTATTCCCTTATTACATCTAACTGTAATCGTGTTTTCCACACATAAAGTTTCCCAGTTAGAGAATTTCTTCCTTGCGTTTGTTAATGCTTCTCAACATCTGAGTATATCTGTGAAGGAGAATGTTTTTGCAACTCAACATCTATGACCATGACATTCTGTAACAAGACAAAAAGCAAACAAACACACAAAAAAATCTTTCAAGCCACAATTAGACAAATGAAGCCTTTTTAGTCTTTTTAAAAATGATTTCTTGGTATAATGACACAAATCAAACAAACAATAAAAATATGACTTGTGACTGAACACTTATTGTAGCTAAGGTCAGCCCATTCTCCACTCCTCCAAGGAGTCACACAGAGGTACTGCCTTATCAGGACTCCCAGTCTCTTGAATTTACTCCCAGCAGCCCAACCATGTTGAAGTAGGTATGCTATAGAAATACCAACAGACAAGTTCAGCATAAACCAACAACCATGTTGAAGTAGGTATGCTATAGAAATACCAACAGACAAGTTCAGCATAAACCAATTATGAGATAGGAAGTGACCCGGAGAGCAATACTTGTGAAACTGCTTCTCCTGAAGTATCTCACCCCTGTGTGTATTCGCCCTGGTTTCCGTTATATTATTGGTCAAATCTTCTCGTGGGTAAAAAGTGGACGCATCAGTCACCATGACAATGGGGTAGAAAGACAGCCTGGACAATAGATCCTTGTGTCCCCAAAGAGCAGCAATTGCTTGTCTTTGTATTCACAGTATTCTTGAGTGCAGACCCCCCTTCCCACAGGTGTTTATTGAGCATTGTGCACAAAGAGACCAAAGAGATGAGAGTCAAAGGAGGGGTGTCCGGTGGGTGATCTGCATCATAGACTTAGGTAAGGACACTGCAGTTATGTCCGTAATAAGAATCCAGGTAAGTGGGGCAGTGGCTTCATATAAACCATGTGTTGGTCCTAAGAGGGACTCAGGAATGGATCCTGACTGAGTCTGAGAGAAATTCAGAGAAGGTTTCCAAGCAGAAAGCAGCTTTGGCAGCATCTCTGAACAGGGACAGGAAGGAGATCAATGCAAAGGAGACGAAGACTTCTCCTTGCCCAAGGGAGTAGCATTGGCCAGAAGGAGAAGGTGAGAATGTGGAGGACCCTGAGCACTGGGAGAAGGTGTTTGTGGCCAGAGACACACTCGTTTGAGTGAATTTCCACAAATACTTGCGTGGTAAGGCTGCGTGAGGTTTGCAGGCTGTGCTAACACCGACAGGCCACAGAAAGATGCTACTGACATCACAGGTCAATCCACCCAGCATCTCCATGTTAGCAGGTGTGTGATGGGGTGGATATTGTCAAGTTCATGAGGCTACTGTTCTTACCACAGGCTTTCTTGACGCCCACAGATTCAGCCCAGTGTCTCATACATGTGGAAGGAGGTGTGGACATATTTTCTTTCTCAAATGCTCGTAACAGGCTTTCTCTTGCCTGGCTTGGCCTTCAGATGCACACTGGGTCATCAGAAAAGCTAGTTCCAACTTTCTTTGATGCATCAGAAAAGTAACTTTAGGGACCCTCCCTGGTGGCACAACGGGTTAGGACATAGCACTGAGCGCTCCCCACAGCGGCTTGAATGCAAGTTCGATCCCCAGCTCTGGAGGTGACCTACATGGCACAGCAGACCTCCTCTGACACCACCTCCCCACAGCAGTGTACCTCATCAAGCTGCCTTTTCTACTCCCCATCCTATCTCTGGTGAATCCTCTCACAGCCACTGCACCTCTGGCCTGTACCCCAGTTCTAGAGCTTGGCACCGTCAAGGTACCGGGCACACGGGAGGAATACGTGGCCCTCCAGGAACAGAAGAATGGCTGATTCTCGAATGGTCACTGTAACTTTTTGATTTGTTTTCTGATTCTGTTGATGCACAACAAAAAAAATGCTATGGATACTGTGCTTCGTTCTAATGATACTCTTGATAGAAATGTAGCTTCCTCTATTCTCGATACTGACTTACTTCTGACAAACTTCCTTACAATCTTTAATATTATTATACAATTAATTCCTGTATACCAGGTGGCTTGTAAAATGAATGGAGAGACTAATTAAAAGGATTAGAAAGACATAGGGGATAGATAGGGCATTTGTTTAGCAGCACTGAACCTTGAATACACGGTGGTTTCCTAGGGCCCCAACTTGGTTTCTGGCCCCTGGCAACATCACAGAAACAAAAAGAAATTAATGTATTACCTGTCATGCTTCTATTAAAAAAATCATTGTACCCCTATATTTGCTCGCCAAGAAAAACTGTATAAATGCTCTGCAGTCTTAAAAATAAATGACATTCAGATATGCACTCCTAGAAGTCGTGTCTGTCTGTCACTCAACATCATCCTTGTCCACCCTGCGCCAGAATTGCCGTCCCTGAAACTTGTCTCCTGCTCCTGCTGCGCTGGTCCGCGGCACTGTATGAATAAATAAATAAATATTGAAAGGCCCTCCCTGGTGGCACAGTGGGTTAACATGCAATGCTACAAGACTTCTAGATGCAGCCCTTTCTGCATGAATCTGATCACCTCCTGAGCTGGGAGGTGACCCACAGGGCACAGCAGACCTCTCCTGTCTCCCCGCTGCTCCCCTCAGCAGTGGACTTCAGCAGTCTGCCTGTTCTGCTCCCCACTCCTGCTCTGGTGAAACCTCTGGCCTCTACTCCAGTTTTGTATGCATAAATACATAAATCTTCAAAATATATACTGAAAAAAAAAAAGAAGTGAGGGGGTGGGGAGAATGGTGAAGGAGGGAAGGGAAGAAAGGGGCGTCAGTCCCTTAAACATTAACGAGAAGCTCAAGATTCTGTCCAGACAATGCCTGCCAGTGTGGTGTCAGTGTGGGTGTTCATCCCCAGCTGAAAGGATGCTCTGGATTTGTAAACACAGCAGAGGCACCGGATGGACACAGACCCTCTGCTGAATGATCTCCATTGACATTGGAGCATCCGGGCTTGAAATATGCAGGAGAGGCAAGGTTGAACCAAAGTGCATGCCTTAATTCGCACCACACCAACTGAACAGTAAAATGTGATCTAATTTACTATATAATTTGCTTGTTCAACAAAGCTGAAAGATAACTCACTTAGTGCCACTTTGCTTAGAAGGAATCTGGTAACTGACAGTGTTCTTTCAGTGAACAGCTCGCTGTGGATGCCAGAGGAAGCTGTTTGAGCAGAAAATACACAAAATGAAGGGTCTGCTGCCGCCGGATTTGCAGGCCTCTTTTGTCCCATCAAGTTAGGTCTGCAGAGAGGCAATGAAGGCCTCTTGTTTTACTAACTCGAGGAAGTCACTGAGTCTTGCTCCGTGGCACACAGCTAGGGAAAAATGCATTCAGGCCAAATTTAGAACCATTTGGAACTCATGCGTTGTGAATTCTGAACCAAGCTTGAATCTTTTAAAAGCTCATCTGTTCCATGGAGGCTATCAGCCTTGCTGCTCAGGCTGTCCTCTGAGGGTGAGGCAGGGACCCCCAGGCCCCGTCCTCCCAACTGCTAGAGCGGGGTGTTGGGAGATGCAGAAGCTGAGATGCAATGACATGGATGTTACGAAGTCCTGAATCCTACACGGGGGAGATTTCCCGAGGGGAATCAGGGGCCTTCTTTGTATTTGGCTGCTGTGCCCTTTACATATTTTCTTCCTGCCCCTTAAATCCACATGTCCTTCTGTACACACAGTGTATTGACCAGTTCCAGAGCCTCAGAGTGGCCCCAGCCTCACTGGCCTCACTTGCAGCTCCGCCAACATATTCTAACCTGACTCCTCTCCCAGCCTCTCTGACTCCTGCCCAGCCAAGCCCTTTCTGCAGATTTATGTCTCTTCCTCCTTCCTCTGAACAGCAAGCAGCAGCCTCTTGTGCGTGGGCACCACAGCTGCTCGCTGGCTGCACAGCCCCCATGGGCAGAGACAGGCCCAGGCCCGCCGTGGCCAGTGCAGGGGACTCATGCATTTAAGGCTCAGTCATTGTGAGGGCAGTTTTCTGAGAAGGAGCTGCATTGCAGTGTTGGGGTGCAGACCCAACTCTGAGAAGGGTCCCTGTGGTATGAGTCTCTGAGGGGCGGTTGCTTCTGAGGAGATGGGAGTAGATAGGAGCCCACAGGAGGCTGAGAGCATTGTCTCAGAACAGCCCTGCAAAGACAAGGGAGAGAACAAAGGCAAATAGAGGCAACTCCCGGAGCTTCACTGAGTCACAAGGGCACTCACGGGGGGGTCCGTGGGTGTTAGCCAGTGGGAGGGGCTGTTGACCAGGGAGAGGAGATTGGAGTTGGGAGAGCAGGTACCAGCTCACACAACCCCGGGGCCACCTGCCCGACCTTGGCCTGTGTCCTGAAGACAAGTAGCCGTTCTTCCTGGTGATTCATCCCCTGGCACCCGGCATATCCAGAGTCCTTGCCCAGGACTTAGGGCCTCTGTCCAGTGTTCCTAACCTTTCCAGAAATCTAAGCCCTCAGTGGGTCCCTGCACAAGTCCTTTACCTGTCTTGCAAATACACACCGACCATGCCCCAGGCCTGTCAAGCTCAGAGGTAGACACATCCACCTTACTCTGTGGCCTGAAGGATCTACCTGCCTTCTGGGGTTGGCATTGAGTCATCTTGACCTGGAGCCTCCACCAGCTACTGATCACCAGGGACATGTGGTCCCCGCATGTCTGTCTCTTTTAAATAAACACCCTGCCTCTGGCCTGGCATAGAGATGGAGCTTGAGTTCAGTTTCCATCTAATAGCTATTTAAAATCATGCATGTTGTAGTCCACAGGACAGATTGTAAGAAACACTTTATAACGAACCCAGTTATTAGTGCGCCCGTGTGGCTTTCCTCCACTGCCTTTTCCTCGTTTTTGATTCCTAGGGCCATTTTCAGATAAGCCGCTGAGACAAGCCC
The DNA here is from genome assembly GCF_000260355.1 of Condylura cristata. NCBI lineage: Eukaryota > Metazoa > Chordata > Mammalia > Eulipotyphla > Talpidae > Condylura > Condylura cristata. Next base: position 54,494,009 of record NW_004567113.1, read on the forward strand.
TGGTGTAGGGGTGTGGCCATCCTCAAACTGGCCAGTGGCTTCTCTTTGGAGCTGAGGGCCTTCCACTCTACAAACCTCTAGAGCATCCTTTCCAGTCTACGTGGGTGGTAAGTCTCCTGCGAGAGCTGCCTGAGGACGCTGCTTTCCCTCCTGCCTGGGGCTTTGGCCAGCACATTTGTCACTGTCCACAGAGGATGGCACTGCCGTGAGGACCAACTGAAGACAGTGACCATTATCCAGAGAGGGATGACCGAGGGCTTAACATTGGCAGTGGCAGTGACATTAGAACGAAGTCAACAGACTAAGGAGACCTGTGGGAGGACTTGGTTCCTCCTCATCACGATGACTTAAGTCCTGCCCCTTCCAGAAGAATATAATTAACATCAGGAGGAGAAGAAGAATGGAGACAGACATGCCACAGCTTAACGGGCCAACTGACGGTGTGCCCAAGAAATCAATTTCCTTGGGGTAACTCATGCAAAACGAAACATACAAAGAGTGCTAGGCACTAAACATGCAATTACGGTTTCTGAGTTTAAAATTGTGTTTGGATACGTGGTGCACAATCTCTAAAATATAATTACTGGGAACATAGTTTAATTTGTATCAGTCACGATTTACGGCATGTCTATGTTTATAGAAATGATTATGGTTTGAGGCTTCTTGTGCCTTCCTTGATGCATAAAAAATGATTATCAAGCCTGCCGCCGCTGCAGCCTTCCCTCAGAATTGGCAGCAACGGGCCTTTAATCAGGAACAAGATCCCACAGAGCCAACGCATGCAAATACTCACCCTCAGAACAACAGTTAACTTTCCCTAATGAGAGTGTTGGGAGGCGCTCTATGGAGCCACAGCAGAAAGTGCCCACGGCACAGAATGCCAGAGACCAGCGGTCGCTGAGCGTGGAGACCAATCATTGCTGAGTCGTGTTGCCAGCGCAGAACACCAGTCAGTCTCTGACACCAACTCATTGTCGGAACAATCCCATTATTGCACGTAGTTGATCGTAGACCCACCACCAGCCTCTTTTCCAAAGGTCTGGTGAGAAAGGAACCTAAGGGTAGGGAAGACATGCTGACATGGCAGTTGGTAATTACCCATCAGAACAGCCACGAGCCCACTGGATGACCTTGGCTAGGTCATTAAGTGGCCTGGGCTTGAGCCTTCCTCATCTTTGCAATAGGAGGTTGGATAAGATGGTGACAGAGGACCCTCCAGCTCCCAAAGATGGTGGCTCCATGTGACACCATGGAGGTCACGGTGGTCAGTTGCTACTTCTGCTTATCTTGCAGAACACCGGTCTGAAACAGTGGCACAAGGATCGCCCTGCCCATTTTAATATTTGAAAGATTTTATTTACTCATGTGTATAAGAACTGGGGTACAGGCCAGTGGTGTGGAGGGTGAGGAAATTCACAAGACAGAATGGGGAGTAGAAGAGGCAGGTCTACTGAGATGCCCTCCTGAGGGGGCAGCATGGAGGCAGGAGAGGTCTGCTGCCCCGTGTGGGTCACTCTCTGGCTGGGAATCGAACTCATGCTACAGTGGCTGTGGACAGCTTCACTGTACTGTGGTTTAACCCCTTGGGCCACCAGGGAGGTCCCAGCCCTGCACATCTTAAATCAGGGACAGAAAACTATTGTTTGCAAGTGGAAAGCTGTGTTTGGGGTGACTAGCTCAGAGGCATGCTCACGGTGCTCAAGGTCACCTTTCATTGTCCAGGTGGGAAGTAGCCACGGAGAGAGAACTAAGATATACCTTACTCACGGTTAGATGGCAACAGTCAAGGTCCAGGGATGCTCTGGACCCAAATTCCAGTCATACCATGATTTAGTACAAAGCAGCGACCCATTCAAACTGCTCACCTTGGGAAGCCAGGTGAACCTCTCCTGCCGGGGGCCTTGTGTTAAATTGCTGCTTTTCTCAAAGCTGGAGGCCTGGCTGGCTCTGGTAGAGTGGTCCATGTCATATAATCCATAAGGCAAGAAGCTTGAGCATCTTTGGGAGGCCATTCAGTGTGGGCATGTCCCCTTTTATGGTTGTGACACCTCAAATAATATATGATTTCTCTTTATATGTCTATAAAAGAGAGAGGAATGCAGACAATGGACTGCTGTGACTTTGCATTTGATGGATCACTTCAACGCTGTCTGACTGTACAAAACCGTCAACAACTTTACCAGAATTAAATGTAGCAGACAAGAGTGTAACGCTGAGAGGGCTACACAGCAGAGACGGCTCCACCCCACCCCCAGAACACTGCCTGGTCACCCTGCAGCCTGTCTGCCCTGTTCTTTGGTCCTCAGGTTTTATTTTTCATAAGAGTAAAATGACGGGGAAGTGACAGAGGTGTATAACTGCTCTTAAAAGGATGCCGACTCAGAACATGACTATTGTGAGGAATTTAGATAGCACTTCACAGGGGCACAGCGCTCCCCAATCTTCTCATTACTTTCATACGAACTAAAAGCCACTGAATTTGTCATTCTACCCCAGAGTGGATTTGGAGACAGCAAACGCTTTCTTGCAGAATGATTGTGTGAGGTACCACTTCCCTGAGGCCTGGACTGAAAATTCTGTGGAGAGTCATGAAGCAGAAGGGGTGTCGGGGATGTGGCTGGGGTGTAACTGGAAATAAGTGGGCCAGAGGATCCGCTGAAAGCCACCCTTGGGTGAAGACTTGGAAGGGAGAGGAAGATAGTCCTGGGGTATCTGGAGCAAGCACTATCAGAGCAGAAGGCCACGCTAAAGCAGAGTTCCTCAGATGGACAGGTGGCTGTCAAGCTGGTGAAACTGAGGGACCGAGACGCCCCTGAGACTGCAGCAGAGCAGTGAGAAAAGAGCAGGAGATGAGACCAGAGACATCGCAGGACGGTCAGATTGCAGAGTCTTGCAGACTTTGACATGACCACATGCCAGATGAGGATGCGAAACAGTGAACGATGAGATCTTCTAACAATGTCCTTCGGCAGCACAGGTTGAGAACAAGCTGCGTGTGGACAAGAATAAAGGCAGGGAGCCCAGTTAGCAGTCACACGTGCGTCCAGGCTCAGAACGGGTAGAGCAGCCCAGATTCTCCGTATCAGCTCTCAGGACAAAATCAAAAGTGTCCCCTAATGGCTTTGAAGGAAAGAATCTCACTGGCCTGAGAGTCATGGAAAGAGTGTGTCAACCATGGAGGAGGATGAAATTGATCTCAAATGTGGTGCCTGTGCAGAAACCCCAGGTGGATGATGTGATATAGGAACCTGAAATCTCCCCCCACCATCAGCCTGCTGGTGGCATGCAAGTCCCTGGGCTGGTCAGGAGCAGCAGGGAAGAAGAGCAGAGCTCAAGAGTAGAAGCGTGAACAGGACAAGAGATGGGAGAAGCCCACAAAAGAAACTGAGAGCAGCCTCAGGAGGTGGCTAAAATCAGTCAGGAAAGGAGAAGTCAAGCACCGTGGCCAAGGGAGCACAGCTTGTGAGTGTCCGGCTCACACACAGCCAGCTTCGGCCAGGGGCCTCAGTCCTAGGTCCTACTCTGGACCTTTCTCAGGGAAGGGGTTTAGTTACAGTCTGCGACATTTTTACTTGAAGCATTTTCACATGAAAGCAACATTCTCACTAGGCCTGAGTCTGGTTGTAAACAATTAAATGCTTCCCTCTGAAAGGGAGTAGGTGAGTTCATTGGCAGAGGCAGGCTGAATGGCCTCCAATGGCATGGATACCTCACATCAGGTGAGCGGACCAAATGGGTTTGGCTGAAATATTTAGAGTGATGATAGAAATATGCCCTGATTGCCTCATCCTTCTCTGAGCCAAAATAACCAGCAAACCCACAAGTTCAGGTATGATACTTGTTGTGTTGAAAATGATTTCCACTACACACATGCTCGTATATCCTGGTTGGATTTATCTTCTTTTAAGGCATATAATTCTACCCACTACTTAACTAGTTCATGAGGATCCCAGCTCCTGACCCAGCCTCTGACTGTACAGGCCACCTGCCTGAGGAAGCAAGTAATGGGAGCAAGCCCTGTCATTTGTGACGAGGCTGAACATGGAGGCTATTAAGCTACGTGAAATCAGACAGACGCAAAAGGGAAATGCCAACACTTCCCGTTTGTGTAGAATCTAAAATAGTCAAACACATGAAGCAGAGCAGAGTGGAGTTCAGCAGCATCCAGGAGGCAGGACCTGGGGAGGTTCAGCCATGCGGTTGAGGGGCCGCGGCCTGGTGTTCAGGCCTGGTCTGTATAGATTTCCATGGGGAGCTCAGAAGCTGGGAGCATTCTCTCATTTGAACAGAGGAGGAACTCAGATGGGGCCCTAACTCCTAAACTCACGGGTGAGTAGGGAGATAATTCTGCATCAAACACTAGAGTTTGCTGAGCGAATAGATCTTAAAAAAAAAGTAAACTTTGTGAGGTTGGAAATGGTAACTAGCTTGACCGTACTGATCACTACACACAGCTACCTCAGAACATCACATTGTGCACCTTGAATATATTCAATGCCTAGTGTCCATGGGTGAGCCGTGGATGGGCAGTGGCCCAGCTCCGTCTCCACAGACCTGAACACCAGTTTGCACTGACTTCTTTTGCACCATGAGTGCTATGTTCTGTAGCAAAATGACGTGTAAGAGGATGTGAAGGCGATTGTACTTTGAGTCTTCCTAGCAAGTTAACCGCGGTTTAGGAATTAGGGTCCCATCACAATTCTTCATCGGTACAGTGAGGGAAATGCAGCAGCGCTCCCAGCTCCTGAGCTCCCTCGCTAAAAATCTCTATGGACCAACTCTGGCCTGGGCCTTTTTTCCTGGGTGCAAACTATCTGGGCCAATGGCAGAGCGAGCCCCGAGTGCTCCGAGCCTCCTTACTCAACTACGGCTGAAGATGGTGTTGGTGGGCAGATGTCCGCTCATCCTCATCCCTCAGTGGAGGTGAGGCTGCCTCCAGAGCCCTCCAGTTGTGTTCTACGGCTGCCCGCTGGGTTCCCCTGGCCAGTACCGTGTCATTTATTTAAAGCTTTTCCTTGTCCTCCTTCCCCATGTCCATATTTGAATTTCTTGGGGAAAACTGTTGAATAATTACTCATGTCTGCTTGGGCACTCGAAGGGCCCTCAAAGCACGCCAGTGTTAACACCTGACTGCTCACCTGTCCGCTGTGTGTCTCCTTTCCTAACCCTCCCCATCAGCCAGGGTTCAACTGGAGAATCAGAGGCGGTAGGAGAAATCTCCGTTAAGGTGTGAATTACACAGCAGGCGCTGTGTGTCTGTGGCAAGGGGGTCAGCTGGGGAGATGGGATGTCTGCAGGCTAGAGAGAAGCTACAGCCCCAGGAGGACAGAGGTGCTCCCCGGGGGCAGAGGTTCTGTGAGACTGACAAAGAGGAGACCCAGTTGAGAAAAGCTGGCAGGAGATCTGCAAACCCGAGCAAATTATTTTCCAAGAGTTGATGCAGGAGAGCCTAGTCTACACTGTTTCTCCCCAGATTTTTACACATGAAGGTGTATGAGTAATTTGGTACTTGTTTGAGCTTTCAGCCTACAAATACAGGAAGAGCACAGAGCAGTGGCCGTTTGCGTGAGGCGTGGAGGCGGAACCACTGTGAAAGGATAGCAAGGCAAATTTCCATTTGCCGCAAATATTCTGAGTCCTGATCTGGGTGGTGGATCCACAGAGCTAGAAGTGCATTCGATCCGTAGATCTGTACACGGGAGTAAGTAGTTTTATTGAATGAGAAATGGAGAACTGCCACGATAGACATGAGGAGCATAGTGTACAGGAGTCCATGCCGCGAGTGTTGTCAGTGCTTCTAGCAGTTCCATGCCTCCACTCGGAGCACTAAGCACTTCAGATCCCCCCTCTGTCTCCTCAGACTGAAGGGCAGGGGTAGCTTGCTTCGTCACCTACAACCAAGCAGAAATTATGTTTGCTTTTAATAAAAGATGTTTCTAAGTGAACAGGCTATCCCAGTGAAGAGATCAATCTTTTCTACCTTCATCATTTTCAAGCGAGGGTTTATTTACCTTTTCCATATTCATTTGCTAAACTTTTCCTGAATTTATACTTAGATTAAATCTTTTAGCTAAATATTAAATCACACAAAGGTACCCTCATCAAGAACTGCATAGGAATTCCAGCATCGCATTAAAAATAGAGAGGGCCCTCCCTGGTGGCACAATGGGTCGGAGCGCAGCACGATGAAGCTGTCCACTACCACTGCATGAGTTTGATCCCCAGACCCAGAGATGAGTCACAGGGCGCGGCAGACCTCTCCTGTCTCGCCTGCTGCTCCCCTCAGCAGTGTGCTTGGTCAATTGCCTGCTCTGCTCCCCACTCTATCACTGCCCTGCCCCTCTGGCCCGTACCCATGTTCTGTATGCATGAGTAGATAAATCTTTAAAAAGAGAGAGAGAAAGAGAGAGCGAGAAAACTTGTAAAACACCTCACCGCAAAGGATGATCTGTCCACTTTATTCGTGTTAGAGGTATAGTTGAAACCTCCAAGAACCTTTGGTTTTAGATCCAAGAGCTCTAATGCTCCCTTAACCCTGCTCATCTCTTGGAGAGAGCTCAGAGAAGTCTGCTGCAAAAGGGTTGAGCCCGCCCTGACCTCCATCCCATCTGACCGTTGAGTTCATACCCAAAAACCAAGCTTCGCTGTTCTCCAGTGGCAGCTGCAGGTTAATAGTTTCGTGGGTCCGCGTACTCCTCTCTCCTACACGCACAACGAATCCTTGAAATGGTTTCCAAACTCCAGGGGTTTCGGAGCTAGCAGAACTAGAGCTTGTGAATCTGAAGAGTTACATTAAATAGTAAGCGGGGTCCCCTTCAAGCGACTCCACTTTCAGGGGTGCGTTAGCTTTCTACCCTCCCTTCCCGGTACTGTTTAACTGCACCTCAGTCCGCAGGGCTGCGCCCCTTCTCCTCCCTTTCTAGTAGCTTCAATTCTGCAGTCATTATTGGAAGATTTGTTTTGCTTTAGTTTTGACTGTTCCTTTGTTTTATTTCTCTATTTTCCACCTGTGAGTGTAATCGCAGAGTCGTGTGCGATTTATTTATCGTTCTCCTTCTGGCTTACTTCACTTAGCTTCCTCCCCTCCAGCCGCAGTTACGTTATTGAAAATGGCAAGGCTTCGTCATCTTTTTCCATAGCTGGGTGGCATTCCATTGTGTGTGTCCCTCCTCTGCCCTCAGGCCCTTCATTTCCATCACTTGCCCATTGTAAATATGCCACAGGGAAGGTAGGAAACCATTTGTTCCTTCAAGTTAGAAAAAGCACATCTCCGAAATGTAAGACTTCTCCAGACCTTTCAAAAACACGATCAAGCCAGTGATTTGCCTTTGGTGCTGGTGGGCTCTTGAGTTCATGGGGTTCAACCTCTGGTGAAGAAATGAACCAGTGGGGGGGCTAAGGCCTGGGGCCTAGTCTGGCCCAATTCCCAACCATGACTGATCTCTTTGTTCCACTGTCAAGTCAGATGTCTGAACAAAAGAAAGATGAGCCAAGAAAAAGATTTCAAGTTGGTTTTAAGGTGACTTTGTTTTGCTCTACAGAGGCCCTCATGTCCCTTATCTGTGTTTCTGTCTCCTTCTCTGCCTTGGTCTGGCCTTGACCGTCTGTGGCAATCACATTACAGCCTGATGTGAATCATGAGGATGTGGTGACCCCAAAGCAGAATATGGGACTGGAAAAGCAGTCCTTGGTGGGTGTGACTATTTAGGAGGGGACCCCACAGGTCCAGACATGTGGTTCAGCCTGGGGGAGTAAAGGACTCACCAGGCAGAACAAGCCAGCAAAATAGCATATCACGCACTAAGTGTTCCAAGTAGCTGTGGCTGCAGACCCAGTGTTCTGTTCGGTGAGACGCTTAACTTTCCTTTCATGTCCCCTGCTTCAGTAACCGAGTTCCACTGGAGTGGAGTTTCCAGGAACACCTCCCCCTCCTAAGTTTGAAAACCAGCCTAAGAAAGCCCCAATAATTAGTGGGGTAAAGATCCCAACAATCAGTTTTATTGTTTATGAAACCAAAGTTGGAGAACATGGACTTGACTCTGCTGAGCTTTAGACTATTTCCCTCTGAACTAAACAGGCTGGAAGCAGTGACCAGCACAGGTGTGACACTCGGGCTCACCTATAAGGGCACCAGAGGGAACAGGCCAGAAACTCCCTGCCTGAAGGACAGAGGAGATGGAACGGTGGTCAGGATGCTCGAGTTCTGCTCTGTTCACCAATCAGAGATGTGACCTGCCCAGGAGGACGAATGAGTGAAGAAGTGGACATGGCAGCAGTGTTCCTTGAGCTGAAGTTTGAGCTCCACCAAGTGCCAAGATCATTGTGGGAGGACACACACACACACAACCTGGACAAACAGGGCGTGTCCTCTAGAGGATGGCTCAGCAGAGTCAAGAAGATAGCAGGGCGCTCATGGCTCACGGAGAACGAGAGGCTACTGAGAATGTAACTGCCGGTCTTGAGATCCAGGTACTATGCTGTGACATCATGATGGAAATGTTAGTGTCTAAACAGCAAAAGAAAGAAGTCACCTGTCTCTCCCCATACATCCAGGAGAGAGGGTTTTGGTCATGGCTGTTTTATTAAGCCCCTGGGGGAATAGGGTGGTTGGGGCAGGAGCCCAGGACCCGTACAGGGTTCCCCACCCGTGGGCTGCCACTAGCATAGTAAACACGGTACAGCTCTCTGTGAGCAGCTCTGGACACTTTCCTCCAGAGAACAGACAGGATCCAGTGTCCCTGAGCCAGCTAGAAGTGTAGTTCCGAAAAGTCTGCCACAAGCTTTCCTTTGAAGTCCTGACTTGTTCTGTCTTAAAAATTCATGCAGTGTTAACAGTCTCCACAATACTTGCATTTTTACTTTGATATCAAAATGGGATTCAATTACCTGCCATTAAGTGAAAGGGATGCTTTCCAGGAAGATGTGGTTCATATATTTTGGCCTTGAATTTGCAAAGCCCAGGCAGGTTGCTGGGTAACCCCACACCTCATTCCTCATGATACTCCCAGACGGGAGAAGCGGCGCTCACATGTCATGCCCATGTGCCCATCCCCTCCAACGCCTATTTACTAAACATCAGAACTATTTGCAGGAACGTCCTTGTCATGAGACATGGACTGGAGCACACACCTCACAGCCACGGATCTTCATGGAGGAATTTACAGCATCCATTTATAATAAGATGATGATAAGAGTATCTGTCCAGTGCTGACTAGTTAGTTGGCATTTTTAAAAACAGCCATCTTATAGCACTATAATTATTTTGATTATTATTCTAAGAAAGACAATACTGACATTTTGCTTGAAAAGACAGGAGGATCTTAAAAGTCTTGGGCAAACTCAAAGGAAAGCAGAAACATGTTCCTCAGGGCTCTATTTTTTTCTAACCTTCACTAGGTCGAAGAGAGCTTTGAGCTAAAAACAAAGCAAAGCAAAACAAAAATAGCATTGCCTGATCTCAACTAACACTATATATAGTAGTATGTGTGTGATGATGTAGAGTCAAACTCACTTATTTTTTGATACCTGTTATAGATCCTTGTTGCAGCAAGACGGTAAATCCCTTAAAACAGCAACTGGGCTAGAAGAGCGTTGTTTGACACAAACCTAATGAAGATGCAGGTGTAGCTCTTCTTTTGCTTGTAGGCACATGAAAAAATGCAAAGAAACAGGTAACTTTCCAAAATCTAATATAGAATGGCACCATATGACTTCTGGAACTGGGTCATAGAAATCAATAAGGATTTTGCCTGAAGTCTACCTAGCCTTAGGCCGCCACACTTGGGGAGAATCACATGGAGCTAAAAGAAAGCACCAGCTGAGGTTCCAGGAGAGAGCCGGGAATGTTAACAGAGACCTCCAGAGGGTTCCAGACCCCAAATGAGGGCCCTGATCAGGCCCCAGACCTGAGGAGTTTGGTCATAACTTTGTTAGATAGCATTGGTTAAATGAAACTCACTTAACTTTAACTTCATTCATCCATTTGTATTTTAATTCTCTAAGTGAGATAACTACAGTTTTTATTACTGACATCAATTAGCAAAAACATTTTCCTGCCATAAAATTGAATTTTTTAAGATTTATTTATTTATGCATACAGAACTGGAGTACAGGCCAGAGGTGCAGGGGCGGTGAGAGGCTTCACCAGAGAGAGAGTGGGAGTAGAACAGGCCAACTGACGAAGCACACTGCTGAGGGGAGCAGCGGGCAGGTCAGGAGGGGTCTGCCACGCTATGTGGGTCACCTCCCAGGCAGGAATCAAACTCATGCTGAAGTGGTTTTAGTTTCTTAGTGCTGTGCTTTAACCTGCTGCACCACCAGGGAGGGCCCAAAATTGAAATTTTTAACTTCTCCTTTTATAAAGGTCACACCATGTAAGTTTGTTTCTGTATGCTCTCTACTGTTTTGTCAATAATTCATCTAGCTAGACATATCTAAGGACCATAATGTAAAATTATCTATTAAACATTTCAAGCTAAAGAAAAAAAATGCCCAAAGTATTAATATCTTAGTGTAAAATCAATATAAAACTAATAAATGAGATATTTTACATTCTTTGTACCGTCTTCAAAATCCAATATGTATTTTATACTTACAGCACATCTCAGTCTGAAAAGCTACATTTCAATAGCTCAACAGCCATATACTAGTGGCCATAATGTTGGGCAACTTGGGGACAGATGCAATGACTTTACCTAAAAATCCAAGAATGTTTCCTCTGAGAGGGGTGTGTGTGTGTTTGTTTATGTTCATCGTACATTGACAATAACAAAAATCTCATTGGAATTCTCAATTTGTTAATCACCCCTTAAACAGCATGCATTCAGTACAATGCAAATGTTGGGTAAACACTGTGACTATGAATTTTCCAAAGAGTAGGTGTGAAGCAGATAGTTTCCTTTACTTTGTCCTCAGTTGTTCTGCTTTGCTACAATATCCGGTTCATATCAGTATGAACAAGCTCTTTCTTAGCCTGAACCCATAGTCAGGAAGCCTCAACTCTAACTCACAGACACACACACACACACACACACACCGCACAAAGACACAGACACGCACACACAGAATTCACCCCGACCGTGAACATCATGTCCAAAGAGCACATTATGATGAAATGTTGTTGGAGGGAGGACCTGACCTGCTCTGCCATAAGGAAAAACAACGTATGAGCCCCGGCCTCTCAGCCAGCCTCAGGAGTGTGGCCTCTGGAAGACGAATGAGGCTCTTTCGTGAAGAATCGTTGCATTAATTTATTCAAGTGTGTATTTATTCTTGATGCTTCATATCTTTAAGACGATGATCTGAAAACCCATACAAAACACGGATGCTACACACACACAATAAATAAATAAATAAATAAATAAATAAATAAATAAAGTAATTTGACTAATGAAGAGATTTAATTATCTCTCCAAATATTAATTACTTTGGGATACAGAAAAGACCTGGGGATATTTAGAGAGCTTGTTTCAAGAAATAAATACCCATGGAGGTACTTAGTCCTCCTCTGAGAGTTTTAATGTATTATTTGTACAATCATATTACTAACACTGTCGCTGCAAAGAAAATTCCAAGGCATACAGAGTTATCCGCTGCAGACCAGCCAGTGTGCAAATGAAGTAGAACCAGACAACTTTATCAATGGAAATATACCTGAGGGTACAATAATGGCAGCAGGTGTAAGCCCCTCCACTTACTGAGCTCTTGACAGAGCACTACTGTTCCTGAGCCTCATGCTCACTAGCAAAAGCCCAGAGGCTGGAACCCATGTGTTTCTGCCTCAGGAGAGCTTGGCTTCCCCTCCCACTGATGGGTTCAGCTGTGGAATATTGTGGTCAAAATCCAGCATTCTAGAGCCAAAATTACTGAGGTTAGCGCCAAGATGCACAATTGACGAGTTAGACCACTTTGGATGAGATAATAATGTCTCTGGGTTTGTTTTCCACCTGTCATGTCAACAGGCTAGTAGCACCTCCGTGGGCTTGGTGTTGGGCATGTGTAACCCAGGACCTCACATATAAAAGGTGCTAGAACGATATTAGTTGGATATACTCACCAATTACTCATTTGTTAAAAACATTCACTTTCTATCTAGTATGTGTAGGTGTAAAACACAAAGAATGCTTGATATCTGCACAGCTCCTGAACATGTATGCATAAGCCCCTTGTCCAGTGTAGCGGCTCATCTCCCCCATTCCATTCCCCTCATGTTTTGCGTTAATTGTCTGCTTTATTGTGGATGGTTCTAAACAAGGTCTACTCTTCTCCGCACTGAGTTTGCACATTAGTTTTTCTTTCAATGAGGTGCTTTTCCCCTTTCATCAACCTAATAAGCCCCTGTTGATTCTTCCATTTAACTTAATTTAACCTCCTCCTCCATGAAGCCCTCTTGATTATCATCTTTTGTTCCAAATTACCCTTGAAGCTTTCAAAAACAATAGCTTTCTCTTTTTTCCAGTAGGCTATGCATTGCTGGGCATGAAGGTGGAGAAGATTCTCCCTTTGTTTATCATAACAGGTTTGAGATGCCATTCTTCCTGACTGGCTGGGAAAAAAAAAAAAAAAAAAAACATTAAAGTTCCCTTAAAATACATGCTATGTGACTGTATCACTTCTACTTCTGTTTCTGGCTGTTATCAACCTTCATCCCACCATTCTTCACCCACTACACAATTGTCACCTGCTCACCATTTTTCTCTCCATCATCTCTCCTGATAGCCACTTTTTGTCAATTTCAATACAGCTGATAATGCTCCAGTGACCTGGGCTATATGCTCACTTACTGATCTTCACTTTCCTTCTTCCCCCCTTTCTGTTGTCTTTGGAATCCACTTACGTAAGGCAGTGATTCCTGTGATTGTCAGTGTGACCAGAAATCCCCAGCCTAGGAGAGTCAATAATTCACATTTAACCCCCACCTTAGACTCTCAGGACAAGGCAAGATTGATTACTCCATCTTTCTGGAAGTGTGTTCTTAGTTGGTACACAGGAAGTTGCAATCTTTTTGTTTCCTCCTGTGTTCTGAGATTGTAATCTGTTCTTACCAGCCTTCATTGCTATCGTTTGATCCCCACCATCTCTAACTATCATTGTATTCTGGGCTAACCCCTCATACACCTTCCTTTCTCTTTCCATACATCTTCTCAAAGTAATGATTTCAAATATCAGTGTGTCCACAATTCTCATAAGCATATCTTTATCCCAAGTTCCCAATTCATATGTGAACTACATACCTAAGACCTAGTTGATGCAAACAAAAACTTTGATTACTTTATTTCACTTCCTGCAGATCAGCAATAAATGGGAACATACTGTGAATCTGAGTTTCTCGACATTTCCTCCACTGGCATGTCAGTCTGCCACCACCCCTTCCGTATACAGCAGCATCCTCCATTGCTGCCTTCCTCCTGTTTATTTTCATTTTAGTTTTTAATTTCTCTTTTTAAAGATTGATTGATTTTACTAGGTATACAAGACTGGGGTGTAAGCCAGTGGTGTGGGGTGGTAAGAGGATTCACCAGAGACAAATTGGGGAGCAGAGCAGACAGATCTATTGAGATATACTGCTGAGGAGAATAATGAGGAGACAGTAGAGGTCTGCTGCGCCATGTGGGTCAGCTATTTTCATTTTAATACACACAACAGATCATGTCACACTCTCTCTTAAAAATATAGTAAAAACAAGCACGTTCAAAACAAAATTTAGTAAAAACAACATCCTACATGGTTGGGATCCAGCTGGTATTTCCAGCTTCATTCCATACAGCCTGCTTGGTCCAGTCTAATGACCACACTTACTGCAATTCACAAATGAGGTGCCACAGCCTCAGGTCTCTTCACTGTTCTCCCATAACCCCTTGTTACTTACAAGCCTCTCACCTGAGTATCATTAGACATGCTCAAAGCTTTCCTCACCAGAGAGAATTCCGTCTATAAGACAAGCAAACTCGACCCACACTTCCAAGTCTCTATCCCTGTACTTGCCTTTGATTTTCATGACTTTCATCTCCAAGAACAAAATATTATTCATCCATCTACTTATTTGTTGCTTATTGACTGTGCTAAAATAAGCAAGTTCTATTTAATACAAAAATTGTATCTGTTGAACTATGTTAATACCAACAACTAGTTTAGCTCATAGTGGGTGCTCATTAAGTATTCATTGAGTAAATAATAACAGTAATCATAAGCTACTGTGGGCCAGCAATATCTACAGTACAGATTAAAAGCACTTGCATTATTTATTGGACATGGCTGTTCCAATGTCTATGTGACTCTTTTCTCTGAAGGTGGGGACTGACTTATTCATCCCCTGTACCTTTGGTGGCCTGTGATATGAATTTGATCATCAATAAATATTTAACAGAAAAAAAATTATTAACTGATGATTATGCATTCTATATTTGAATCTCAACAGTCCAATGGAAGAGTCAGCAAAGTATTATTCTTTCCCTTTGCTACAGAAGAAAAATGTCAAGAAAGGCGGAATGTTCATCTCACAGCTATATATAGGACCAGAGTGAAAACTTCCAGAGGAGCTGGAGATCTAGGTTGAAAGCAGATAGAGAGGCACTTAGAACACCAGGCTTGGAAATTTGGACTTTGTTCTCCATTGCAAAACAGTTTCTCAAATTACCAATGTAATAATCACAATTTCTTGTATCATGTTACAGTTCAGATACAGAACGTTCCACATATGGCCTCTAAATAATCCACTCAACTGCAGAATTGGCAAACCTCTCATCCATGTGTGTGGTGTGGCTGGCCATACACTTCCTCGTCTAATGACATCAAACTCTCAGAGGTTTCCATCTGTGCGAAGTCTAAAAAAACATCAGTTCAAAATAGCCTCTTTTATAAACATCCACCACTCATTTACTTATCCACCCAATCATCCATCTTTTTACCTTATTACACATATTTATCGAAAACCTTTCATGTTCTAGAAGCTGTCCAAGAATGTATCTTATATTAAAAATGACTTTATAGGAAATATGCATGAATAAATATTTATTTATAACAAATAAGTCAGAGAGCTAGGGATCTTTATTCAATAGTCAAAACCATTACTTACATGGCATTGTACAATTTATAAATATTTTGAACACAACTGATTCATTATATAAACATTTGGGACATGTTTACTTTGAGTTAAGCACTAAGTATATAAAGATGAATGAGAATCCCCTAACTCCTACCTGCGTCAGGTGGGTGGGGGTGTGGGATGAGGGAAGGGTAGGGATTAGGGACCAACCAGCATAACAGCTGCAGGTGGGAGGCACCGCTGTTACCCACACTATGCAGACAAGGAGGCTGAGAGTAGCTGGTTTAGCAGGAAGCCAAAGAAGAGAGTATGTAGCATGTAGCAACACCAGAATATGAACAGGATCTAGAAATACCAGAACTTTCATCCTTTCCCTCTTCCTCTCTCCTGCCCCATCCTGTCTTTCCTGAAGCAGCCAGTCCTAATGTATGGGGTTGTGGGGGAGACAGAATACCACTGGCATCCCTAGGGGAATGGGGGAAAACATTGTGGCCCAGAAAAGGGTTTTGGAGAAATGACTTGCCTCTGTTCTATGTCTGAGGTTTCCAAAGAGATCAAATGGAGGATGGAGGCCACTCAGCTGCTGAAGGCTGAGTACTGCTGAAGCCTGTCCCCTAGAAAGGACATTATTGGGACATTGGAAGCTAACACTCACTGTTTTTCTGAAGCCCTCAGATGCAACACTGCACATGGCCACTTCCTGGGCCCTCTGCTCCCCCAGGACAACTTGACCGCATGCCTTGAGTGCACATGTCCAGCCCCTGAGGGAGAACCATGTTGACTTAGTGGCCTAACTTTGGAAGATACTCAGGATACATTCCTCCACAGTCACTGCCCATCCACCCACATTAAAGGGAGAGACCACAGTGACCACCTCTCAATCAGAGGAGGGCCCACCACATACTGTAAGAACAGCATGTGGGGTGCTAGACCTTGATAGAGGCCTCTTAGTGACTACATAATGCAGCAGTACATGGAGAACGTGGCATCCATTTCGAGATGGGCTTGCTAAACTATAATGCAAAGCCAAGCACAAGGCAGTTTTAGACAAAGCCAAATTGAAGGACATTGTAAAAATGACTAGCCTGTAATCTTCAAAAATGCCAGAGCATGAACTTCAAGGAAAGAATGATGAACTGATTCAGGATAAAAAATGGTAATGAGGTATGAGGGCAACTTGTGATTCTGAATTAGACCCTTTCACAATGAAGGGCGTTATTGGGATATCTGTAAACATTAATGGAATTTGAAGATTAGATAGTGATAATGCACCAAGGTCACTCCTGATTTTGATGAAGTTGTCTTAGTTATGTAAAGAATGTTGTTGTTTAGAGGAAATTGATGCTACAATCACAGAGGAGAGGGTATGTCCTCAAGAATGGACATTCAAGGCTCTTTGTTCTGTGTCCTCAGTTTTTCCTCAAGCTTAAAACTGTTTAGTAAAAAATCTAATCTCTTGTTAGCTTCTTTTACTCTCTTCTTTTCTTTCTTTCTTTTTTTATTTTTGATTAGCCAAAGCAACATCTGGATATGCAAGGCTATTTCCACCAAAAGCACAAACACAGTTGGGTCTTTCTTTCTTCAAGGCAGCTGGAAATGTAGACCAAATCTTCACTTTCTTTTGAATATACAAAGACCAAGGAAATTGTGGGAAATTCAATCAAAGCCCAGCTCTGTAAGCTTCTATCATATTCTTTTTCTTATTTTCACTGAGGAACTAGTTGACTGCCTTGCGCTCCTATAAGATAGAACAAAACCTGTTTCTTAAATGATTCACGCTTTGTATTGACTAAGATCACAGCAGGTAGTTTAGAATAATCAATCCATAATGTGTCATAACAAGGTTCTGCTGGGGGATACACAGAGTCTGAGACTCTCAGCAATCATTCTAATTGTATGATCCTTTATTTAGAAGTTCTACTGCTCAAGTCAAGATTATGTTTAGACTTTTTCAACTTCTGAAAATCACCTTGTTACTATGGAAAACTCTGATTCTTAATTGTTCTTATAAAGCCACAAAAGTCTACTCACTGATCTTTTAAAAATAAAGAAGAAAATAAAACAACTAAAGAAATTTAATAATAATGAAAGAATGATTTTTCGTGTTCACTCTAACGTCCTCTTTTATCTCTCTATATTTTACTAGTTTTTGTCTGCATTAAACATTTTGGTAGCTATGGCACAGTGGTCACACCACTTTTATGTTTTTCATGGAAACTGCTTCGTTTGCTATCTGTTGTAGATAGTTGTCTTAATTGTTCACTTGTATGGCTAATAACACAGCCACCCAGACTAGTTTGTTCAGGTTTCTCTCTCAGTACAAACCTTGCCCCTGATTCAAATCTTGCCTTTCCAGATTAACCCCAACTTCCCCGCCGTGGTCTCCCCTTCGTTTCAACATTCGCCACATTTAATGAGTTTCCCTAATTGATGTTAGTCAGACATTGGTACGGCAGGGTCGTTTTTGGTTTTTTTCTTAGAGTTCTGTTGTCTAGTCTGGTAGTCCCTAAGTGTGTATGTCTCCCTACATTTAAAACTGAACTACCCAAATTTAACTGAAATGTAAAGAAAATGGATCTTCCCTTACACACACCACTTTGTCACAGTCAGTAAGTACTGGCCATGCGGAGAAGCTAGCGTAAGGACAGTCGGACTCCACCACCGTCACAGAGCGTGCCTGTGGCTGGCTCTGCCCCTGTGCGAGATCTTTTCCAATGTTAGTCCTGCTCTTCCAGGTGCAGGTCTGGGCGTTTCAGAAGGGCGTTCTCATTCGGAGGCAAACTGGTGTGGAATTATCTGATGCAAACTGGTGCAGAATGATCAAGAATGATTTGGTAACAGCCAATAGGACAACGTATAGCTTTGCCAAATCTACTATGCTCTGTCCATGCAGATGCTCTACCAAGAAATGCGTGCATATGTGTGTACACTGACAGGAAGCACAGTGCATGGCAACACTGAACCAGGAATAAGAGCCAATGTCCTCGGTGGGGATGCGAACACGTGACATGAGCGATAGTCGCATCAGGGAGCGCTATACCCTTAGATAAGTACCATTCGTATCACCCCAGAAGATGTAGACATTCACAATATGGTTGAAAAAGTAATGGTGTCTGGGCTATGATGCCAGATTATAAACATTAAAACCTGCACTTACTGTGTGGTGTAAGAGTTACACCACATTGTAACCATAAAAAAGCACTTAGAACAAGAGCAAACTCAGGACATTGCTACCTCTGCTGGAGGAGCTGGGAGACGACGAGATGGAAATGGAGTAGAGGTATCTATGAGGCATGAGTGTTAAAGACACTGACCATGTTATTGCTAGTAAGATGCTAAATATGATTATGACAAGGGTTATTATTTATTAACAATGAGTAGAAAGCTAAGTAATTCCCTAAGTTGTCCATCTGTGTCTGGCCCTGACATTTCCAGGTAGTTTTTGACCTCGTTGCATCTAACAAGGGTACAATGTGGTCCAATGGAATAACAACTTGTTCTTCCCTCCAGTCAAGTGATTACTTTCATTTAAAGATAACAGGCTTAGTAAGGTGATGAAGAAAGGAAGATGGCGGCGAAGTGAGAGACCACGACAGGCCAAATCCGCTATAGTTTCTGGACTTGCAGCGAGAGCCTCGCCCAAGACCTTATTAGAAATGAAAATACTCCACCTCTGGCTGGAACCTACTGATCCAGAAACTCTGAGGCTATAGCAAAGCACTGCATGTTTTTAGGTCTCCAGGTAATTTTGATTCATATTTTGACTGAAAAGACCAGATATTAAATACTGATTGTTTTATGAGCCAAGAGACAAGGAGTCCAGCACTTTCTCCTTGAGGAGAAAAAGGAGAGGAGGAGAGAGTCATGGTTAGCACATGATTTTTAATGAAGAACAACCTGGTCAGTTATGTCTGAGGACAAATGAAAAACTAATCTTTGTTTTGAGGGGTGTCTGACTTTTAGAAGGCTTGTATATTGGGGATTCTCATTGTTCCCACACAAGCTTTTCACAAGATTCCCATATAGGTAGCAACATATAACTGATGCAACAGAGAAAATCAATGACAGAATAATATACATCTACAAAACAGGTGGTAGCTTGTCATTTATGACAACATGCTGGAACTGGAGAGAAGGACGCTAAGTGAGTTAAGTTAGAAGAAGAAAGACGAATACTGGGTGATTTCATGCATATGTAGTACATACAGAAAGAAAGCAAATGAATACACTAAATCAAAGCGAAACATTGGATTCCACATATCTAGTTACATAACTTGTATGTTAATTTGCTAAGAATTATTCAGATTTCAATGGAGAGCCAATTCTGTTTTATTTTACTGAACTTATCTTAGAGCTGTGACCTGCATTAGAGTGGCCCCAGAGTTCCCGGATGACCTATGGCAGGGATAAGTGAGTGAGTCACAGCACATGAATACCTACTGCTGTGCATGACGGTCTTAACACTGCCAGGCTTAGCTTCCACCTATGGCTATTAATTCCTGTAGTAAATATTTAATTTTTTCCACTTAGGTAAAATTCCACTGAAGTGGGTGTTCCTGTGTTCTTAACTGTTGTCAATAATGTATTGAACATGGGGTTGTATTTATCTCTTCTTATGTTTGCATTCTTTGTATAAATACCCAGAATTACTGGGGAGGGGCAAACTTATTTATATAAATGTTTTGTAATGCTATCTGCATTCTTCTGGAAAGTCCAGAAACTTTACTTCAGGAAGTGGGTTGCCCTTGAGGTTATTCTCCATTGATAAATGTGTGTCCTTTGAGCTGATTCATTGCCTTCTGACTGCACCTGTGATTCAACCAATCTGTATGCCAAAAGGTAGGAAATGTGATCCTTTTCAATCTTATGACTTTAAGTGTGCTGTTTACTCATGGTGTCTAATTGTGTATCTTCCACCTGGACCCCTCCCCCAACTTCTGAGGTACATACCCCAGTGAATAGGTCTTTTCAGATTGGAGCCCTTCTTATACCCAACCCCGTCCCTACCTAACACAAAACTGTAGACTTCTCCTCTCAGTAATAGCAACTCTTTCTTCCAAATGCTGACACAAAAACTTTGCTCCTACATCCCACATTTTGTGACTCAAGAAATCATATTAAATTTACCTTCAAAAAATGTCTTCTGGTGCACTAGCTCCTGTTGCAAGTTAGTTCTTCCTATTTTTTTAATGAATCATCACTGGTTTATAACATTATATAGTTTTAGGTGTACACTATAATTCACATCTGCCCATACCATGTTTTATTTGCCACAACGAGTCTAGTTTCCATCCTTCACCACACAATTTACCCCTTTTCCCCACTCCTTTCTTTGTGGAAACTACTATTTTATTCTAACAGTCAAGGAATATGTTTGACTCAGCCAGCTATTCCACTTCTGGGTGTTTATCCAAAGAATGGAAAAGTAAGAAGAGATAAATGCAACCCCATGTTCATTGCAACATTCTTGACACCAGCTAACAACATGGGAACTAAGTGTCCAGCAATAGATAAATGGATAAAAAAGAATGCCCCCCCACGCAGTGGAATACTATTTAGCTGTGAAAAAGGTGACACCTACCATTTACAGCTATGTGGATGGACCTGGGTGGGGTTAACTAAGTAAAATAAATCAGGCAGAGAAATACCTTGTTTTATAAGGAAGATAAGAAACAAAACAAATGAAAAAAAAAGCAAAATAAAATAAAGATACCTTTATTTTTTCATGGAAATATTGGGAAAGCCCTTTACAGTTAGATGAGGAGCCATGTGGCTGCATGGGGCCAGTAGGTTGTGGATAAAAGTGAGTAATTTGATTCCTTGGAAAAGCCTTCTCAGTGATCTTCCTGCTTCTGCTCCCTTCCAAATTGCATGCAGTGTCTTCTCAAAGCAGCAACCCAAGTGATTCTTTGCAGTTTGATCACACCTCCCTCCTCAATCCTTTGAGGACTCCCCAGTCTCCCGCAACCTGTTAGCCAGAGACCTGACAGTGAATTTCAAGACCGCAGATGGCCCAGTGTGTGTCCCCTCTCTCACCTCTTTCCACTGCATTTCCTTCCTCTGCTCCCTCACATGCCACAGAGCTTTGTATTCTTGGCTATCTGTGCGGCTAGTACTTGATTCATTTTTGATTCCCTTCTGAGGCTTCCACAGACGTCCTCTTTGAAATCGTTCTTCTGGCACTTGTGATACTCTTTCCCTAATTTGATGTTTGGCTTATCAGTTATCGCTAACTTTATAATTTGGAATGTGCATGCATCTACACACAAAGATATATATATACATATATATTTATATACACGTAGATACATTAACATAATTTTATTTACATTTAAGAAATGGTATGTAAATATAGCATTATTATTTATACATAATATGCCTTATATAAATTATACATGAAAACAGTTTTCCATATTTTACTTATTCATAGGCTCTACTGTACATCTTATTTATTTATTGTGCCCATTGTCTGTCCTGCTGTCAGAATATATCAGCACCTTCGGGCAGAGAGAGCCTTGACTGCAGGTCCGGCTGGCTCTCCAAGGCTGAGAGCAGGACCTAGCACCAAAGCCATGCTTAAGGAATTAGTCACTTCCTCGTCCACACCCCAGTGGCCTGACCCAGGCAGAGGGCCCCTCCCCCCCTTAATTGCAAGGGGCTCTGGGAGACCTTGAGGAGCAGAGAACGGCATGAAGTGAAGAAGCGCCCCGGCCCCCCACGCGGCCCCATCCCCTGCCCACCCACCCGTCTCTGGCAGCGCACAGGCTGCCCTTTGGCTCTGCTCGGTCATTCCAGTGCACCTGCTTTTCTTCTTCATTCCCATGCGTGTAGCAGGCTCGTGGGGCCAGGTCTGCGCCTGTGACTCCTCTCCCTCACCTTAGCCACCTCCAGCTAGAGGCAGCGCTGGTAACAGAGGGGACACGGTCTTCCCTTCCTCCTTGCGAGGGAGAGCAGCGTTTCCTTCTTTAAATAAAGACAAATGCATTTCTTATTAGACATTCGGCGCGTTGCCAGGGGCTGCCAGAAAAGAACCTCTTTGCGAGGTCGCTGTGCGCCTCCCACCTCAGGACTTCCTCAAACTTGAAAGCACCTCTGACAACTTCCTGGTTTGAAACAATAGCCCCGCCAGAGGGACCTTGAACTTGCCATTCACCTGCAGAACGGCCAAAGCCAGGAAGCAGATCCACTCCAGGTGATGAAAGGCTACAGCCCGGGGCTCCTCTCAGGCTGTCGCCTTCACTCCCTGTCCCCACTGTCATCACGCCCCTGTCGTGACACACGCGCGCAGCTCAGCGCCCTGGACGCTGTGGGCGCCAGCGCTCCGGGCGCCTCAGAGAGCACGGACGCCGCCTGCAGCCCTCGGCGCCGGCGCCTGACCGCACAGACCCTTCTCTGGGACAGCCTGTGCGCAGACCAGGCAATGGGCTCTCGCGACACAGAATGTGCCATGTTCCGCCTCACAATGGAGCTCTGGTCAGGGGTAGGATGGGGTTGGGGCTAGGTCTCTCTGGAGCTGGTTTTTGTGCTCCACCACATCCACCGCCTGGTGGGGCGTCATAAATGCACTGCAGGGCGGCGGGGGGGGGGGGGGGCTCGTCGTGGCCAGTGCCCTGTGGCCCTTCACACAGAGGGTGAAGGAGGGAACTGTGGCTCCTGTTCTTGTTCTTTTAGAAACAGACAGGCACCCCCACATGGGCGCCAAGGTCTCTGACTGGGATGCGCTCCTCTCTAGAAGACGAAGACGAGGATGGGGCTCACGGAGGGCCAGCTTTGACCGCACAGAGTGCCAGCCCCCTGGGGGTGATGGTTTCCTGTCTCAGTCGGTCCTCAAGGCAAACCTGCAGCGTGGGAACTGCTGTCATCTCTGTTTTTCAGTTGCATTTCAATGGCTTCCACTTGGCCACACGCTGGGAAGTTCAGAGCAGAGCTGTCTGAGCACAGAGGCGCGAGGCTCTTCTCCATTCTGCACACCAACCTGACATGGAAATGCAAGTGGGAGCAGGTGCATAGACGCCGGGCCTGGTGCTGGGGGCTCGGGGCAGGCTTCTGAGGTGCTGCGGAGAACCCGCTCGGGCTCTTACCCCAGGAGCGGCCTGTGTGGTGCCCCCAGGATTGGTCAGGGGAGGAAGCGTGTTGCAAACACAGTCGGACTTTCGCTTTTAGAGTTGATTCCAAGTCACCCCTCGTTTAATCGCTGATGTACTCGAATTACCGATAAAACCTCTTCTTACCCGACCCCTATTTCATCCTCCTTCTCTTTCTTCTACTGGTTTATCGGGGTAGGATAGGTGAAATTAATGCTGACTGAACATCTGTTTTGTATCTAAAGATTTGCCTAGGTCTCATTTAAGAATCTCCACGAAATATATGTGGTTCGGCCATGTACCCATGTGGGGTGGACTCCTTGTGACGTCACTAAGATGTGGACCAGGGAGAAACCAAAGAAAGGGTCAAAGATGAACTTAAACTGATCCTTGAGAGCTGACTAACTGACGAATCTAGAGGGGAAAGAGGTGGAGGAGGGGTGAGACCAAAGACAGGGAGCTGTTCACTGCACTATGGGAGTGACTGTGGGGGATTTGGCGGTGGGTGCACTGTGGTACCAATACTTGATGGAGGTATATTAATATTACTGCAATAAAAAGTAAATAAAAAAATAAAGTAAGTAATTCATCCTCCCTTAGCCTAAGGATTTTCTTCTTCTCCCCTGTCAATCTAGGAAATAAATATCTACCTCAGAAACCTGTGTTCAAGAGTCAAACATGTAAGGCAGGTGACGTATTGACTTGAATAAATGATAGGAAGTTTTTATATTACAAGACTGGCTTTGAAAATATCAACAAAGGTAATTTGTTATTGTGTCACTGTTGATGATGATTTGAACTTGTTTGTTTTTTCAATCCACTATTGGAACAAAATAGCAAATCATAGGTAGCACTTTCTTATGAATCAGGAAGAGGTCACAGTAATGATACAGCCTCAAGACTCAAACTCATAAAAATGTATCAGTATTTCCCACAAAAGTTGAAGTCATTTCAATAAGACTGTGGCTGAGGATGAATATTTGTCTCATGGAGCTACAGACAGGTCACTGACATATCATTCTATATAAAGCATGGTGTTTCAGAAAGGTGCTGTGTGTTTACAACAGCCAGATCTGGAAGCAGCCTAAGTAGACAGTGATTGTGCAGAGTGGAATGCTACATAGCTATCAAAAAGATGAAGTCCTGATACTTGCAACAATACAGGTAGACCTAAAGGATATTATTCTTAGTGAAATAAGTAAGACAAAGAACAATACATACCATATGGTTTCACTCATGTGGATACATAAAGAAACAAAACAAATGAATGAACTAACTCAAACAATAATAAACTTTCAGACTATAGGAACCGAATTAGTGGTCATCAGAAGAGAAGAGGGAATCCGAAAGACTGGATAAAATATGTCAGTTGGATAGTGGAGGTTAGCATTGACGAACTTAAAGTGGTATATGCAGACAGTACATGGCTGGAACTTCTATAATGCTGCAGTGCAATGCTGTTTCAATAAAATGTATTATAAAGCTATGTAATATTAACTGTCCTTTTCAAAAGTCTACAATTTGCACACAATAATTACAGTGTCAGAAAACTGATCATCTCTTTTTTTTACAAATTATTGTGTCCATTTAGAATGTGCTGTGAAAGGGTTAAAAGAAGGAAAGTGAGCTCTCAGCATCAAGGGACTGTCCACAGTCCTGCCACAGTGATTCAGCAACAAGCTTGGCTCTGAGGTTCCCAGCAACTAGGGAAAAAATATCACATTATCAGATATGTGATGCTCATTTCTAGAAAGAAAAGAAGTGTATTGTCTATTGCAAAGCAATTTTGTCTATGGGAGTTCTGGTAGGAATTATCAATTAAATGGACAAACAATTACATTGAATAATGAAATGGATACTGAAGCAAAGTGGTAGTTCTGAAGTATTATCAATTTCATTTGGGTATTCTGCTTCCCTCTACTGCTGATCTGTGGCATGTATAGGTGCATCTAAAGAACGCCACTGTGTCTCTGAATTATATAAGTGTTGTTTACCAATGTTACCTCAATAAAAATCATAGTATAACAGCAAAACGTTATGGATAGTAAATTGAGGAGACAGATCAGGGAAATCTACTTCAATGAGTTCCCAAGGATTCAGACATACATGGAAATACTAAGGAGTCGTTCCTTGGTCTTATGAAGTCATTATACAACATTAGAGTAGAGTGAAGGCTCATCCTATGGAAAGGCGAATTTTGCTCTGGAGGGAAGACATTCAGCCTCATCCACGTCTCAGCACACATGCTAACCATCCCTTAATTTGGATCCATGAACGTCCCTGTAATGTGTATGATGCTGAGAGCTTTGGAATACAGATGAGTTAGGTAAAATTTAAGATCCCAGCTTAAACACCCATCAGCAGAATACAATTCAGCCATTAAAACAAATGAACTGGATTTATATGCACCAACATAGACCTTTAAGAAAACATCACATTGAATGAAGTCTAAGCTAATTACAGAAAGATAAATATTGTATGATAATATTTGTAGAAAAAAATTAAACTTCAGCATATTGTTTGTGGATCCAAGCTATAAATGTTTGATTGGTAAATCACACATCAAATTCAGCCTACTCATCTCTTGAGGAGAAAGTGATCCCGCATGGGACTAAGCAGTGTGTTTCAACTTTGTGGTGATACCGTGTTATTAACTTATGTGTGAAGCAAATTTTATAAATTGTTAATACCTGTTAATTATGAATGGCAGCTGCACAGATGTTGCTTAAATTATTCTCTTTTGTCTCTGCATCTCTAAGTTTTTGCTTTTTTGCAGGAAAATAAAGCATACCTGTTTGGTAAGATCAGAGGTTACACGGTGAACCTCAGGTCAGGGGGCTGACCTGCCACGGAAAAGACATCTCTGCTCGCCTTGAGCCTTGGAGTGTCTCAGTGGCACCCTGGGGGCCAGGAGGAGTGAGGAGAACACCCACACAGGTAGACTCATCTCTTTTGACAATCCTGGCGGTATTGGGGGGCAGCTTTGAAGCAGGCTGGCTTCCTGTTAAGACTACGTCACAGATCAAGACTTTTTCTGGAAACTTCCTTTTGTACAATCACAGATAAGAATTGGTTGAACTTGTGAGTTGAACTCTTAGCAAGTATGTGGTAAGTGCTTCAAAGAATAGGTTAGCAGTACCCAGACTTCCCTCAGTCTAAATGCAGTCACCTTCTTAAAAGTCTGTCCCAGAAAGAAACTAATATTCTCAGACTGTTTACTATTTTTAAAACATCTATTTATCTATGTATCCAAGAACTGGGGGATAGGCCAGGCAGTGAGAGGATTCACCAGAGACAGAGTGGAGAGCAGAACAGATGGAAATACTGAAATACACTGCTGAGGGGAGCAGCAGGGGGACAGAAGGGGCCTGCTGTGCCCTGTGGGTCACTCCCTGGCTGGGGATCAAGCGCGTGCTTCAGTGGCTGGTGATAGCTCAATAGTGCTGTGTCTTTAACCCATGGGCCCCCAGGGAGGCCCTGATTGCTCACTTTTGTTTTTCTGTTGAAAAGCTGGGTTCTGGGGTTTGGATCCTGTCTTGAACGTGTACAGGTAGGGTCTGCCCAGCATGTGGCTGCAGCGTCCTGAGTCTTGTCCGTACCCCAGTGTCAAGCGCTGGGCGCTGGGGAGCTGTGGCCCCTCACCTCAGTGAACCTGCTTGACCTGGTCCTGGGTCTGGTTCCAGGAGCACAATGCTGTGATGTCTGATAATCCCCAGAGGGTCTTTCTTGACCCTGACAATGTCCACATCAGCGTCAGTGTCAACATAAAAAATGGTTTCAGGGCCCTCCCTGCTGGCTCAACAGGGTGGGACGCAGCACTGCATGCTGGCCGCAGCTGCTTCAGTGCGAGTTCGATCCCCACCCCGGGAGGTGACCCACACGGCACTGCAGACCTCTCCTGCCCCGCCCGCTGCTCCCCTCAGCAGTGTCCTTCCTGCATCTGCCTGTTCTGCTCCCCACTCTGTCTCTGGTGAAGCCTCGCACCGCCCCTAAACCTCTGGCCAACGCCCCAGTTCTGTATGAATAAATAAATCTTAAAAAAAAAAAAAGGCTTCATTTTCTGGAATATGGATGGATGTTTTCAAGGTTACTTGATAGTCAAGCATGCAATTTTTACTATAGTGTTAAGGAAACTCACCTCCCATATTACCTTGAGCAGCTACCGCTCCTGCGTGGCAGATGGCAGGCATGCTCATCTGAGGAAACAGCTCTCGGCTTTGTGCCTGGGCCCTGGAGGCTGCAGCTGGCAAGCTGGGGGCCAGTCCCAGGTTCATTTCTGTTCTGCAGCCAGAATGGGCACCGAGGGGCACAAGCATGTCTGTGGTGACCACGCACCAGGACAACACCCCATGCCAACCACCCATGAGCTGGCTGACCCTCATGCGAGGGGCCAGGCTGTGGCTGTCCTCCAGGCCTGCGGGACCTGGCAGTGTGCGTCAGCTCAGAGTACAGGGAGTGGGTCTGTGGACTCCATGGCCAGACAGTGGGGTGGGCTGTGAGGCCTCTTGACATCAAGCTCCTCTTTCACAAATAAGGAATTAGGCAACACAGAGACACTTGCCACTCACGGGAGGGTGCAGCTGAGAGCTTGTCTTGAGGGAGATCCCTGTGTGGTCAGGTCGTGAAGGGTGGGGCGAGGGTAATGAGGCTGTGGGCAGGAAAGGCAGACTCCAGAGAGAGGAGACGGAGCCCGTGAGAGGACGTCCCCGCTGGATGAGGTGAGCGTGGAGACGTGCCTCCCGCTGGGACCCTCCTGCAAGGGTCTCGATGAGGCTGTTCAGGGCCTCCCTGAGGTTCCTGCCTCACACTCTCCACGTGTGCATGTGTCTCATCACCGAAACACACATCTTCCAGCAGAATCAAGAGAGCAGAGTAGAAACTCAGGCTACACCACCTCCCACACGGTCATCTTGTGAGGAGGCCTGAGGCCCTTACTCATTTCACCATCAAAGAAATGATGCACAAAGAGCAAGCCATCTGTGCAAATATCTGAGGAACGATGTCAAGACCGGGTCCCCAGGATGACGCTGGTGGAGAGATGCTGTGGGCGGGAGACCAGGAGGTCACCGAAAGCGAGTCTCGAGACCTCGGGTCACTCGGTCCGTGGCCATGGGGTCCGACCGGGAGCTGTAGGTCGTGTGCAGGTGGCGTGTGGGAGCCCGCGCTGGGCCATCTCTGGGGGACGTGGGCACACGATGGGCTCTTGCTGCTCCGGGCACTCACACGGGTGAACACATAGGCAGACACTTGACTGCTGTTGCTTTAATCTATAGAAGAAACTGTTCTTCGCGGAAAGACAATCCACCGACAATCAGCAAGCCCTGTCAGTCAGAGATCTGGCCTCCATCCCCTCCCTGAGGTTTTGTTTTGTGGAAACATCTACTCTGCTTTTTTTTTTTTTTTTTTTTTTTTTTTTTTTTTTGCCGGGATTCGTCCTCAATTAGAGGCAAGCATTGCTTACTTCGCTGACCTTGAGCTTTCCAGGGCTTTTTATCTTCTTGCTGAGATATTCAATTACAAAGAATTAGAAAAATTCCCAGGGACTCTTTAGCAGCCTCTAACAAAGTGAAATCAGCGGCATCACTCTCCTCCACGCGGATCGCGCCGGGCCTTGGTATCCCTAGACCGTCACATTAAAGTCGAAGGAGCCGAGGTTCCGGCTGCCGCAGAGGGCAGCCAGCAGAGATGCGGTAGATGCAAGTTTCAGCTCAGGACCCTCTTGAAGTGAACTTCCCCACATCCTTGCTTTCCACTTCCTTCCCAGTAAGCTACCCGCTCTCATTATTTTTAATTAGTTCCTGTCCAAGAATGTGTTGTGTTTCCTGGTAATGTGCTCTGTTTGTCCTCCAGGAGGAGCAAGTCTGTCCTGTCTCGTAATTTGCTCATCCCTTTTATTCATTGCCCCTCTCCACAGTCTGAGAGACCCCTCCGCTGGTGCAGACCCGCTCCTGACGGCGCCTGGGTGTTTCCCGGTGTCTGTGAGCCTGAGCTGTGCTTCTCAAGCTAAGTAATGAACAGAGTCTACTTGCAAGCAAACCTTCTCACAGCCCCCCTGATGTTGGCTGGTTGATTTTATTATGATGGAACTTAAATATGCAAACATAGAAACTCATTAAAATCATCCCATGCGCCTAGCTCCTATACTCCTATGCAACCTCATAGTATCCACAGTCTCCAGAAATAAAACTATAAAACCTTTTTAATTCAAATCAATCACACCAGATTCACAAGTCAGTTGATATTATTTTCTTTTAAAATTTATTTATTTTTATGCATAAAGAACTGGGGTACAGACCAGAGGTGCAGGGGCAGTGAGAGGCTTCACCCCAGACAGAGTGGGGAGCAGAACAGGCTGATCGGTGGAGCACACTGCTGAGGGGAGCAGCAGACAGGTCAGGAGAGGTCTGCCATGCCATGTGGTCTCCTCCCGGGCAGGCGGGGATCTAACTCGTGCTGAAGTGTCTTTAGCTTCCTAGTGCTGTGCATTAACCCGTTGCACCACCAGGGAGGGCCCAGTTGATATTATTTTACAGAGACAAAGTGTTGGTCAAAGTGGCAGACATGGCCTTTGGAGCTTAGACTGTGGGAAAAGAGTAGTGTTGAAGCAGGGAGATACGGAGGCCTGAATATCGCCTACTCTGTCTCCCAAGAGGGTGGCTAGGAGGTGATCCACTCACGTCTATACTGAGAAAACAGGTTCTTGAAGGTGCATGACTTGAGTTCCATTTACCAGAGTAGAAATCCATGAAAGGAAGGACTCAGCTTCTAGAAATGTCAGGGGAGGGGGTTGTCAAACATTATCAAGCAATGCTTTGCAGCCACAATCACTGGACATCACACCTGTTCAAGTGGCAGCACCACTAACTTGTTTCCAAGAAGCTGACCTGACTTCAAACTTAGTGGCTTACAACAATACACATGTGTGATTGTACAGTTTTGCAGGTTAACATATGACACCAGAATTCCTGTGTCAAAGTCCAGGTATACGCAGGGCTGTGTTCTTTCGAGAGGTCCTGGGGAGACCCCAATTCCTGGTTTTTCCAGCTTCTACAGACACCTACATGGCTTGGTGGCTCCTTCTTCACCTTTAAATGAAACAATGTCCCCATTGTCATGTCTGAGACTCTGACCTTTTTTCCCCTGCAAAAGACCTTTGCAGTCACTTTGGGCCAATTCCATTCATAAGGGCTAATCTCTTCATGTCAAGATCTTCTGGTTAGCAATCTAAATGATATCTGCAAACATAAACCCCCTTTGCATGGAAGAAAACTTATCTGCAGGCTCCATGCACTAAGGCGCAGACATCTTTGTCAGACCATTATTCTTACCACCACGTTTCCTGATTTTTGTAGGAAGATGAGTCAGGTGACTTGTCCATGGACACACCACTAATTAGCATTATCTGGGATTTGAATCCAGACTTTCCAAGATCCTAAGCCTGGGTTGTTTCCACTGCAGTAAGCAGCTTCTGAGTACTGAGTTCTTGCCAAGAACCCAACCAAACAAGAATAGCAACAACATAAGACAGTTTTGCAACTAAGAGAGCCCTTCTCCCAGCCACACTCACTAGGGATACGGCCATAATCCACACTGATGATAACGAAAGTCAATCATAGGCAGCTGAATTCTGAGTGGAGCCAAAAGTCCTTTATTTGGTTCTTGCATCCATGATTATTATTCTAGCTGAAGAGGCTTTCTGAGGACTCTCAACAGCCAAGTCAGCACCGTACAATACTCTTGATAACTTTTTCAACATTTCCCCTCTATTATCAGTTAATATTTATGAGTGTCTAGAAGGTTCACATCCCCGTATTTGAGAAACACTTTATCAAGTGACTTGTGTTGAAGGTACTGAATGTGTGTGCCTGCATAAAACTCTTACATCTGAGGTTAATTTCTGAATTTATTTGATTCACATTTCATTAACCCATTGGCAGAATGTTCTATGGGTATGTGACCTGGATCCACAACCCAAGCACTGAGACATTAGCATTCATTTATGATGTGGGCAGGTCACCTAGGTGGGCTGATTCTGTGTCATTGAGTTGCAGGAATGACAGGCAATAAATGAATAAAGCACAGTCTTTCAGGAGAATCCAAAAGGACTAAAGTCTTTCTCATCAGCAGTAAAAGTGACTTCCCCATCTGGGGCAAACAGATGTTACCAGTATCTTTGGCATTCCTCCAAAGCTTTGGACATGGAATTCTATCATCTTTTCTGCTACAAAAGTTAACTGCCCTGTTGTGATAAATCATTAATATTGCCCTGGATCATATGCTCAGTATTAGCAATATGGACAATGGGAATAAGTTACCTTAATACTACAGGCAGAGTTCAGACCACAAATGTACTTCTGAGGTGATCTTCTCATGACCTAAAATACTAGCGGTCATAAAATTATCCAGAACCCAACATCATCAATAAACGGCTGAGGCAGAAAAGTTTGCACATATGTCTGAAACCCTGTATCTGGTTAAAGTCAGAGCCAGTTTAGATTCTGTCTACTTTTCCCAAACATCTTGGAGCACCAGTGGTGTGTGAGGAGCCCAGGATATTAATCGGCTTCTAGACCTCACAGGACAGTGAAAACACAGCACATTAACCAATATCTACAATGCTATACAAGGGCTGTGGGTTGAACGTCTGAATTCCAATCTCAGCAAGTCTTCATACTAAATGTGGAGCCTAATGTACACAAAATGAAACATTGGAATGAACAAGCACTACATCTTAAAATTATTGTATAAATTAATTAATATAATACCTATAAAAGTCTCAGATTTGCCAGCATATTGCAGGAAATTGACATGTCAGGAGGAGTAATCCACATATTTCTAATAAAAACCACATCACAAATGAGTGGGAAGTCACTTGTCATGCGGTAGTTTCTCTCTATAACTAGTGCAACTCAAGAATCTGTGTGTGTTGGCATGCCCAAGTGGGAAGTGAAGGGAGAAAGACCCGTTGACATCAGTCAAGCCCTGCATGGGCGTTTCATACTCAATACCTCTAAGTCTCCACCAGTCCAGCAAGATACTCACTTCATCACTTTATATTATAGCACTCTTAAGCCTAAAGACATTTGTCAAACAGGTAATAACAGAGCTCTGAACTAGAGATTCAACTTTGTCATGGGTGTGCCTAACATTCCACTAACATCAACACATGAGTAACTATATATAGAAAATTGAAGAAAACCAGTTACTGATTTGTTCCAATGTCAAGTGTAGAAGAAGAACAGCAAGGAGGTTGAGGAGAGGACTGTGAAGAAGGGAGGTAGGTCAAGGAAGTGTGATGTCTTAGAATCCAACTGAAGAAAGGGTTCAAGAGGGAGTAGCTGTGCCAGGCTCTGTGGTAGATCCTCAGAGAACGGAACAGTGACTTGGCATCACAGAAGTCATCGGAAACTTTGGTGGGTTGCAGAGGTGAACATGTGAGTCTGTAAAGACATAATGGGAGGACATTGAAACATTAAGTGAATGCATCACTTTTGAGAAGATTTCCTATAAAAAGAGAGGACCGGGATAGTTGACAGAAGATGTGGAATCAGGGAGTACTCATATGGCAGACATAAACAGGTGCTTTTGTTGACACTAAAGCTGCAGAATAAAGGGAAGAAAATGGCTCAGAGGAAAGAAGGGAGAAACCAGTGGAGCAACAACCTTGAACAGATGCCAGGAGAGAGTGAGGAATGCACAGGGATTAAAATAGAGCTTATGACTATGGGTGATGGTGGCTAGAGAGAGCGGTTCAAGGGGTTTGTTGAGGAGGTTGTTCAGCCTTCTGGGTGCTTTGCTTTCTGAGTAAAAATAGAAATATGATTAACTACTAAATGCAAGGAAGCGGGTGGAGATGCCGGATGGTGAAGAGGGAGGAATTGGTGTGAGCAAGTGCCAGTGCTGTTCTCCACTTCCCCTTACGTTCTTCCGGCCCATAAATATTGTGTGAGTGAGGAAACTTTTCTCCGTCCAATAAGAAGTGCCCCTATGGGGCCGTCTGCTGACCCTGTAAGTGATACATAATGATAACATCAAGCCTTTCTATGGCCACCTGAGGCCAGAAAGCTGCTCTGCACTACACCCGATTATACCAGGTTGGCACAAAGGCTGGGAATGGCAGCGGGGAGATCTCCAGCCTCAGAGGACCGGGGTTGTGGGCTTCTTCCGAGGAAACTGCTCTTCTCCTACCTCCTCTGCTGCCCCTCTCTTGTTAGGTTTCTTGTACAGCTTCTGTTTCAAGACCTTTGTATAACAAGGGTCAACGTTCGCTCTTCCAAAAGAAGTGTCACCGCGGGGCCAAGTAGTCATCCATCCACGGCCTCTTGTCTGAAGTGCATCCTGGTTCTGGGCAGGTGGCTCAGCCCTGCTGCCTCTGTGCTCAGCGTCTGATTAATTAGGAAGAGCACTGGGAGTTCTAAGTCTCAGGTGGAACCTCGTCCAGTGCAAGTACCTCTCCGCAGGCTGGGTGCTATGGCCTGTGCTCAGAGTGTGACCTCTCTGGGCCCCAGATCACCCACCATCCTCTGATTCCATTTATTTCGGTCTAAGGCAGGCAAGTGCACACCTTTGGTGATAAATGTACCGACCTCTGGCCCTGCTTCTGGAAATACCATCAATAATAATGCCAAGAAAGGGCATTTTGCCTGTTCATCTTCCAGGCAAAAATCAAGCACTTCCGAAGTCACCCCAAAGTTTCTATCTATCTTTACAGAGATAAAATACACTGGGATTTCAGAAGGAAACTGCACCTCGAACGAAGTGGAGCCAGGGGAGCTGTGGGGTCCTACTGCAAAGAGGGCAGGCTGGAATTGTGGGGTGTGCTTTTGTGTAAGAGTATGTGACCTGAGCAAGCGGTGGAACTTCCGTTTGCTCATTGCATGTGAGGCTATTAATATAACGCTCCCAGGGGACGTGTGAGAATCTGCTGTGACCATGCATGGGCTCTTTGAAAATGCAAAGATTTCTATACATAGATTTTCCTGATGCCCTCATCTAGATTATTCCTCAGTCTATCTTATCTATTAGGAAAAAGAATAGATGACAGGACGGGAAGGAGGGAGGAAGTGAGAGGAGGAGGAAGGGAGAGAAGGAAAGACACCACCACATTAATAGCAGCAAATAAAATTTTGCAACGGGTGGAGAAGAGAAAGCAGGAGTCCCATAGCAGAGAAACTCGGTAAACACTCTTCAGCGTAGCGAGCAAGGCTTACCCCACCAGCAGTGCGAGCACCTGGTGGGTGCCCTCAATAG
Organism: Condylura cristata; assembly: GCF_000260355.1. Classification (NCBI taxonomy): domain Eukaryota; kingdom Metazoa; phylum Chordata; class Mammalia; order Eulipotyphla; family Talpidae; genus Condylura; species Condylura cristata. The sequence goes on from NW_004567113.1 coordinate 54,528,386, forward strand.
CGTTAGCAAGCAGAGGTGAGGTGCCCCAAGAACCCCAAATTTGCGTGCTTTAAAGGGGCTCTGCCATCTGCTGCATGAAGACAAAGCGGACTCTTAGGGAAAAGAAGATTGATAGGAATCGTGTGTCCAGCATGAGAACTAGAGAGAGGATAAGGGCTTCTCAGTAAAGCAAGACGGTTTCTCATGCCATCCACTCCTTCGTGAATACCTGCGCATCTCAGCAGGGGCAGGCTGAAGGCAGGCCCCAGGGACTGAAAATTTGCAACAGGTCAAGGCAACTTCTGGCCGCAAACCAGAGAAAAGGGACAGAAGGGACCAGACGAGCTTGGGGCCTAAATCAAAGTACGAATCAAGATAACAACTGCCATTGCCAGCCTTGCCAGGGCCAACCCACGTGTGTGCCAAGCGCCTCTACATGTCCCTCCCACACGCGTCTCCTTCCATGTTTCCCATATCCCTGGTGCAGATCCAAGGCCCACACTGGATTCCAGACAGGGGGAAACTGATGAAGTCAGAATCAAGTTTTGTCTTATCAATACTGGTCTCAATGTTGATACCAATGAATCAATAATACCAATATGGATGTTTTAGGCTGGAAAAAAATGTTTCTTAGCAACATAAGGCTATTCACAATCAGAGAGCCTGGATGAGGGATCAAGGAAACTCCCTACCTTGCTTATGCAATTTGTTATTCCAAAATAAAGTTTATTGGAAGAAAAGCAAAGTGCATATGCTTCAGTCCAATAACTTCATCTCTGGGCATTCACATTCAAGGAAATTATCAGAGGTGTTACCAAAGCTCGTTGTTTAGACGGTAGCTTATTCCAGAAAAAAATAGAAACCACTTTCTGTTCCACAACTGAGAAACAAATAATAAATGAAAGCATACCAAGCAAAGAAATGCCATCCAGTCATCAAACATCAGTTGTAGCAGAAGCTTAGAAGTTCCTGGGCCTGGTGTGGGTGAGGTTTTTGCAAAGAAACTCAAAGGCAGGAGCTCTGGCACCCAGGCCACACGTCCCTGGGAGGGGACAACACCTCTCGGCACAGAAAAGCAAGCTGAAAATAGTCAGGAGCTTGTCAGACACCAGAAAACTCTGGAGAAGTGATGAGAAATCATGGGCGACAACTGGGGGGTCCTGGGCTGACAGGACGGGGCTGTTCTCTGACCATGCATTCACCAACAGCTGAAAGAGGAGCGAGCCGTCCCTGGCTCAGCACCGCCAGCCTGGGAGTGCGAGACAAGTGTGAGGTCGCGTCTGTGAGAGCCGCGTCTGCGCTGGGGTGGGGCTCTGGCTAAAATGTCCACGGGCGTCCAAACCTCGGCCTTCCACAGTGCACCCCAACAAGTGCTCCCTGCCCACGCCCCTCAGTGCCTGCTGAGGCCTTGTGGAGAGCCCAGCGCGAGCTCATCAGGGGACAGAGGTGAGGAGGCCCAAGATGCCCCTGCACACTAGGCTGGAGAAACCCACCATTGACCTCTGAGAAGCAGGTTCCCTGTAAGGAGCCAAGAGAGGACCCTCTGGCTTTCCTGAGGCCGGGAGGGTGCAGCTCCTGGGCAACCCCACAGCTTCGTCACGTGTGCCACCCGGTCACTCCTTCTGCGTCTCCCCAGGGCACCCCAGCCCCCCTCCAGGCACCACTCCTGCTGCGGTGCATAACCTTCAGAAAGCGGATTCCACCCACATCTCCATTCCCTTGATTGGCTTAAATGGCAGCTAATTGATCAGAGGTTTCTGGAGATGAAAGCAAACTACCCATTAGTGGCAAGGAAACGGCCCTGTGATTAGCCTGCTGACAGCAGGCTTTAACTGTAACGCAGGACAGCATCCTGACGGTCTTCCCGAAGGGGCCTCAGCCGCCCTTGGCCTCCCGGCTTCCCGGTGCCAACGGGTACTGGTGCCTTAGGTGAGCGGGCTGAAGGCAGGTGGCCAGCACGCTGTTTGGACGCCAGGTCTCTCGCCTCACGACTCATTACACCAAGAAAATTTGGCTCACGGGAGTCTTTCCTTCCTTCCTAGTAGTCCCTGTGTGTTGCTTTAGGGTTTTCTTTTATCTTGTCCACCGAATGTCCCTGAGCCCCTACCCCGGGAGGACAATGGCAACAGCTAGAACCTGCAGGAGGAGAATCACGTTAACAGGAGGATGGATTCTTCCATGGCTGCTGGGGGTCTGCATTGTGTTCATTTTGTTTATCTTGAAGCCCATGGCCATTTCATTAGGGTGCAGATCAAAGACTCCTCTCCCCCAGCAAGCGGACACAGGAAAGGGGAAGGGTCATTGGAGGTCCAGACACAGCCATGATGGGAAGGTGCGGCCACCTGAACTCGGGAGCCCTGCAGTCGAGCTCTGCTATTTCCTCTTCTTCCAGAAGCTTTGAGTTTGTGTTCCAAATTCTTAAAGTTGCTAACTGCATCTGTCTGACCTGTATTTGCTCCCTGGAGAAAGAAAGCATGAATCCCGGAGAGGACGGTGGCAAGGAAGACAGCATCGTGGGTCAGGAGACTCTTTCCTGTTGCTCCTGCCCTAATTCCCAGCCTGACTTTGAGCAAAAAAAGCTTAAACTATCTTGCTTCCTATGACTCCTTTTTTTTTTTTTTTTGGAAACCGAAAAGCTTATGCTGTGAGCAGCAGAAGGACACAGAAGCCGAGCTGCCAGGAATCCAGGTTCAGGGGAAGGAAAATGGTGTCAGAAGAAGATTAACACACACACACAGTGTAACCTATGGGCATCAACACCCGGTGAAGTTTCCTCCCAGCCCCTGCCCCGAACTGATCATAAAGGAACAAGTGGGAGGATTCTTGACCCAATTCAGGATTGCTTTCACTTGTAGCTTTAAGTTTTAAGCAAAATGTGCTTGACGAGTGTTTCCACTTAACCGTATCTAATAAGCCAATCACAAAAACAAGAGAACTGAAATCTCTCCGCCCTCCCTGGAGTGTTGGGAGAGGTGAGCTATGAACTCATTCATCATGGATCTGAGCTTTCCTCAACAGGGAGAATGGATCAAGCTCTCCAACCCTGCTCATCCTCTCCACATGCATGTGTATGAGGCCCACAGATAGCCACAGAGTGTCCTGAGGGGAGAACAGAGAAGCTCAGTCTGGCCCTTGCAAGACAGGCAGCGTCAGTGTCACCGGGCGTTGTGGAATCTGGGTCTCCACCTTTGATCTGCTGAATAAGAGTGTGTATTTTCAACCAGATTCCCAGATTTGGTTGACTCCAAACCTCTTTTAAACCAGTGATAAATCACCTGAAGCTTAGGAGTCAAACAACTCTTAATTTAATTTGCAATTTGGCCACTTACTTAGATAAGGAGATAACATCTGTGTCTAAAATTGCTTTGAGAGTTAAAAAATCTGTATGGCGCAGTTTCTATATTTCCTTCATCTCTAAGTGCCAACAACATCGACCTTGCTGTCCCTGGACCAGGACACTAATTACATTAATTTCAAGACTTTGTTCTTTTTTTCCTATTTGGAATCCACCTCCTCTTACTATTTGGGTCTCAACATAAATGCCATCACTGAACCTTCCACCTCTAGCTAAGACCATGTCTTCAGTCACTTGATACCACTGACGCATTTTCTCTTTTTCCTTGAGATGGTCAGAACCGAACATTTCATATATATATATATATGAAATATATATATGTATTTGTGTGTGTATGTGTGGCTTGTAGCTACAAGTTTATCTTATGCAGAATGCAACCTTCTTGAGGGCAAGGTGTAGGTCTCCCTATTTTACACCCAAAATTAGAACACTGCCTTATATTTGGTAGGTACCTATTGTACATCTTGTAGACCTATGGTCTCCTTTTGGATTTTCAGGCTCAATATGTTATGTTCATGCTGTCTTGGATCCTGAAGTAAGGGCAATGGATGACTAACAATGGGGGTGGGGGGAGTCTCCCTGGTGGTGCAGGGTTTAAAGACACAGTGCTATAAAGCTGTCACCAGCCACTGTGGCCTGACTTCAACCCCTGGCTAGGGAGCTGACTCTCCACTGCTCCCCGTCAGCAGCTTATTTTGGTAGATCCACCCGTTCTGCTGAATCCTCTCACCTCCCATACCTTGGGTCTACATCCCAGTTCTTCTACCCATAAATAAATCTTTGGGAGTTAAAAAGAAATAATATTTGAAGGTAATTGTGGAATATGTCTTTCTCAATAGGATGTAACTGCTTTTATAACTACTTTGAAATATGAAGACAAAGCTTGTTTATATGACTTTTCTCTAAAACATTATATGTGTGTGAGTGTATGTTTGTGTGCATATATATGTATATATATATATACACACACAAATAAATTATATAAATATATAAATTATCTGGATATATATAATTTATATGTGCAGAAAAAGATGTTGTGTCCCCAAATAGGTTTTTCCAAAAAAAAGTATGTATTCATCCAAAGAAAGAAACCAAGTGTTTCATCTTCCTGGGTATTTAAGTATTATCTCTCCTCCGTGACACTGGTAAGACCAGAGAATTGGGATGAAAATTGTTCTTGGAGCAAGAGCAGTGAACTGAAAAATATGAAATCAGACATTTTCATTTTCTATTTGCTAGAGTCAGGTTGGAGAGCCTGGAGTGGCTCTGGCCGTCCACCACTTCGCTGGTCCCTGGCTCTGGCCCACGGCATGGGAGAGAGGACGAGCAGTCACTCGTTGTTGAATGAACCAAGTGGGACCCGATCTGCACCGGATCTTGGCCAAAAGGGCTGGAAGCCCTAGGGGCCCCGATTCTGAACGATGCAGCTGGGGTGGCTAAGATGGAGCCCTCACTGCACCGCCCGACTGTCCACAGCACTGAGTGTGGTTTGTGGTAGAACACCATGCAATGATCAGAGCCGCCGGGGCTTTGTGGGCCTTTTCCCTTTAGGAATCCCCCTCTGTAACTTCAGAGCAGTCACATAACTTCCTAGGGTAAGCCTGACAGGAATTTCCTGCTGGTGCATGTGGCTGACAAAAGCTGTTACTGCCAGCCCCTCCCTGCCACACAAACTCGCACCCAGTGGCAGGGGTCTGGGGGGCCCCTCCTCTGGGCCTGTTCTAAAGAGCTCTGTCAAGTTAGGTAACTGGATGTTCACACCACTCTCTCTTCCTCTCTTCCACTTAAAATCCTCCAATTAAGAGTGAATCCCTGGACCTCAATAAGCAGAACCCCTCAGTCCCCTCTGTTTTACCCCCAACCTTTGGTCCCATGTCTGCCAACCCTCTGGTCCCACGCCCACAAGTAATAAACCTCTGGTTGTTTCTTGATGGCTATCGCTAACAGACATCCTGTGACCACAATAAGAACATGAGACGGCCGACCCGTCGCATCGGTGATTGGTGCACGGAGGCGGCGCCCACAGCCTTGGTTGTAACATTCACGCGCACCACAAACCACAGGCAGCCTCGCCCCTCTGGCAGGACCTGTGCACTCGCCTCAAGTGCTCTCCACTGCAGGACGCCTTCGCTTGTGCCCTGGCCTCAAAACAGGTGTGCAGACTTGGTTGCATTCTCACTATTCATGTTGCCTTGGAGAGGTCAAACCATCTTGAAGAGTGACTCCAGGTCTTCCTCACTACGAGCCTGTGACTTGGCTTCCTCTCTAGAGAGCAGGAACACGTGTCTGAGCTTCCCCGAACAATGTCCATCCATGTGGACACCACATGCCCAGGTGCCTTCACATGGGGACCCAGTGGTCCTCTCCACTGACACAGTCATCATCATGCTTTGCACCCTCTCGATCTGGCCAAGCAGAGAGAGTGACGTGTGAGTGCCCCTGGGGCCTGCCAGCCTCCTGGGTCTTCCCAGGGGGCTGCGTGTCCTTCCATCTCTCAGAGGTAAAACATGCCAGGTGATTTGACACCAGCAGCACCACCTCCCAACTGAGGCCTGTGCAGCTGACCAATCTCCCGCACACTCATCACCCCATGCTCCACACCAACAAGTTCATATTCTTGCTGCCTTTGATGTTCACGGCCACCGAGGAGCCCCGTGGGCGTGGTCCATCTCTGGATAAAGAACCTGAGTGGAATCAATCCCCAGGAAGTCAGTGTCCTGGAATTGAACAGGTCCAAATTCACTTGTCAAACTGAGAATGAAAGTGTTGAACTCTTGGCAATAACAATTAATCATAAGAATCATCATCATTATTATACTACAGCAATAAACACAGCCATCAGCTTTCTAATTGATGTAACCAACTAAGGGCTTATTATTCATTAAGTAAACTCTTCTGAGCATTTAGATGAGAGAAATCAAGGCATTTTATGCACCATCCTTTAACCTGAATATCTAATCCCTGAGCCTCTTTTTCTCTCCTGAGCCTATGTAAAATGTGAATGAAGGGCTGCCCTAACATAGAGAGCAAAGCAGTTCTTATTCAAAGAGAAAACCATTGCAAGGACTAGCAATTCCCACCCGATCAGAGACCCGAGAAGGCAGGAGTGAAAATATTTGTACAAGGTCAGTGGCTCCCTCATCCCCTGACATGTGAGTGCCCCTGGGGCCTGCAGCCTCCCAGGTCTTTCCGGGGGGTGTGTGTCCTTCCATCTCTCAGAGGTAAAACATGCCAGGTGATTTGACACCAGCAGCACCACCTCCCAACTGAGGCCTGTGCAGCCGACCAATCTCCCGCACACTCATCACCCCATGCTGTACACCAACAAGTTCATATTCTCACTGCCTTTGATGTTCACGGCTTGGCAGTACCGGATGTGATAAACACCCTGAACAAGGAAGCATTTAGCCTTGGCTAACTATTATCGGCAGCATCTATGACGAATGGCTCAATATAACCCTGAAAAGCCTAATGTGCTGACTAATTTGTGGTTAAGGGGATTTGGAAATTTACTTTGTAAAAAATTACATACAAGTAAGTGGAGTAACTTTGAGAGAGAGAGAAAAAAAAGACAATGCAAATAGCCACATAATCATGTACATTCCTTGCCAGACTAGCAATAAAGATAAGAATTACAAGGCCAGGAGCAGTTAAGAAACAAATCGACATTTTTCGCTGTGCATGCTGGGTGAAGAAAATGTGTCAACACAGACATGGAGGTAGAAACCTTTTGGAGTATGTGAACCTTATAAAATTCCTTATTTCAAAACCCAAAGGAAACTTCAGTCCTCCAGTTCAAGCGTGAGGAATCCAGAGGCCAGGAATCTGAGGCATAGGCAGGAGTGTGGATTTGGGGTTCCCTGAGTCAGGATCTTCTCCTTGGAAAAGAGGAAAGTTCAGCTTAGCACAAGATAAGCACCCCAGCTGAGGGGGCAGATGCCCTGAAGTCGCTATCTCCTTTCTGAGTAACTTGGGAAAAATCACCCAGCCCTTCTCAGAGTGAGATTCTTTAATATTTAATTGTATTATTTTTTAATGAGGTCACATGCGTTTATTATGGCACTGCACACTATTTAGGGGTTCAGGTTCACACCTCTTCAGACAGATGCCACCACAACACACACCCACCACTAAAGCCCCATCACCTCCTACACGGCCACTGGCCCTCCCCCTGCTCCCCGCCGCCCCCCTTCTCCTCTGCGTGATTTCCCTTGGCGTCAGACTCTCCAGTCCCATCCATGCTGCTGAAAATGGCAAGAGTGGATCTCTTCTCATAGCTGAGCAGTGTGTAGGTGCCACATCTTTCCGCTCATCTGTTGGTGTGAGAGGCACCTTCTTTTATGCAGAATATGGCTAGTAATGCCAACTTGCTAGAGCATAAAGGTAATTGACGTACCATATGGAAGCCATGCCTGCCACACAGTAGGCTCAAAAACACATATCCATTCCTCTCCTCCCATCCCCATGGAAAGTCGCATAGCGCATGGCAGCTTTCCCAACTCTGTCTCCCACCCCACCCCCGCCAAAGAACATCACGGCTGGCACTGACATCACAGCAACAGCATGAAGGGCCTCATTTGTGAGTGTATGAGCCCCGGGACTCTGTTCTCAATTGTTCTAGGTTCGATGCTCACCTTCTCCAATTTTGCTCAACCCTTTACTTGTCCCCAGGCTCTTTCACAGCCGCCTGATGAGCTCCCTGCCCCAGCTGGGGTAGGGGAAGCGACGTCTGGCAGGTGGAAAGCTACCCCAGCACATGCAGATCGCTCTCCTCGGTCACCTGGCCTCCTCTGTGTGTTCTAATGTCCTGCTGTCATCTTCTTACACGGACACCAGGCTTGTTGGATTAGACTCAACCCAATGACCTCTCTAAAGAGTCTGTCTGTCTCTAAATACAGTCCCATTCTAAACTACTAGAGATTAGGAATTCAACCTATAGATCTAGAGGGATAAATTCAGATCACAGTACTCACCATTCTTTAGATTTAAATTCAAATGCCAGTTGTAGAAGTTTTTATTGATATTCCAAATGAACACAGCCATCCTATGACTGTATGTACAGCGTTGGCCAAAGCAGGAATCCCGTGCATGAGTTCCAATCACATGATCGTGGTTCCCTCCCCACCACTAGACTGCAAATGCCATGAACAATGGCTGTGTCCCCCTTAGATCGCCATTAACGCATCAAGTGCCAATGTCTTCATGCCCAACCATCTACATATTTATCCTTCCCTTTGATTTATGGGATGTTACCTGCCTCTTGGCATCCCTGACCCTCAGGCATCTCCATAATGCTTCCATTTCCTCTTGCTTTTGACCCACCATGTAAATATAGTTCCCCAGAGGCCTCATCCTGCTAACGTTCTCTTCTTGTTTAATGAACCGACTCTGGGAGTTTCCAGTAGATGTCATTTTCCGAACTTCCATCTTTCTGTGGTTCTGCCTTCTCTGTTCCACTGCTAGTTTTCATATCCTCTAAGGTTATTTCTACCCTTATCAGCTCCTCAAAATATGTGCAATGCAGAAATTGTCTTTCCTTTAAATCTATTTCACTTACATCCTTTAGTTTAGCAGATGGCACCAATGTATCCAGGTGCTCTAACAATAAAGCACATCACAGAAGCCCATTAAAAACATAAAACACAAACATGGAAAGGTCGCCCTTGCCTTCAGTTTCTCTCCCACATCTCAGCTGACTTTGCTATGCATCTCGTGATTTCCCTCATTCTTTCTCCACTCTTTGCACCTAAAAGCAGGGGTCTGGTCTCTCTCCATTGCTGCAGAAACAGTTAACCAGTGAAATCTCCAGCCAGCCCTCTGTGAAGTATGTCCCCATGGTGCCTGCTGGCAATGGACTGGCATCTGTTCAGCTGACACCCAGCTCTACCATCTCTCTAGACTAATTTTTTATTCTTCTCTATTTTCTTCTGCATAGTCTCACCACATTAAATTTTTCACTTATCTTTGACTAAACCAGACACTTCCAGGCCTCTGTGTGCACCTCTCAGACCCCACTGCAGAGCTACATGCTAGCACAGAGCCCTGGGGGCTGCCTGCCATTGGGAACAGTCTCGCTATGAAAAGCTGCCTAGCCCCAGGCCACACCTCCTTGCAGCAGGCGGCCTGCATTCCTCGCTGACCCATGAGGTACCAGTTTCCATGTGCTGACTCTTAACTTCTCCCCTGGGTCATCCTAGCTCCAAAGCTCCCCTGGGTTTGACTACAGACATAGCCGTGGTTCAATTTCTGCCTCTGCTCCCCACCCCTGAACCCAGGCCCACTGGTACAGATCCCAAGAGCACCTCTGGAGAAAACTCCTTCAGGCCAGTCTCCACCTGCAAGTCTATTTCCCAGCGAGCCCATCTGGGCCTCCTGCTTTCAGGTGCTGTACACATGTCTGGGTTCCACATCTGCCTGTCCACGCCCACCGGACTCCCGGGCATTCTTCATATCGCAAGTCAAAGGCCATCCAGGTGTCCCAGAAAAAGTCGCCCACTGTTTGAGTCACTGCTACAGCACAGTGGTTTTTTGTTTTGTTTTGTTTTGTTTTGTTTTTTCTGGATATCAGCACATATTATGCTGCTTTATCATGGTTACTCAGATATTTTCCTGTTTTGTTAAACTATGCGCTGTGCTGGGGGCGGTGGGAAGGTGTCTACTTCTATGGAACAAGTTGTCGTTAAATTCAGAGACTTATTATCTTCTAGGGCTATAGGTGAGAGGTCCAGAGTTGTTCAACAAGCCTCTTTGCTGGGATATCTTAGGAGCAAAATCAAGATGTCAGCACCCCTCCTCTCCCGGCTTCGGGGGGAAGCATATGGGGAGGATCCACTTAGAGCCCAGCTATATTTTCAGAGTCCAGTTCCCTGTGATTTCGGGTCTGAGGTCTGTTTTTCACACTCAGGATTACCCTCTGACCTTCGAGCTTCCCACGTGCACTCTCGTGTGACTCCTTTCATTTTGAAAGATAATAATGACGAACCAAGTCAGGCCTATCTTATGCTCGAAACCCTCTGTTCTCTATCTCCGTCCTCTCCAGCCAGCACGTGATATTAAGGGTTCCTGTGATTAGATGAGCCTGCCAAGCTCTCCTCTCTGCCAACTCTGGTGTGGGTTTGGTACCCTGCACGCACAGTTGCAAGGCTGAGAACATGGCTTCCAGGCATCTCAGCTTGGAAATTCTGTTTACAACACACGAGCGCACTACTCATGGAGTCTGCTTCCGCATCAAGAAGAGTCTCTGATATCAAAGACAATTGAAGCTTCTGCTCACTTTTACGTTAAACTGACTTCACTTTCCATGATTATGCATCTTTAAAGCATTCTGTTTTAGTTGCATATCTAGAGAAAAGAACGCCTCCTCCAGAAAATAAGGAAGTCAAATAACAAAAAATAAACATCGTAGTTCTTTTATGATGAACATTGATCCACAGGAGGGGAGATGGAACTGCAAGAGAAATATCACAAAATGGAAAAAATAAAACCCTCCTGAAAAATGAAGGTATGGTTCTGTCAGCTGGCATATTTTTGCAGTTGAGTCCATTCAAGCTCAAGTTCAAACACTAGGTGAAAGTGTCAAGTCACTTTACGACTAAAACACTGATTATGGGAGCATAAATGATGGCATTTCCATTTCCAGTCGTTTAAAGAGAAAGCCAGCTCATTTTCCATTGCGTTTGCATCAGTTTACATTCCCAGCCAGAGGGTGATGGGCTCCTCTTTCTTGCATCCTCCCCAGCTTTTGTAAGGGGCCTTTGACAGTAGGAGGCTTTTTATGCCTACATCTGCTTATATTTCAAACAGAAATCAAATGCAGCTGCAGGAAAGCCACGCTCACCTGCCTGCCCGCCCCTGGAATGTGCACCTGAGTCAGGAGCTGGCCTGGCAGGTGAGGAATTTCCATGCCCACATGTGTGTGGGTTTCTGTACATCACTGCAGTGTGTTTAGGCGGCCTCTCTGCACACATCCACCATGACGCCTCTCTTTTTGGTGATCCAGTCTCCCTCCCTGCTGCTGACTGACTCCTCACTTCATTCTGTGCCCAGGGAACAAAGTGATGACAAAGGTGGACAATTGTTTCTGGCTGCAGCTCACCCGAATAAAACTGTTGCAATTGATTCAGCGCGCTGATGTCAGCCAAGACCCTACACTTCTTGACACTGCATTTTTCCAAGAGAATAATAAATCACTGTGTTTTCACTAACAGCCTCTCTCTGCCTTTCTCTTTTCTTCCACCATTAGTCACGCTGGCCTAGCTCACCACCTGACAGCCGGCGTGTTCTGCAATACTTTTACCCGTGTAAAGGTGGATTTGGTTTCGCTGAAGTTGGAAACACACCTGTGCTTACTTGGCCCAGTAAGCCACCAGCTGCACTTTCTTTGAAAAGTCTATTTTGGCTGTTCATATATATTATAATCTGCTCTTTCTTGGTGTTATTTTTCCAACATTCCTATCATTAGCATTTTTAATTTCAGGTATGTAAATGTGCTTCAGAACAAAATATGTAAGTAGATAAATACATACATTTCTTTATGTATGTATATATTTAAGTGGATAATCTTGAAAGGCAGATTAATGTAACTAATTAAGTGATACATGATTCAGCTACCATGTTTCCTCTTATGCACCAACAAACCCAATGCAGAGAAACAATGAGTTATCCTCATGATAAAGCAGAAATTTAGACTCAGCAAGGAGAAGAAATTTCCCCAGATTATTACCAAGTAAAAGATCCGGGACTGGAAATAAGGAGAGTGTGATTACCTTCACGATGTCCCTTTCACATAACATTTTTACTTTATGCTGCTTCCTTTCATCTAATCATTCAACATTCAACAATCTCTACTATAACCCAGACATTTTACTGGTGGCAAAGGATTCCAACAGACAAAGATGCTGGAAAACAGGCAGAATGAGTATTGACGGTCCATGTAAATAAATAATGATGATGCAGATTTTTATTGATTTTTTTGGGGGGCAGCGTGAGTCTGTGGGCTAAGAATACTCACAGGGTATTTCTGCAGGACAAGTTGGGCTTCCTTACATCATGGCGGTGGCATGCGAATTCTACAGCAGAGGCTTCTGTGAAGCACCCAAGAGGAACTTCACCCCCTGACGGTGCACCATGGACAAGAGGTGCCAAGGTTACTCATTCCCTCTGTCAAAGCCAGTGGCTGAGCACCACAATCAAGGGGAGGAAAGAACATGTCCAGCTCTCAAAGCACCAGACACCCTGGACTGATTATTATCTTCAAGCTGCCATTTGACGCCCAACCTGGTAGATCCTGGTGCCCATCCTGTATCCAGCCCACAGCCATTACTCTCTGCTATCACAATTCCCAACAAGCCCTCAGTGCTGACAAGATTGGGACCAGTCAGCACTTGGTGACTATCTCAGGACTCAAGCATCTATCACAGAGGAGTGAAAAAAAGTTTGGAGTATGGGTGTCACTGCATTTGCACACCTTCTTTATCCATCAAAACACAAGGAGAAGGGGTGTCCCAGTAATGGAGAAGTATATGTTTGGCAGAAGGAGTCCCTAGGATTTAGCAAAAGAAGTTTTCTTGAGTCCTGGGATGGACTGAGCATGTGTCAGACAACTTGTAATACAGAGGCTTTTGTCAGGGAGAGAAATAGAAGTGGAAACTACCAATAGCTTCAAGATGTCCAGGGCAGGGCTAGGCAGCACACTTCCTCTAGACTTGCCAGGCAACCCAGGGAGTCAGGCTGGATGAGCTTCCCAGGCTGTTGTTCAGAAACCCAGCAGGATCCCAAGAATAACATGGAATTTTTAAAGTGCAAGAATAGCCTAAACTCAAAAGTTGGGTCTATGTAGAGCAGATATTCCATGAGGTTTTTACCACTCACGTAAAGCGCTAGCTTCTACATTGTCACATACTGTGTTACATTTTGCGGTCTGGAGAGTCACATGCAGTTGTGTTTTCTGGACAGGACAGTGCAGATAACACAACATTTCCATCACTGAGCAAGGCTCTGTTAGACAGTGCCAGCTGAGAGGGTCTCAAAGGCTGCACAGAACTTCTTCGACTGAGATCTGAACACTAAATGGGAGGTTTCGGGCAAACCAGCAGGCACAGGAGATTCAAGATAGAAAGGAAATGAGGAAGAACCCCATGAGTTGAAGGACAAGTTTAAATGTTTGAGTGGAAGGCAGGAGCTTCCCACCGATAACCTTTTACTTCGTTGGGTGACGAGGTAGAGAATGTGTGTGTTGGAGAAAGGAATGGGCATGTTCCACTGCTTTTAAGTACAGGAACTTTTACTTTTCAAATGAAATATTAGTCAGTATCCATAGGCAGAAGAAACTACAAATAGCAGTGTTTGTTAAAAGCAGTGAGGGAGGTTTCCTCTTGCATCCAGGGGCCCACGGGACACCCACCCATCACCTGAGGAGATGCAGAGCCAGTGGAGATGCTAAAAGGTCCCTAAAGAATGTCACCCATGAGATGGGTGACTGAAACTTTGCACTGAGAAGCCAACCTGTCCAGGCTGGAGGACCGTGGTGGAGGTAAGATGGACGCTAGAATGGATGCCTACAAAAACATAGGAATAGATGAAGGAAAAGGTAAGAGGTGCCACTTTTAACTTGGGGAGAAAAATGATCTCAGGATCTAAAGGAATGTGCAATACAAGGAATGGAATAGACCCACTTCTATTCTTTTTTTTTTTTTTTTATGGGCAATTTGGTGACTGGTGGTATCATTTTTCATGATACGGAATTCAGGAGGGACATTTTACTTATTGGATGATTGGTTTAAATTCTCTATTCCTCAAAAAAATAGCAGCATGGGGAGAGTGGTGGTTTACATTTAGACCTTGAGTTACTGCTCTGTCATTCTGTCAAAGCCTGAGGGAATATCACAAAAATCCTTCTATTCACTTCAATGAATAATGTATGTCTTATTTCTTTTTTCTTCCCCATAGCAAACACCAATCAGAAGCATCTGAAACAAACAGACCACAGAAACGACAGTCAAAAACAGCATTCTGTCAACTGATTAGATAGCAGTTAGTTTAATGCTAACATTAATCAAGGTCTGATTGTCCATTGTGAGGAACAAGAACTATGTGTGGAGAGTAATAAACAAAGTCTAGTTCAGAATGTTTGTGCAGAAACCCCCACACAGTAATTAAGAAGAACACAAAAGAAGGTTATTGATCCGCTGTGTTACTGGGAAACAACGTAATTGATTTTTCATATCTTAATTGTTGGTTCCAAAGTAGAAGAGATAGTTTGTACAGATCATTAGTAATGGAGATTTTTATTTTGACCATTTATACCAGATTTATTGAGTTCAAATGTTACCCTGCTTCAAGCAAACATTAATTTAATTGTCAAGAAATCTGTACTGTGTATGTTTTAAATGATGACTCTTCAGACAAATCTGTGGGAATATAATCCAAGATTTGGAATCAGACAGTTAGTACTCACAGGCATTGGCCAATGAGGCTTGTCATTTAAGCGGTGTGGGTCTGGACATTCTCATTTGCCAAGTGGCAGAGCAAACACTCACTTCACAGGTGTTTTGTAAGGATTCCGGGAAATTAGTCGATGCTGGAGAGTCAGAACAGCAAGCAGTTAGGAGTAAGGACATTAGAGCCTATCTGTCTTGCTTCACAAACTCCTTAGATGTACAGACTTAGCCACATGAACTAGCTAACTCTCTGCTCCTAAATGGCCTCTTCTTTAGATAAGAGTAATAGTAACAGCCATCCCTGTCAGTGTTGTTGCGAACTATAAGAATATATGAAAAACTCTTAGAAGAGGATCGGGCAGATGAAGAAGTCTATTTAACTGTATTTTGTATTTATCTTTCCTACTTAAAGTATTTAGGCCTGTAGTTGTTAGTAAATTTTAGTTGCATTGTTTTCTCTGATAGAGAAAATGCTCTCCATGTCACACTGATCAGAAAAGGAGGGAACTTAAAGAAAAGACTATTGGTCTGCTTGCACTGCTCATTTGCAGAATTTCCAAAAAACATTATTTTGCCTAATTTCTAAGTGTGACTAGACAACACAGACCCACCCAAAATGTGCAGGAATAATGACAGAGAAAGACCAGGCTTAAATGATTGAGAAATATACCACCTAGGAGAGAGAAATTCTTCTAACAAGGAAGCCTTCTAATTAATACCCTGACAGAAATCTAAGGACACATTGCTTTCAAAAAACAAGAACAGATTGTCATTATAGAGAACATGAGCTAACAAGGAAAAAGTTCTTGGGAGTTTGAAAAAAATACTTATGGAAATAAAATGGATGGAAGAATATGCACAGGTTGGAGATGAACCCCTCAAAATGGCTCAGAACCTAGAACTTAAAAGATAAAGAAGAAAGATACTCGAGTGAATCAGCATCACACTAAAGGAAATTCTGGAACAACTCATAGTGACTTGAAAAGGGGACCATGTTACCAAAAAATAATAGAAGAAAAGTTTCTAGAACTTAAGGAAACATAAATCCTCAGAAGAAAGGGCCTAAAACATGAGCTAAAAACACAAGCAGACATCACAAGGGTTAATATTACAGATAAGCAAATAAAAACAGAAAGTATTCAGTGTTAGTGAGTATGCAGCCCAAATGGTGTATATACTGCTGGTGATAAATGCTGGGAAAACCAAAATGTACACTCATTTTGGAAGACAAGTTGGCAATACTGTGTACAGTTAAAAATGCAGTTACTATATGACCAAAGACTCTACTTCCTAGTTGGTTACACAAGAAAAGTACCGATGACAAAGGACTTATAAAAGGGGCCTTTCTCTCAATGGAGAGAAAATGTAGGTCATCTACAGACGAATAAAGCTTGAGTAGCCCAGATGTGTCGAGAACACTGGATGCCAAGAAATAGTGGAGAAAGGATTTCAAAGCTGTGAGAAAAAAATAATTTTCCAATATAGAATTTTACATACAACCAAGCTGTGTGGACAGACAAGGTTGAATGAAGTGTATAACCACATACCCACTCATAGGAAGATGCTTGAGAGTATGTGCCTGCAAAAATTAATGAGTAGAGGAAAGAATGACTTCTGCCGAGTGGTGAGTTCAACCCAGGTTAAAGCCAAAAGAAGTTCTGAAAACAGGTGCTGTGAAGCCATTTTAAGGAATAAGCAGTCCAGATTCAGTCAGGGAGAAGGGAAAAAGGTTGAGGACTGGTAGGATCAGTCAGAGTAAGAAGAATACTGGAAAACTTAGAAAGGGAAATGATGACATAAGTCATTGTAGACTCTTCTCCCAGGAAGAAAAACTAACAACTATTAGTGGGTAAGGTACTTCTGAGAGAATACTAGACCATGGGGGTGAGGCTGAAGCTTGCATCGCAGAAATAGAGAAAGAATGGGCATTCGACTGGGCACAGCTTTCAGCAAAAATTCAAAAACTAAAAGAAAAAGAAACTTTTAGAAAAACAAAACTATGTAAGGACATCACAATCCATTTTTGAAGCAACCTAGCGATCTTGGAACAGAAACTCAGTTCTTCAACAAGAACCTTCAAGAGGTTTGCAAGCACACCTCTCCACACAATCTCCACACAACAGCGGGAGCAGGGCAAAAGTGAGGATGCTTTGCTTTCAAGTGGGGAATGAAGAAAGATGCTGCGAGAGCATAAAACAGATGCCTGAACTCACTCAAGTCACTGAGGGAGGAAAGAAGACAGCAACACCAAATATTTGCAAAACAAAAACCAAATATGAGTGATTATTGCGGGAGATTGATCTGATGAGTAGGAGTTAATGTTTTATTTTTTTTTCTCTTATGACCAAAAGTGTAAACAAGACATATAAAATAAATTAAACAAGAAATTGCATGGAATGAAAGCAAGGATTTGAGGGATGTGTTTGAAGTGCTGGGAAGAAGGAACATCGCCCAGTTCTGTAGTTGCCAGGCATTCCAGGACTTGGGTCCACCGGAGGAAGCACGATGTCCTCCCCACACTGGACAGCCATGGCCCCTGGTCCCCACCTGAGCACACAGTGCTGTAGCTGTTGGGGTAAGAATCGGAGACATGCGTGTCCCCTACAGACTACGCTCATTGCTCTGGCATGGACGTTGCAAATGCAGAGCTTCTTTGTCTGAATTCCTAGCTGAGTGTCTAGGTATCGTTGTGGTCTACCAAAGACAGAGCATCTCAGCCCATGGGATGTTCTTTTTCTTTATTAAGTGCTTTCAAAGAGATCTAGTCTATTGGGAAATAAAAACTCTACTGAATTAAGTAGACTTATCGGTCTTTGGGGCCATCCACATATTTCTAGATGACAAATGCAACGTTCTTCGATGAACTTGAAGAGTATATGTCCCAAAAAAGGAAAGATGAAGTTTAAATTTCCTAAAACGTTATACTTCTCTTGTTCAGCCATCATCAGTCATGCAGCCTTAGTTAATGGATGTCTAACATATGAATGTGCAGCATCTTAGGAGTACAAGTGCAGAGATCAACCTGTGATAAGCTTTGCATTCAGAAAAATCCAGATGACTGTAGAGTGAACAGGTTAGATGGTAAAAGAACAGAGTAGAGGTGATTGGCCAAATAAATGATACAAATGGAAATTGATAGAAGATGGAAATTGATAGAAGAAACTGAGCCAACAATATTCAATGCTGGGATGGGAGGCCACCTCCCAGGTGTTGAAATCAATGCTGGGATGGGAGGCCACCTCCCAGGTGTTGAAATTCTTGCCTGGATAAGACTCTTGGGGGAGCTTCTAGCAACAATCATGTTGGGGTAGTGAAAAAAAATCCTTGATCAGGAAATCCCAGAAAAGTCTCCTCAGGATGAGGTATTGCCACAGCCCTTTGGTTTATCTCAAGAGTTTGCATGCTTCTAAATCCATTTAACTTCAAGACTCCCTAATTACACTCTCATGTTTTAATCTTATTATGGAAGAAATTCAAACCACATGGGTGCTGGTCTATAAGCCAAAATTTGTTAAAGATAAGCCAGTGGTAATAATGACTTCAGAACCAATGACTATTTAACAAATTTGAACCTGGATGGTGTAAAGGAGAAGATGGCTAATAAACACATCAACGTTCTGTCCAGGTGGGAAGCAATCATTTTCCTTTTCTGATATCCCTTTAAACTTGTCATGATTTGGCAGAAATAGTCCAAATAAATACACCATGCTTCAAAGAGCCAGCACATAAGAGACCAGATAACAGGAAGATGAATTCACTTGTCTCAGCAGACATATGCTCCAAACACAGATGTTTGGAAAATGAAGGGTGGGCAATTGTGATATTGGATTGCATCATTTCTCTGACCTCAAGATAAAAGCAAACAATAGAAACAAAATGTGCCACTCATCAGGCCATAAAAACAAGAGCTTCCACACAGCTCTAGTCCAGCCTGCGAGCTCTGTCTTTGCCTGAAAGACAGACTGTTTTAGTCAGAATGTCAGCTCTCCCCTGTCCTGTATATGTCTCTGTGAATGAGAAGAAATTAGGGAATGGCAAAGACAAGTTTTCAAGCTCATTTAATTTAGCTAATACATCAGGACACATTGACTGAGCAATGCCAAACTCCTGCAAGGAGAAAGAAAAGGGAACACTAGGGACCTGCCATGATGATAGTCTTTGGGTGTATCTTAACTGCTACTCCCACAGCCTGGAGGCAATGCATTGATTTTCCTCATTTGCAGAGGAGGAAACCATGGGACTTGGGCTTAGTATTCACTCAACTCTAATCCTAAAGCTCACATGGTCTTGAAGCTCTCATTCCTCAGTAGCAGGTGCTGAATAAATCCAAAGCTCTATATATGGAATAGTAAGACATGCTAGAAGATGATGGATATTCAAATCCTGAATCTCAGGATGCTTACTGGAAAGCAGTGGGTCTCAGAGGTAGAAACCCAAGGATACACAATGAAGGCTCCCCATTCTTTGGATCAGAACCTAGTCCCAGTCTCAGCCCTCAGTCGTCCTCGCTGCGTGACCTTGAACAGAGTGCATCCCCCATAGCTGCAGTTTCTTCTTTCATAAAGTATCCCCATCCCATAGAGTGAGATGAAGGTCAAATGAGATGATGTGACTCAATTAGCGAAGAATACTCTTGGTACAGTCTCTGCCCCTGAATGCCATCCTCACATCACCTCGAGTTAGAGAAACTATGAGATGGAGAAACTAAAGGAAATTCATTCATGGAACCTTTATCTAAATGGCCAGTGGTACAAGTTCTCGTGCTATAGTTATGGGTAAAGTCACATGTGTGTACACACATGTACACCCCACGAAGGTTTATATTAGCTAGAAAACAAGCTGGCTCCAAAACCCTACTGTGGTCACATCTATCAGAGACCTAGTTATCCAATTCACTGCCAGACAAAAATGTAAATTTCCTGTTAGTGTCCCCAGCAGGCTGGTGAGGCTAACATGTATATTTCCAACTCCCTGGGAGAATGAGTACAAATACAGCAATTAGGAGAGTGTTATAACCAGTTTGACAGTCTTATCCACCATGCTTAGGATCACAAAATCAACACTCAAGTACAGTAAATACACATCAAGCAGTATCAGCTGTGCAAGCTGGAGGAGAAAAGGGAAGTTGTTGCCTCCTGGAACTTCTCAAAAGGGGCCAGCCTGCCTGCTGACAACATGATTTTTGACCCATGACAGCCATTTTGGATTTCTGACCCCAGAACAGCAAACCATGACATTTGTGATAAACTGCACCAGGAAAACTAGTAAGCCGTCTTGGGTCGCTCATCCCTGAGAGTTCAGATCCCATGGATGCGAGAAGAAGAAGCACAATTCCCCAGCAGGTAAACTGATCTGTGATCAGAGAGCAAGAATTGGGGCAAAGTCCCCAATGTCTGCCCATCTCCGGCGTTCGTGTTCTTTCCAACTCAGCACAAACAACACTACACCAGCTGCCTGCGTTCTTGAGTACTTTTCTGTATTAATTTCTTCTCTTGCATACTGGATCCTTGAAAAGAGGCATGTGTCTTTTTTCACCCTGGACATTTATGGTGTTGGGACAAAAATAAGGCGGGTGTGACCTGTGCAGCAAGGTGGCCATTAAGCAAGATCAAAGCAGACAAAGGTGGCTGACAGCAGTGAACACAGACAAGTTCGTTTATGTCCGTTGCTCTTCTTCCACTGCTGGGTTTGCCCACCATGTGATTCTACTCTCCTCCTTTGTCTGGATTTCATCCCCTGCAGAGGAGCAGGAGTTGATGAACAGAGTGAGTCCTGTGTCTTCTGGTTTCATGCTCCTGCACTTCTGTAGAGCGTGGGTTGTCAGGGAAGTGAGGGTAAGTCCGCAGTGTGGGGGAATCACAGGGCTCTGGGTTTGGTGCAACATTAAAGAGAAAGCTGGTTACAAGTCCAGACACTAAATTCAGGGTCCTACACCACCATTTCTCAGTTTTCTCTTCAACCTAACAAGAGTGTAATTGAGTCCATGACCAGGCCAGTGGACGAGGATTTTAGTGAAGACTGAGGCTGGGGAAAGGGCTTTCACACATATTCTGGCCAAAGAACATTGAAATTGGTTCCCCATGTGTGAGGGACTCACCCTTGGGCCATCACTTAAGGCCAGAGAAGTGGCTCTTGTGGGTGGCACCTATGCTGACACACAACATGGACAAGAAAACTTTCCAGAAAAGGGACACTACTAGACAGTATCATTGACACCCAGGAGACTGTGGAAGTACATTGTCAAAGCGGCACTGGTAGCAGGATATTAATTCACTGGGAAGATTATTTTTAAACTGAAAATAGAATAATCACCAATCTTCACACCTCCCCTATCCCTGCTTCATCCAAGCTAATTCTCATGTTCTCCTTCAGAAGGTCTTAGACCATTTAACCCAAGCTTCATGGGTGCTTCTGAAGCAGCCTTGTTCCCCAAAGCTGCATCCCCATGTTAGCCCCAGCTTCATCTCTGCCCACTGAGAACCTGTGCCGAGATTACATCTGTTGTCCTTTGCGATTCTCGAACCCGACTCTGAAATACCCACCTTTGCATTAGTTTTTAGTGGGTCAAATAAGTGGACACTGAGTAGGCATTCCCTGCTTACTTCCCACTGCCCTTTTCTGCACCAGAACACTGATAAGACCCTGTGCCACAAGGTCCAGAATTCAGAGCTCCACCGTCCCAGCCCAGAAGCAACCTCCGCCTCAGTGAAACATGAGACCTACTGAACTGTCCCCCTGGCTCAAAGATTGAATCCCAAGTGTTGCAACAAAAGCACACCACGAGAAGCCAGATTCAGGAGTCACCACTCTGTCTCCACAGGGAAGTTCTGGTGACCGCAAAACATGGCAATTTCAAAAACTTGATTTTCCTGACTATTCAGTACCATCAGGTTCTACAAGGCAAGCTACGTCAGTACCTGTCAGGGGGTGGAAGACAAATAATTGTGTGGAGTCAGTAACGGTTGAAAGAGGCAGAAGCAGTGTCCATGGAGGTGCCTGTCATCCTGCCGTGAGGGCTGTTAGCAGGTCGCCCCCAGGGCTTATGACAATGACAGCTTCCCGGAACTCAAGTCCAACTTTCAATTCTTCGAAAAACTGAGCAAATCAGCAAGAGAGACGAGACCAGAAGGCTGAAAGAACAGCCATGGGGAATCTCCGCTTTATTGAGCCATCAACTTAGAAAAGGAAGAACAAATGTTGAATTTGAAAACAACATCATGGTTTTTACAAGAAAAGGAGGGGCAGAGAGCTACCAGCTAATCCTTGACCTGTGTGATCTTACTTCATTTTCACAGCACAACCTAGACTGGGTCAAGTTTACAGATGAAAAGGGTGAGGACCAAAAAACCTCAACTTGTTAAGTCCAATGATTTCCCTAAGCTCTCCTAGTACATAAGGGGGTAGAAGAAAGTCTCCCTTTGTCCTTTCTGACACAACCTAAATCTGGCTCAGCTTATACTGAGCAATAGTTGTGCTCCCAAGAAACACTCTGTGGCCTCTTTCTTAATAGAACTGAGGTCCCTGTGGTGTCTAGAATAGGTTCTAAGTCATAACCATAAGTCATAGTTCTCCCAGCCACATGGGCACCTGGGAATCTTTGACAAGTTCTATGTGTGGTTGGAATTTTCATTTCTCAGTGATGAAAACCTGCATCAAATTGGTCATATATAAAGGGAATTTGATGGATGCCTGGAGCGCATTTGAATGAAAAGTAACCTAACAGGGGAGTTGCAGGGGTCTGTGCATCCTTAAGAAAGCTGGAATCAGGACTCTAGAATTGTGTCAGGATGCACATTCTCTCAACCCCAACCTCTCCTCCTCCAGTGGCCTCTGTACCGTCTCCATTCCTGCTGCACACTGGCTTTCTCCATGGAGCAGAAACATGTCTTCTGCGCCTGGAGACTCAGCACTCATTCTGGTCACAAGGTTATTGAAAGTGGCTCCCTCTGTGCCGAGCGTCCACCCTGAGGTCTTCACCGAGGGCCGAGGAGTACGCTTGTGTGATCACAGCAGGGTCTATGCCAACCACACAAGTGGAAACGAGAACTTTGCAGAGAATGGAGGTTCCTGGACAACACCCCTGACACCCAAGTTCCAATGGAGACGCATAGAAAAGTGGTAAGGAAGATCCTTCTGGAAAGTCTAATGTAAACATGTCAATGTCCTAAAAACTCTGTTCTGTTTTCAATCTCAAAGTAGTTGGCTGTCAAGATTTCAGAACATGCACACCTGCACTTATTCATTCCTCAGACATTTCCTGGTGTTAAAATAGAAGAAAAAACAAGAGTGAGATACGCTCCCCGCCATCAGCACTCACTGCCTGCTGGAGAGGCAGACAAGTGCACTAATGATGTCAGGGCTGCGTCCAGCGTGTTAATGAAGGTCTGTAGAGGGCAGTGCTTTTCATGCTATATGTTGAGACCCATCGGCAGATCATTAAATCAATTTAGTGGGCTGCAGAGAGCATTTTAAGGCAAAGAAACAAAACAGGTCAGAATATATCTCTGTGCAGTAAAGATGTGAGAATTGTGCAGCTCATAATGTGAAATAAAGTTCTTAACTTAGGTGATTGTCAGACAATCTTTGAAAGGTTCTAATGTGGTATGAAGGAACACAAAGATGAGGTGACCAAACGAGACTCACAGGCAGTGGAAGAGAAATTTACCCAGGAAAAGTCTTGGGCAAAAGGCAGTAATTCCAAGATAAAATAACAGTTGAACAGCTTATGATAAAAGCACAGGGGGCGCTGGATGAAGGGCTGTGGCTGAGGACCAGTGGGGCGGGGGGCAGTTTGAATCCCTCGAGCTACCATCCTAACCTGGTTCTGGTGGGGAGCAATGAGGAGACAAGCCAGCAAGTCCTCTTCCTGGAAGAAAGCGCCCAGTCCCATTAGGTGCAAATTACCTAAAGCACCCACAGAAAGAAAATTGTAAATAGTCTCCTAGAGCCCAATAACCCTTCTGGGCTACCCGTACTGCAGGTAGACATAATCTCTTGCCCAATCTTGAGAACAGTTCTAGTCAGGTGTCATTGAACGGTCAGACTCTGGTTCAGTTGCTCTGTATCTGTCCTTTGTCATGTGGTTGTGGGACTGCAACCAGTGTACTCAATGAACATTTTCAGAGTGTCTGCTCTGTGCCAAGCAGGGGGAGTTCAGCTGCTAACACAATAGACAAGAGGGACGACTGCACTAGGAGTTACAGCAGGTGCTATAATAGTGGAAGGACAAGGTTCATATGATAGAAGCAAGTAGCTTAGCTTGGATTGGGGGAGAAGATGGAAAAAGATTGCAATTTGCTTTCCTTAAGAGGTGATATTTAAAGGTATAAAGTCATCCTCAGACAGGATAAGTTATCTTGATTTTTTATTTTTCCTATAATATACTCTGAAAATGTCTCCCTATCACTTTTAATCTCCTGCTAGAATTCTCCCTCTGACCTCACTATCCTCCACTTCTCCAGCTCCCTCAATTCCAGCTGTCCGAGGCTTTGCCACTGGCTGGTATTGTGCTGAGTATATGCTGATCTCTCCTCTTCTTCAACACAAGCACAACAGAGTTGACATAGATGGGGGTGCAGGCACTTCTTTCCTTCCACTGGTCCAACCTGGACACATGGGCTCTTCCATGAAGTTCTACCACGTGAAGGAAGATATAAGGTCTATAAAAATAAATGACAACTGAAAATACAAAAAAAAAAATTGGCTTTGTGAAATGATGGGCAGATTAACCAACAAGTAAAACAGGGACTCAAAAGAGGGGAAACCATTGCAGCCAGGTAAGCACCTCCATGAAATCTGAAGGGTGGTGCGGTCCTGACGGAGCTGTTAGAGGATAAGCCGGCACTAGCAGAGGGAAGGCTGTGGGCTTGTGACAGAGACACAGAGACAGAAGAGAACCAAATGAAGACAGGTTGAAGAAACCTGCGATTCCTCTTATGAGGACCTTGAAAGATTCATGGAATCTAGCTCACTCTCTTCCTAGATACTGAGACTTATTGATTCATTCAAAGGGGGCCTGGTTATTAAACACTTAGGTTCTGCAAACTTTTTTTTAAAAAAAGATTTATTTATTTATTCATACAGAACTGGGGTACAGGTCAGAGATGCGGAGGGTGAGAGGATTCACCAGAGACAGAGCAGGGAGCAGAACAGGCGATCGGCTAAGTATACTGCTGAGGGGAGCAGCGGGCGGGTCAGGAGAGGTCTGCCTCGCCATGTGGTCTCCTCCAGGGCAGGCGGGAATCGAACTCATGCAGAAGTGGCTTAAGCTTCTCAGTGCTGTGCTTTAACCCGCTGTGCCACCAGGGAGGGCCCAGATTCTGCAAACTTTTTAGGATAAAATTTTAAATCAAACCAAGGAAACAAAAACCAATGTTTAAAGAGTAAAGGTATGAATCATAACAGTCAGCTATTTTATAGTTTGAGCTCTTTAAGCTTGAAGCTCTAGAAATTGCATGTTCAAGTGCCTAAGTAGTCTTCAGTTGACTTTTAATTAACCTCTTTTGCCATTGCTCATCTAGGGAAATTGAAAAACATTTTTATAGTCCAACAAAAACTTACTTTACAAAAGAATTACACAAATTTGAAAGTCACTTATAATAATCTTCCAAAACATGTGATGTTTGCAACTGAATCAAACCAAATTGTATTTATTCCTTATCAGCCCTAGTTATCTTGGTATTACTCTCTTATTAATAAGATTCAGTCAAAGCCTCACCTTCCGGTGCAAAAGCAAAAACCCACAGTGATTTAAAAATGATTTTCTCTAATCAGGCTGCATCTCATTAGTTTTGATTCCTTTCTTTAGATTCTGTTTGCAGATGTTTTCTGTGGGAACATTATCTAAAACCTGTCCTTCCGAGTAGGTACCGAATGCTTTGTGCAGATTACCCCTACCCTGTCCTGGTTTGGAGAGAAGATGTGATTGTTCGGCTTCATCTAGACTCTATATTTCTTTATATTTTCTTTATATTTCTATATATTTCTTTTTCTTTATATTTCTTCCCATGTTCAAAAGAACAATATGATGCTATATTTGCCTAAAAACAGAGAAGCTATGCCACTCAGTGATCACTTCGATCATGAAAGTGGATTTGCCTCACCTTCTTGGACCCTGACTGAAGAAGTGTTCACACTTCCAATGTGACCAGTTGCCAAAAAGGATTCACTATAGATAAGCCCGGGTGGGCTAGGTTGTATTGCAGTAATAAGTAAGTTTTAGGGTCATGGTGGCTTAGCCGAACGGGAATTGATTTCTTAACATGTTACTTCTAAGGTCACTTCAGCAAGGGAAGAGAAAGAGGAAAGAAAGACGCAGACTCATAACTGGCCCAATTGGGGAATAATGATTCTTTGGCCAGAGAGTCACTCGGTCTCAACCTCAATGCAAAGGAGCATAGGGAGTGAGGGGGACCAAACGGGGTATCTGGTGAGCAGCACCCCTCTCTGCCTCAGTGACGTGATTGATTACATTTGGTCCTATGCTTTCCAGGCATGACGCTGGACTTCCTGCCTGGCACCATTGGCTGACGGCAAGGACAGGCCAAAGAAAGAGGCTGGTCCCTCCAGACTGGGACATTGACAGGTGTCACAAACAAGGGTGCTTAGTTGCTAACTTGGGTGGGGAGGCGGTTGCCAAATGATCATTTTGCGCCAGCCCCTGCTGAATCTGAAAATGTCAAGGTGTTGCCAGCATGCTGCCTGTGTTTTCAGCAGATACTGGCTATCCAATAGGTTCCTCATACCAAGACTTTTGCCCTGGGGAGTAGCCCCCCCCCCCACTTGACACTGTATTTTAGCTTGACCAACACATCCCAGAGCAAAGTCTTCTAGAGGCCTTTGCAGGGTCCAGCCTTGCAGACTAAGCAAAATCTAAAGGACACGTCACACGCGGCACAGTCAGCGCAATACAACATACTTCCTAGGCCTGAATCCCGGGGGAATTTCTGCAAAGAGAAGGCGAGGAGAAGTGGGAGAAGCCAGCTCTTGGGTCATCACATTGTCTTCGTCACCTCATTTGACCTGCACCGAGTCAAGTTCAGAAGCAAGTGGAAGCATGGGATTTTCCACACATTGAAATTATTGTCCAGAAGTAACATGGAATACAAAGTACTCACACCCTGCAGACAGAATCAGAAGCTGTTTGGGTACCTGGAGACTTCGGGGTCTTCATCCATAGAGTGGAGAGAAGATGACAAAGCAAGTGGGGGAAGGGTTGGAGTTGACTGCCAAGCATCTGGAAAAGGGCCCCGCAAAGACGCGGGACCCGATTGCTAAGCGGCAATTATAATTATTGTATGTCATCATCGTAATAAAATGTCAATATCACAATCATCCTGCAAAGTTATTTGTTTTATTTAATTGACCGCAAGTAACAAAAACAGTTTGAAATGTAAGTATCTCTGAGACTTTCTAGTGGAACTCAGTAGTTTTGACCCTACGTTTAATTTACTGTTAGCAGAAAATGTAGTAAATTATTACCTTTAGAATTTCATTTCAGATGGAAAAAGATCGAGCTTTTAGAGTAATTGCAAAATTTTTAAAGGGGCCTCGGTGAAGGCAGAGAGGTGAGTTTCCATGGTGATATCAGAACAACACAAAGGAAGGGGAGCATTTAGCTCGAGCTTAAGTGACAGAGGCCTGGACGTGCACACCTGTGCACACACCTGCCAGGATCCCCGGCGCGGGAGGCCCCGGATGTGGAAGGACAAACTGAAAAGTAGAGGCTTTCCTCAATCGACCCTTCAGTGGAACACGACCAGCCGGCCTGCACCTCCAGGGACCCCGGGCTCCCGCCAGGCAGCTCCCAGGCTTCCCCAGGGTCAACACCCTAACCGCCAGGCCGCCCTGCTCCTGCCCCGTGCGCGGGAGGACTGGGGCCGGCAGATCCTCCATCTTACCCACCCAAGGGTCCTCGTACAGCAGACGGCTCGGGAGATGGCGGTGAGGGTGAAAATGGCATCTCAGGGGGCCGCGGGCGTGGGCGGGAGAGACCACCTGGATGCCCGAGTGGGCACAGGGCCGTGCCTCGTCCCCGGCTCGCTGCACACGCTGCTCATCAGTCGAGGGGGAAGAGAGTGACTGCCCAGTGCGGGAGAGGTCCACACGCTGTGGTCAGATGCCCACGAACCGTGAGGAGCGGGCGATGCCCGGTCGCAGGGTGCGAGAGTGGGAACCGCCACCCTACCGCAGCCCTGAAGACACGGCAGGCAGCCACAGCCAGAGCCACCCACACCGGCTGGGTCCCTACAAGTGACAGCGTGTGGGGAGGGACGCTGAGGAAACTTCCAGAGGAAAGGAGGCTCAGCAGAGGGGGCACTCCGGGGGTTGGGGTAGCTGGAGCGCAAACTGAGGGACTTGCTGGGACAACTGGCAGATACGGGATGTTGGAAGATAGAGCAGCTGAAAGAACCGAAGTGATGTTAAACTTCCTAACCATCCTAGTGGCTGTGAAGAGAAAATTCTGTGAAATGACAAGAAGCAAAAGAGCAGGATGCGCCTGGCCTACTTTCCAACGGGTGGAAATCAAGTAATTTTAGAACGCGCAGGTGTGAGTGGCTCTGTCTAGTCACATGTACACGAGCCTATGTGGAGACCTGGGACAGGTCCGCTATCCACGCCATCAGTTGCGGATTGTTAAACGAATGTGGAACATTCACCCCGGGGGAGTCTGGAATGGGGGGGGGGTGTCTCCGAAGTCCACTGGAGAAAGAGGTCTCTATTAAGAGCCGCACACCCACCATTGTTTATGGCTTGTCCTCGGCAGGCCGCCGCCATCTTTTCTAAACGCCTTAAAAAGCTGTAGGTGTGGAAATGTTGCCTTCCCTTTTCATGGGGAGAGGGTGCTCTCTGTGGGAGGCCGGGCGCGGGTCTGAACCCAGACCCTGCTCGCTGCCTGCCTGGCCTCACGGGCTCACGAGGGGGAGCAGGTTGGGGTTCAGGAGCTTCTAGGCCCTGGGTTGAGAAGGGACAAGATTGGGGGTCCCCCCCGGTGCCGTGGGAACCGCTGTTTAGCTCTCCCATCTGGCGTTTACTGGAGACCTGCGAGGCCCACATGTACGACAGGAGTCAGGGAAGAGCAGGCCCTGTGAACTTGCCCCTCAGGGGGGCGACAGCACACAGCGAGCCCTCTCGGGAAGCCCATGAGAGCATCAGTCCAGCCCAGGCAGTCCGCGCTCGGTGGGGACTTGGTCCCTGAGTGATCGGAGCAGATGAGCCTGTGAAAACTGGCCAGTGGGGAGTTACTAGTGGCTGGACCTGGCTGGGCAGCCTGTGCTGCTCACGGAGGAGTGATGGAGTGAGTAGGCAGGTGAGGAGCGGAGGAGTGAGTGAGCTGTTGACTGAGTGGGTGGTGAATGAGTGACTTAGTTAACCGTGAGTGCACGAATGACTGAATGAGTGGGTGATAATGTGAGTGACTGAGGGTGTGATGAGTGTGTGAGTGGCCTCTTCCTCTGAGCTTGGTGACCGGAGTAGCCAGGCAAGTCCAGCAAGCTTTTCCTTGACCAGGCCTGAGAAGAATTTGGGGATAGCAGGGTTGAGTAATCACAGCCATGGGGGTTTCTGCTCCTCTGGTTTCTGTGTTTTCCTTTCAGTTACAGTAAAATCTGTTTCAGAAAAGCCCGTCCAATCCCTCTGTCCTTCCTGGGTTGCACCGTTCTTTATCTCATGTCTTCTCCCAGGTGGCACGGAGCCTCCTCCCCAACCCTACCTGTGCCAGCTAAGTCAGCAGCCCGCATACCTTTGAGGAGCAGAAACCCAGACCCACAGCTCCTCCAAAGAGCAGAACTGCGTCAGTATCAAGCAATGTGCTTCCAGTCTGACTTCCAACTTGCCTTCACCCATCTCATTTCACCCAGCGTAGACTCACGGAAAGTGAGACCCTTGTGGGTAAACTCTGGGGATTTCCACCTTCCTGCCTGAGGCTCCCTCGGGCAGGGAGCCAGATGGCTCAGGCCTCCGTTTGCTCAGTGGCCACACCAGGACTGCCTGCCTGTGCTTGCACACTGAGCAATTGTGTGTCTGCTGGTCTCAAGGCTGGAGAGTTTTAAGCTGGAGCCTGTGGTCAGTGCCCTCCCCAGGTTGTTGGGGAAGACAGGCCGGCCTGAAGTCCTTTGTCTAGATCACAAAGTCAATCAGTGGCCTTGCAAGAAGTAGCCTCCGTCTTGGGTGTCAGCTCGGTCTCTGCCCCAGGGCACCATCCCTGTGTAGTCTCCAATCCCAGAGAAAGTGAGAAAGGCTGGAAAGTGCTCACGGGCTTCTGGGGGGTGGGGAGGTGAGTCCCTGGGTAACCCCATTGTCCTCCTGAGCTCACTTCCTTCTCCAGAAACTGGGGCCCAGCAACCACCATCTCTTCTGGCTCTTGAGTGTTCTTCTAGTTAGGGGTTAACTAGCAGCATGTACCTCTGTCCTAAGACATGAGTAGGAGGCTGTTAAGTCATAGCAGAACTTGCTTTCCTGAGGCCTTCCTGGGAAGAAAATGCCCTGTCCATTATTTCAGTGAGCGGAGATCACACAAGCGGGGTCCATTCCTGCCACCAGCTCCCAGACATGCAGCTTTGCCCCCAGGGATGCTGACAATGTCTGTGAAGTCATTGCTGGCATAGGCAAGTCCCCCAGTTAAGCACTGGCCTCCTTAAGTGCAAGTGCTACACAGATATTTAAGCAGGATCTTAAACCATGGTCCCTATTAAATGAATTAAATTTCTTAAATCGATTGAATCAATTTTCTCATCAATGGTAGGCTCTGGACCAGAGACATATCTTGGTCATCAAGTAAAGGTCTCTAGGAGAGTGGACCCACGTCCGTTCATCTCAGTCACGATGAGCGGAGAGAATACTGTAAGGGTGGTATCAACAAGAAAAGGCAAGAACGTGGGAAAACCAGATCAATGGGTGTCTCAGGGACAGTCTTGATGCCAGTGGCCTTGGTGCTGAGTGACCCTCCATGACCCGATGAACATGGGAGCTACAGCCACAGAATGCCCCGATAAGATAGCCACTGTTCGTTGGCTGCTACGTAACTTAATTTGCAAAAAGGTAAGTTAGTGAAATAAATGTTTATTTTGCCTCTCGACAATGGAACTGGTGTGGAGTCCAGGAGGTAGGATGGGGAGAGCTAGAGGGCTGTGGGGTCAGGCCACGCACCCCGCCGTGACTCAGCTCATGTCCAGCAAGCCTACGTCCAATTGCAGACCACCTTTGGAGGGAGTCTACTTCCAAAGGCATTTTTGTGCATGTAGAAAATCAAGTTTACTATCTGCTCTTCCATTAAGTCAATGTAATTATAATAATAAGGATACAAAATGAAACTTCTCCAAACAGTTAAACTTGCACAACTCATCAAAGTGTGAACTGAACTAATCTTAATTACAAAGCTTACGAAGTCTCTCCCTAGTTGAACAAAAGCCCAAGACGGACGCACCACATCCCCGCCACTTTCCACGTGGCACTCACAAATGAGCACGATTATGAAATACATTGTTGTGTCCATACTCAACCTATGAGAAAATGAGTGAGCCCATAGGGTTAGCGGATTTCATTAGTTTTTGACTTTGATATAGTTTGATGCATCTTTCCAGATTACAGAGATCTACTTTATTTTGTATAACTTTATTATATATATTTATGTTACTTACATATAATATGCTGTAATATATTTTATTTATTTAATATGTACATATACATTTCAGGTCATCTGAGATATTTTAGTAATCAAGGAATCAGTTATTGATCAGACTGCAGGTGGGACTCAGCTGAGCGTGGCCAGGCTGCGTGGCTGCGCTAGAATTCTGGGACTCACTGTGCCGGCGATGTCTCTGCTGCGTCTTCCCGTTGCAGACTGCTTCCGTCATGACATCGTGTCATGGACTGTCTACAGACTGAGTTATGACCTTTCCAAAGCTCATAGGCTGAAGTCCTAACCCCCCGGTACCTCACCATGTCACATGATTCAGAGGTGGGATGTTTAGAGAGGTCATTCAATACACGCGGGGCCTCTGGGCGCACTACACCGATCTGGCAGGTGTTCCTTTAAGAAGACTCAGAGCAGGACATCAGTGGGAAGATAGTCAGGGATGAGCCTTGGAGCAATGCGCCCTCAGCCCTAGGAAGAGCCCCCCACCCCACCCCCAGCACCTTGATCTTGGACTTCTGCTCCCAGAATCAGAAAGTACACTTCTGTTTAAGTCAGCCAGCTTGAGTTCCTTTGTTACATCTGCTCAAAACGAATAGAGGATGCCCAGCTTCTACTTATAATCCAGCCCATATATATAGTTTTTACATCCCAGTAGAAGTTTCATTTTCTAGGAGAGAAAGAGGCCGAGGTGACCTGTGGGCCTCTTCCCGCACGCACCCCCCGCCACGCCACGTGGTGAGCCTGGGTGCTTTCCGGCCCCTGGTGTCTGGCGCCTGAGCTCAAGCCCCTTGGCTCTTTGCCTCTTTCTGCCTGCTCCCCCCACTGTCCGCAGGGTAGTTAAAACAGGTGCATATCGCTACTTACACACACACGGGGAAGAGCAGAGCACCCCTGTCAAGACCCTTACTAATTTTAGTCAATTTGAAAATTGCATTCACCCTTCTTTTGTACAATAATTATCATCTTGTACATTTTAATGAACTTACTTCATCTTTGAATGTCACGGCTTTCTTATAGACACAATTCATTTCAATTAGCTATAGTTAGTATTCTCTTTTGGTGCTCATATTGTTATAACTTGGCAAGTAGGAATTTTTAAGCCATCTCCTTTGTCCTTTCTGCATGACCCTAGATATTTTTAAATGTTTCCTTGTCTTCTGGCTGTCACTGCAAATCAAATTTCATCCAATTTGCTCTCCATCCTCAGACAGGGAACTGGTTCATCCCCACAGAGCCTTGTCTCTCTAGCTCCAGAGCCACCTCTACCAGGAAGTGAGGAGTGATTTCTTAGGGTTCCCACAGGTTCTTTGCCTGCTTGAGGACTCCGGGCCAGGAAGACACCCCCGCCCCCACGGGCTCTCCAGGCTGACCATGACTCCTCTTATTTAATATGAATGCATTGCTTTAATTTCTTTCCACTGCAATGTGTCTAACAAATTTAAACCCCGTGCCCAGCTCTCATGTGCCTCCTTTTTATTTTACCAGTTTTCGATGTTCGTCATAGCTTTCTTGACCCCAAAGTTGTCAGCATGCCTCATGCTGCCTCTGTCCGCCCTCCACGTTCAGGATGGACACCGAGCAGTTGAGCCTCTGGCTTACCTGTGGCAGACAGACACACCCAGTATATGGGCCCATTCTCCAGGGCTGGAAAGTATACGCAGAACACCCTCATTCACTCTCCACCTCCTCAGGCTGCACTAACTCACCTCATGTACACTTTTTGACTGAAAAAGAAAACACCTGTTCTCAAATTCTGGGATTCCAGAATGAGTTCAGCTCGGGATCAGATCAGCTCACTAAAGCGTCTTTTCGGAACGAAGCTAGAGAAAAGGGAGGAGGCACTGCGTGTTGTCGGAGACTTTGTCCCTGATCACGGATTATTGGGGGGCAGAACAGGCAGGGTCTCAAGGTGGGAGTAGCGTCATCGGCAAGTGGAGATTCCTAGAAAAAGGGGGAAAAGGAAAAAAAGAGGGGGAACGGGCAGAAGAAGACAAGGGGATGGGAGTTGGGTGCAAGTCTTCCTGCTCTGCCTTCAGCAGAGGTTTATTTTATACACTTCAGGCAGGCAGAGGGAAGACATTAGCATATGAAATGGCTGAGATCACAATCACCTTTTTGCTAACAATAGTCTGGGGTCGTTTTGACCTTTAGTTGAGATTATAACATTTTTAAAATCAATCCATCAAGGTTAAAACAAACACATAGATTCACAAAGTTTAAGACTAATATTACTATATTTACCACAGTGAAGATTAACCAAAATAAAGTCCCTGAAACATTATCTTTTACTTAAGGGCTTTCATTCTCATAGAGACATCCTAGGGGGTAGAGTAAAGTGAGGGCAGGAAGAGGAAATTTCTTGTAAATCAGATTAAGATAAGGTTCTTTAAAAAACTTGGTAAAAGGTTTTAAGTGAGTTTTCTTGAAGTCTAGAAGGTAGAAAACCTGATTAGCTCTGTATAGGCGACTTGGGTGAATTTCCATATCTGAAGACTACATAGTAGAAAGCTTGAGTGATTATTTAGAAACTGAATAGAAGGCTAGGAGAGATAGAGTGATAAGATTTGGGTTTTCCTCAGTGTGGCAGTGAGAGACTTTGCTGGAACAGCCATTTGTTTTTATTAATCAGCCAGTAGTTTAATGACTTCACTTCCAGAGGAATTTCTCACCCTGGTGCAGTACTTGCTTGTCAGGGTCAGGTAGCGCCTCCTGAGGCTGAGGCAATCCAATTGTAAGCTGAAGGTTGCTCAGAATATTTTGATATTATGATTATACAAAAAAGGGAGGTCACAAAGGCTGATTTTTCAGAGCTTTCCCTGATCTACCCAGAATCTGTCAGACGATAGACGTTGCATAGCTTGTGTCAGCATGACCCCAGCCCCAAAGACTGAAACACCCGTCACACGCAGCTCTGCTTATCCCACCTGAACCCAAGGAATGAAAGGGTTAGACGGTATGAAAGTACCTCATAGACTGAGCCCGCATGTAGACTGCTTGCGTTTTTATTGGGAATTACCGTGAGCTGTGATCACGGCTCAGTCAGTTCAAGAATTAAAATGTTAAACCTGACCTAAGGCTCAGCCAGAGTCACTGCGAAGTCCACATAGCCTGAGTTTCCAATTCGGTGCTCTGGCCTCCAGTGATGCAACATTTCAAATATGAAAATGGATTCTATGGATGAGAGTGATTGCCCATAGGCCTGGTGCTCATCTTCCCCTGCACACCTGTCTGGAAGAGATCCGACTGAAAGGCCCCCTTACCTGGGATAAAGGCCAGTCCTCCAAGGGCTGAGATGCCAGGTGTTCTGCCCTTAAGCTGCACAGACAGCTGGCAGGCACGCATTCCTTCCCAGCCTGCTTTTTCATTCCCATTCCCAGAGATGACTCTCCAAACTCTGCATTAGAGGAATCCTTTTGTTTCCATTCCAATAGGAGCACAGCTCTCACCTGCTCTGGACACAGCAGTTTCATTAGAGTATGCAAATCACCATGCTCTGGCTTCCTCAGGTAGAGCCTTATTTACAGAGAGGGGACACAGTTCAGGAAGGGGCTGGACAGCCAAGGAGCAGGTGGAAACAAAGGAAGCAGCATGCACTCCCCCATGGGCTGGGGGTGAGCAGGGGAGGGAGGGTGGGGCACTGAGTCTGCACTGCTGCCCCCTGGGGCTTGGCTCACACTCAGCTTGCCAGGTGAGGACAGGTGAACCCAGTTCTCCAGGGCCTGGCTGAACAGTGAGAGGCCGCAAGGCAAACGTAGGTGAGTTTGTGAATTAATTTGTAACACACGTGCACAACAGTACACTTCCTTGTACGATTTTATGAGATTTGACACATGCCTAAGGAAGTGTTGCCACCGCCGCCATGGGTTCTAGAACTGTCCTGTCAGCACACATTCACTGTCCCTTTGTATTCAAATACTCTACCTCCAAGCCTGGGCCACACTCAGCTCTTCATCCCTGAAGATGTGTCTTTTCCGCCATCGGTAGAAATGGAAATCTGGCCTCCCTGATTTGCAAAATAACATTGCAAGACTCTGCGTGTTTTCTTCTTTGTGGCTGTGTTGTATTCCGCTGCATGGGTCCAGCTGTGTCCCTGCATGCATTCGTCATCTAAAGGACTTTCCACTTGTGTTCAGGGTAGGGGTTAGCAGTGACATCGCTAACTTACATGCAAGAGTTTGTAGCACAGATGTTTCACTTCCTCAGGTACAATTTAGAGTTGACTCATGTGAGGGCTGTGAGTTTCATTTTATAAGAAATTGCCAAACTGCTTTCTGGAGTGTCTTGCATTCCTATCTGCAATGTGGCTGAGAGCTACCTGGTTTTCAATCCAGCAAAAACGTGGTATTTTCAGGTATCATTACTTTTGTTGCTGGTTTTATTATTGTTAGCACCCCCGCCACCCTAAGGGGCTGTGTCAGCATCTACTGGGTTTAAGGCGATTTCTCCTTCTGGCTCATATTGTTGGCATCTTTATACATGCTTGTCAGCAACATCTACTTTCTTCAGCCAAAATGTATTTCAAACTTTCTCCCAATTTTAAATGAGTTGTTTTCTTATTCTGAGTTCAATAATTAATTTCTAAGCTTACATTTTTTTTAAAGATTTATTTATTTATTCGTACAGAACTGGGGTACAGGCCAGAGATGCGGAGGGTAAGAGGATTCTCCAGACACAGAGTGGGGTGCAGAACAGGCAGATCGACGAAGCACACTGCTGAGGGGAGCAGCGGGCGGGTCAGGAGAGGTCTGCCTGGCCATGTGGTCACCTCCGGGGCAGGCAGGGGTCGAACTCATGAGGAACGGGCTTAAGCTTCTTTGTGCAGTGCTTTAACCCGCTGCACCACCAGGGAGGGCCCTAAGCTTACATTTTTATTGAAGAAAAGTTGGCTATCCAGGATGATTTTCAGAAGCCCACATAGTTGTTGTTGTAGAACTGTGTTTCTCAAAGTCTAGGGTGTAATTGATTTACCAAATGACCCTATTCAAAATGCAGCTTCAGATCTAGTGGGTCTGGGTGGGGCCTGAGAATCTGTATTTCTATTGAGTTCCCAGACATTGCTGATGTTGAAAGAGCTCACATTAGATTTTGACTAAAAAGACTCTGGTTCAGCTCCTTTTTATCATCCCAAAGTTGATCAATACTGGCCATGTAATTAAATTTTCCTTTTCTTTTAGAAGAAAAATAAGGATGTAATTAATAATTGCATCAAGATCATAACTTATCTGAGGACACGCTGCTAGAATTTGAGTAGGTATTTCACAAAGTCCTTGAAACAGCTATCTGCTCAATCTTATGTTTCCTTGTTTTGTGCTATTTATTCCTCTGAGTGGTAATGACAAAGGCCCAGCCTCTAGTGTGTGGGACACAAAGGATATCTCACATTCCTTCCAGCTCTCCAGGTGGGGTCCCAGAAGAGCATCACCTGGGAGCTTGTGACAAATCTAAGTTCTCGGTCCCCAACCACACCCTTTTGAACCAGAAACTCTGGCCGTGGGACCAGCAACTGAGTCTCAGGGGCCCACCAGCATATCTGTGGGTGCAGAATCGAGACCCACTGCTCTGGGCTTCACCCCTCTATTCTGGGATGAGCCCACAGGTGTCCAGGAAAACCCGTGCTTTTATCAAGGGCAGGCGTTTACAGTGGCGTTTCCGAAATTGCCCGATGACAAAAACCATATGGCAGCACATGCAATAAATCATTCTCAGTTTGCACCCGACTCTCGGAATCAGTCTCCTGTGGGAAGAGCGTGGGAAGCTGCATTTTCACAGGCACGTCTTACCAGTGGCATTTAGGAAACTCTTACCTCCAGGCCGGAACACACTGGTCTGGCTTTTCCTAGCTCACAGGTTGGAGATGAACACGAGGGGTGAGGAGCCCCCAGCACGACAGATCACTACCCAGCTGTCATTTTTGCACCCCGCCCCGAAATGAGCAAAACAAAGCTGGACGTCTACAGAGAGGCCCCCTAAACCGTGTCTCCGTAGACTCCGGAAGTCCTGAGCCTCTGCACCCTGGGAATGAGAACGGCCTGACTCGGGTCACCGCCAAGCCGAAGGTCCCTGCACTTAGGTCTTTCTGGCCCGTCTTTGTCCTGCGCTGTCGCTCTCCAGCTGCCTCCATTCCTCGGGATAGCAGCCCTGCCTGACCTGAAGGCCCTCAGGCCTGCTAAGGCTTTCCCTTTGTTCCAAGTCCCGAAGGTTGCCTGGCGCTGTCCGCTGGGGTCAGACAGAGGTGTCGTTGCAAGGAGCGAAGACCAAGTTGTGCTGACTGAGGAGAAAGGGAGATGGTTGCGGGGAAGAAGGCTTGGAGAAGGGCAAGCTGACCGGAAGACCGCAGCTGAGGGCAGGGTGGGGATGGCAGGCCTCTGTTTCCAAGGTCTGTCCTGCTCTCTCCCCACACCCGCCCAGTCCACCTGCTGGGCCCGCTCCCTGGGTGAGGCAGGGAGGCTGCTTCTTCTTGTCTAACCAGGGCCCAAGTTTCTCCCCAGGCCCCAGCTAATAGGGGTAGCAAGTCAGAAAGTGCAAGAGCTGGACACTGGTCTTGACTTCTAACCACAGGGGCATCGTTAGACGAATGCGGTTGCTTAACTGAAAACATGTTTCCGAGTGCCGCTCTTGGAGAT
Source organism: Condylura cristata (assembly GCF_000260355.1). NCBI lineage: Eukaryota > Metazoa > Chordata > Mammalia > Eulipotyphla > Talpidae > Condylura > Condylura cristata. The sequence goes on from NW_004567113.1 coordinate 54,566,417, forward strand.
GGCCTGGCTGCTGCCCCAGCCCTGGCATGTCCATCCTCGCCCTGTTTTCATCGCCCCTCAGCAGTGCTGCACATAGGCGGTCCCAGCTGCACACAGCCCTTCAGGAGGGGCAAAGGGATCATCAGAGGCCGGAGACCCAGGAGAACAGCCCACCAACGCCCGCACACAGTATAGGAGAGAAAACTGGCTGGGCCAGGTCTCAGGGAGGATGCAGCAGTTTGCCCAGACCTCTCCCTCTTTGGCTCAAACTCACAGTGAACAGGAGGCTGAGGGTTGGAGGCCACAGGGGGCTTCTTCCTGGTGCTGCAGGCTTGGGAGAGGGTGGGGGGTCGCCCTGCCCTTAGGGAGAGAAAGACAGAGGTGAAGGGGAGGCCATGAGGGACGTGGGGGAGTGTGGCGGAGGTGGAGACCCCGGGGAGCCCTTCCATGTGTGGGGAACGCCCCGCCCCCTTGCTAGAAGCAGGGTCCAGGCACTGCTGCTCAGGGCTTCCAACAAGCCCGGCAGTTTGCAAGTGAGATTGCTCTTAATCCTCACTTTGGCCCAAAGAGGAGGTACTAATGGCTTTGCCCTTTGATTAAGAAGCTGGGGGGGAGCAGGACCATGCGTTGTGTTTGGTGGAAGTCACAGCAGGCACACTCAAGAGACCCCATTCTCAGCCCAAGCCATCTGACTTCAGCCCCCACAGTTTTGACCTTGAGCTGCTTCTCTTTCAACAGGAGATGTAATGTTTTTTAAAGATTTATTTATGCATCCAGAACTGGGGTACAGGCCAGAGGTGCAGGGGTGGTGAGAGGATTCACCAGAGACAGAGTGGGGAGCAGAACAGGCAGATCTACGAAGTACACTGCTGAGGGGAGCAGCGGGTGGGTCAGGAGGGGTCTGCCGCACCCTGAGAGTCAGTGTCCGGGCAGTTGTCGAACTCGCACCAAAGAGGCTGTGGCCAGCTCGCAGTGCTGGGCTCCAACCGGCCGCACCACGAGGGAGTGTCCAGGAGGCATCGTTCTCAATCATCTGCTCTTTCGAGCCACTTGGAATGGGAGCCCCGGAAGGAGGGTGTTTTTTCTTCCAAAGAGGCCCTTCCTGTCCTGCGAAGGCCGAAGGCCGTCATCTGGCCGGTCTGGCCACGTCCAGCCTCTGTCAGCCGCACAAGGGCAGGCAGAATCCAGCTCACGTTACAGACAGAACCGAGAACGCGGGTGTGGGTGGAAACTCGCAGGGACCTGGCACAAGGAGGCTCTCGTCCAGGGCTGAACTGGACCGGGTCAAAAATGAACGCCTGCCCCCCGAGGACGGCGCTTGGAGGAAGACCAAGACCCCCTGACTCTGTGGCTCTGACCTCATTTTTCAGGCTCCCCTGTCTGGTACCCGCTCTCCCATCCCGCCGGTCTCAGAGGGCAGTAATCTCTTCAAACGCTCTGGCCCAGACAGAAGAGACCTTTCCATTAACTCCCCACTGCACAGCCGAGGAGCAGCTGAGAATTAAAAATAATGAAAATCAATAGGGCCCTTTTCTGAATGCTCAGGAGCAGAAACACGGAAATAAATAGCCCCATAATGCCCACTTTGGTCTGAGTGGGCCCAGCCGCCCACGCAGCTCTGGGGTGTCCGGCCCTGCGCCTTTTCCAAGGCAGCGGCCCCTGGAGAGCAGCGCTGTTTGCCTCTCACCTGCTACCTGGACTCCTCAAAGCCAAGACCCGGAGGAGAAAGGGTGTCATGGGTCTGGTGCGGCTGCAGCCCTGCGGCCACTCTAAGTCACCTTTGCCTGAGCAGCTGCAGGTGAATGACCACTCCCCACAGGCTTTGGTTTTCTAGGCCCTTTCCAAAGCACCAACAGCCTCCTTGTGTGAAACTGAAATATGGGGCCACCATATTCTACTGCTTGCGTTTCACCAGCGTTGTCCTCTCCAAATTTCTCTTGGTAAAATCTGGGATTTGATCAGGTATTTTAAGGCACCTGGCTGACCCTTAAGAGGAGAGTCCCTGAGTTCAAACCGCCCTTTGCTTTAAAGAAGCAAGTCAGGGGAGTAGAACCCAAGCTCCGAGTGTGTGAAGTGCATTGCACTGAGGGAGTCCAGGAGCTCTCTCTGCCTCTGGCAAGCTCAGCTGCATGGAAAAACAGCACAGTCGGACATCCCCAAGCTAAGTCATCAGCGCCGCCTCAGACCCAGCGTCCAGTGGCAGAGCCATCGGAACGGCAAGCCATCCGGCCTGCCCTGTTGCCCTCCAAGACCTGCCCACCACGTTGTGTGTCATTCACCCAAGGGTCACAGTTCTGGCAACCCTGGTAACTCACAGGGTCCTCTAAGCTGTGAAAACGTGAGCGGAGTGATGATGTCATGATGGCGATGATGATGGCGCAGCTCTGGCCACGAGAGGAAAAGAACCCCCATGGAAACACCAAAGTGACTGAAAACATTGCCATCACCAAGATCTGTGACTCTGCTAAATCTCACACAATTGGGGGATCTTTACCACTAACGGGCTTGAGCATGAGATGTTTCCTCTTGGGCAGGAGGTCTGAGGAAATCAGACCTAGAAGATGCAAGAGAACCAAGAAGAAATACCTGAGAGAGGACAGGAGGGGACCTGAGTGCAGTGGGGTCCTGCCTGGGCACCCTGTTCCAGGGGAGTCTCACAGAGTCACAGGAAGGCAGGAGACGGAAACACAGACCTGGTGCAGCACTGTGGGACCAGAAAGAGGAAGCCACAGCCATGGAGGGAGATGGACGCCTGAGGGGTCAAGGGGCCAAAGACGAGGGGAAAATACCCTGTTGTCTGAGGCTGGCTGAGAAGGTGGCCTTTGCCGAAGTACAAGGGACTCGTCAAGTGTCCCAGACGTCCGTCCAAACCCGTGAAAGAAGCCACAGTCACTGACTCATAGCTGCGTCTCCAGGTAGACGACTCGCATGGGGCAGTGGCTGCCTGCTGAGGAGACACAGTGCCCGGCACAGGTGGCAGCTTCGGGGACGTTCATCACAGTGCAGGTGCTGTGGACCAGCAGGCCAGGTCTGCTTCTGTTCTCTGCGCCTGGAGGGGCCGCTTCATGGTGCTGAGACTTTAACCCGTGTGCCACCAGGGAGGCCCAAGAAGGCTGCCTTATGGATGAGGTATTAGAGGGCTTTACATGAGCCCAAGGGATACAGCTGCAGCCACAGTGCAAGTTCTGGAGAATCAGATTTCTGCTCGATGTAAGAAAGATTTTCCAATAGGCGCAGCTGCCACAGCAGAGTGTAGATGCTTACCACGCGGGTTTCATTGAGCTGCTCAGTCATTCCGAAGACACGCAGTTGTCCCCTACGGCCAAGTATGGATGCCCAGCATAGAAAACGCACTGTGTCTTCAAGGCGCATACCCTGATTGAGGCAAGCAAGCAGTTTCAGCAAGACCACGGGAATCGCCAGCAATCAACTCCCAAGTTGCAGATTTTCCTTCTTAGTCACATGGAGGAGGCTACAGTTGGTTCCTGTGGCACCTTCTTGTTCTGGATGCCAGGATGAAGGAACGTGTGCCCAAGAAGAGCTAGAGAGTTGATGAAACCATGATGCTTTCCAAACACAATTTTGCGGAAGGGTTTTTTTTTTTTTTGAAAGTGTTTCAAAGATGGAGATCATTCCCAACAAACTTTTCTAAAGGGTGTATCTGTGACATCGGATAATTCATTTCACTGTGACCAATTATAAGTCACTTAACAATAGTCTAAGTGGGGTGGTTTTCTTGCCTACAGGGAGAAGTGGCAAAATAAACAAACTTTCCACTCGGAGAGAGAAATCTACAAAAATTTAAATGAGGGAAATGAAATTTAACAGTTGAGAAATTACAACTATGGGGGACGAGGTTAATCCAGGAGTGAAAGGGAGTGAATCAAGAGAAAAATATAAGAAGCTGAATTTAATTAAAGGACCTAGAAGGAAGATATTAGTAGCTGTTCTCCGTGAGGAATAATAAATGAAAGCTTCTCTGTCTTTTTGGTTGTAAATGCCTAAATTATGGTCCTCCTCACGCTTCCCTTCTCAAAAAAGAATTTATTTAATCTATCTGTGAAAATTTCACAGATGGAGGGAGCAAAAGCAGGATGATTAAAGTTTGTTTATTGTTTGTTTACAGGAAGTTCTTTCTTATCTCAATGCCCAGTAGGGAAAATAAAAAAACTTGTTCCCTTTTCCCTAACTGTGTCTGGTGAATGAAAGGAAGCCGCGTGAGCAGGGATGGCTACTTAGCCTACAAGATTTCATCCCTCGCTCTGCATGTACTTCAGTCTTTAATACTTTTGATCGCTGTGTACAAGGAGGTTTGTTTTTTTAGACCTCTTGCCGCAAAATCACTGTATTAAAACTTTTAAATTAACATGCCAAATGCAACTACACCATACAGTAGCTGTGAGAGAAATGATTCCCGCAAATCTGAAAACAGCCTTGTTCTCCTTAGAGGAAACACATATTCTTGTTTCTTTTTAAAATTGTACTCATATTCTTATTGGAGCTAATATTGATTTACAACACTGAAGAAGTTCCAGGAGTGCAATTTCACACCTCAGTGATTGCATCTGCCACGCCAAACTCACCATCAAGCGTCCCGTTACCCAGCACCACCATCCAAGCCAATGAACCTGCTCTACTGGCTTCCCCCACCAAACCCTGTTCACTCTGGTACCACCTTTCTGTCCTCGTAATATAAGGTTTGATATGTTTTGCTTGCTCATTTGTTTTTTTCTTTCATATTTCACATTACAGGTGGAACTTATTGCCATTAGCATAAGCCCCTCAAGTTTCATCATGTTGTTGCAAATGGCACCGTATCCTCTTTTTCTCCGGCTAGTAGTATTCCACTGTGTCAATGCATCATAGCTGCTTTGTCCATTCATCCAATGACGAATGCTTAGGTGGTTTCTGCATATTGGTTGTTTTGAACTCTGCTGCAATAAACATCCGGGTACATATACTCTTTTTAACTGCTTTTAATTTTCCTTAGAACTTTAATATTTTAAAAATGATTTGGTGGTGATAATGAAGTCAAGACAGCATTTCCTTTGCAAGCATTTCCTGGACAGGCCCAGAGAGGAATGACTATTCTGAGCTCCAGTCCTTCTGGTCACATAAAGTTTCTGTTGTGAAGCAGTCTGGTGAATAAAAATTAGAAGGACTCTTTGATGCTCTGTGTGTACAGCCTATCAGTGTCATCTTGGCTAATGACAGCAGTAAGCATTAACAGAAATAAACTAAATGTCACGTACTTCTCTAAGCTTTTGATCCACATTAACTCACATAATCCTTAGAACAACATTATGTGAGGTAGGTGTTATTATTCTCTACACTGTACAGATAATAAAAATAGGCACAGTCACTTGCCCAAAAATATATAAAGACCTTTTATAAATCAATAACAAAAAGACAAACAACTCAATAGAAAAAAAAAATGGACTAGAACCATGAATAGGCATTTCATAAAAGAGGATGCCCAGATAGTCATTAAATATAGAAAACAGATTTCAACCTCATTTGTCATCACAAAAGTCTAAACTAAAGCCAAAGTCACACACATCACATGCTTGATAGAGTGTCTAAGAGTAAACAGACCAAGCTCCCAGGCGCTAAGGAACAAGCAGAACCACACGCAAGACTATTCCCAAAAGCATAATTTGGCAGAGTCCTAAACTGGGAACAACCCAGCTTCCACCAGCCACAGGGTAGTGAAGAGCATGTGGACATGGCCTGGCGCACCCTGATCCAAGCCTGACCCAGAGGGACCCCGCAAAGTGCATTTCTGACCCACACAAACTGAGGTAACCGTGTTGCAAAAATGTACGGATATGGACACAACGTATTATGCTACAGCATGAAAGTCACACACCCAACTGCCATCACCTCCACTGAGACATCAGCATTATTTAAAGCACATGTAGTGAGATTTTTAATGTAGTTGTTTTTAAATGTCTTTAAAATGCAGTGAGAATAGGCTTGGAATGAAAGTTTGCATGAATGTTAAAAGAAGAGTGACATAACACTACGGTGTGAATATAGCTTCCTGAAGTCAATGCCTTTATTTGTAAAAAGGACCAGGGAATCTATAATCTCTCCCCAAGCTTTTAGAGGGCTGTGTAAGTTTGGGGACTGCCATAAAGCAGTGCATGTTTAGCAGCGCCCAGGCCAGACAGGGTGACTAGAAGGACAGAAATTTATTTCCTCATGGTCCTGGAAGCTGAAAGTCCAAGGTCAAGATGCCAGGAGGCCTGATGTCACCAAAGAGCTGCTTTCCTTGGCTTGGGGGTGACCACCTTCGCCCGTGACTCCTCAGGCTGTGCCTCTGTGCACAGCTGAGCCCTCATCTCCTCTCCCTACAAAAACAACAGTCACATCGGGTTAGGAACATGCCCACAGCCTTCCTTTCCCTTGGTTATTTTTGCAAGACCCTGTCTCTAGGACAGTCACATTCTGAGTGTCGGGAAATCAGGACATCAACATAGGATGGGTGGGCACCATTTAAGACACCATGTAATGTAACTTGTTACGGGGTCTGGTTACTGGGATGCAGGCGCCTTTGGAGCAAGCTCTGCTTACACCCACGTGGAGATGACAGGGAAGGCTGAGAACTTTCTCTTGTCCCCTGGTCCCACCAGGAGAGCAGAAGGGGGTGGCCATGAGAGACACCCCCCTTCTGCTTTACGGAGGCAACAGCTGTTGTGCGTGTGAGCTTCCCTGGGCGCCACCTCCTTGTGCTGTCCTATGCCCTGAGTGTCACTTGCCTTTCAGGTGAACACAGGTCACCCACGCAGCATCAACAGCTCTATTTGCTGGGGACAAACGCTCCTTGCAGTGGGTCAGCCACCCGTCGGCCTACTGCGTGCTGTATATTTTCACCTACGTTTCAAAATACCACATTCTATATAATACGTGCTTGTATTTATTTTATAAAGCAAAGCAATGAGTTTCAGTGAGGACCTGTGGATGGATTTGAGGTACAGAGATTCACACTCAGTTCTGTCTCAACCTATAGCTTTGTTCTCTGAGAACTCCTGTTCTTCCCATGGCTTGATTTCACACAGCAGTGACAGACAGGGCAGATGCTATCTTTTCACTAGAGATGCTCACCCCAAGGGTCTGTAACCCAGGGTGACTAAAAGGCAGGTGAATTTGCAGTACTTTTCTCTCCGAGACAAAAAGGACCACGAGAGTTAACTCTGCTATTACACCAGCGTGTGCACATGTATTCACTCATCCTACGTGCTGGGGGCTGCTGTTACCTCTGTCCTCATTGTGCAAAGGAGAATCTGAGACTCTAATTGGCTAAGCCACAGAACTCATAGTGCAGGGTTGGGATCTACAACCCAAAAACCTGACTCTGGACTCTGGAGCCCACCCTACTGGGGTTTCTGACATTTAGGAATGTTTCCTGCATGTTTTCTTTTTAAGTATGAAAGTCTCAGACTTTGAACACACTAGACCTGCAGTAACTCTGGGAGAAGACCAAGGTCCTGGGGACAGTTTGAGGACAAGAGGCTACAGAATCATAGCTAATTGTGGGCAAGGAATAAGTGAATTAGGAGCCAGGAAATAAGGGAACAAAAGAATGAATCTCTACAGGGACTTTATGTCTGCCTCAATAAATGACACCCTCTTCTGTGCCCACATAGCAAAGACTGAGAACTTAAAAAGCTCTATTGCTGAGGGAAACTAGGCTGGCAAGAGCACCCTGTGAGCCAAGAAGCCAGCAGTGACCCAGAACTGAACATGCTCACCAGGGGATGATGAGAGAACCAGGCCCACCAGGCCTCTTTCCCTCACAGAGGGCCTCCAGGAGCCTCAGAGAATCCAAGCTATGAGCAGCTTGACCCGGGAGAAAGAAGCACAGGGTTCCTGGAGCACCAGCCATCATTTTGTCCTCGTGTGCCAATAAAAAAATAACCCATCTCCCCACGCTGGTGGACAGGTTGTTGCTCTCAGGAAGAGTGAGTCCTAAAGGCAGGTCAGCTGTAGAGAAGGAGCAAGAGTTGGGAAGAGCATGCTTTCCTCGAAAGGATACCCGGAGGCCCCTGTGATTTTCAACTCCAGGCAGACAGGGGACCCTGTCTTGTTCTTGCCTGTGTGTCCAGGACCCATCTCAGTGGCTGGCAGAGAGTAGACATTGCAGAAGCCATGCCATGGGCTAAATGACACCAAATGACATCAACACCAAAGCTGAGAGCTGAAACAGCCCATGTCATCAAGGACTCCGACATGAAGTTAAGTATGCTGGGAAAAGCATTTCCTAACAGCTTTTGTATCTAAAGACTAATCTTGTGTGGGAAGTAAACAACAATTACACTGAGAATTTAGTCTTTACTCTTAACACTTCATTGTATCCATTAGCTTGCTAAATGCAGTTATCACAATATCATGAATATTGGATTTCAAGACCTCATGGAGAAGTAAGTTCTGGAAATGGAAGTACATATTCTAGGTCTGAAGAGGAACCTAGCTCTCTTCTCCTTTAATTGGAAATAACCATCTAAAAATCATGGGTGTTCCCTTACTAGTTTTATAAAGTGAGAATATACATTTAAGAGAGGAAGGAAAGAATGGTGCCATGAGACAGAGAGAAAGCAGAGGCTGACTTTTGTCTTGGTTCTAAGTCCAACCTTGGTTGTATGATAGTGAGATATTAGCTCCCCCAGGTTCCTATGTAAAATGGGCAAAGGGGAGAATGCACACCTCCCCCTGGAAAGCTCATCATCAGACGCCCTGACTTTTGTTTCTCTCCAATACACTGCCTAATGGATTTCTCTCACTCTGTACAAGACGAGTTTACATTAGTTTATAATAAATACTGCTACAAATATATTGACGCATGCTAACTTGATCATTTTAAATATAAAATGCTCCTTTTTAAAAGTTTAGACTAAGATGTCTGAGCTTCAAGGCATTGGATGAAATGCCTATTACTCTCACAAAGAAAAATATAAATATATAAAGCTAGCTTTTGGGAGTGTCGTTGTAAACGCTTCCCTAAGAAAAGGGGACTGGAGGCAGCAGGCAGAGAATTGCAGCATCTTCACCACACTGCTTGTAGCGTGGGCTCTATTTTAAATCTGGGAATACGGCAAGGCTCACCCCGAGGAAGGCAGCTCTGTTGGTTTTGGGGGGCAGTGAGACCCGAAGACTTCAGCGCTGGCTCTGAGAGGGAAGGGCTGCTGGAAATGTCACACGTCCTTGACGCTGAGAGTTCAGGGAGGATGAGAGAGTCTGAGGATGAAGTTTAAGTGCTCCCCCGACCTTCCCAGCACAGAGCACCAAGAGCGCCCCAGCTAGATCAGGCTGAATGGCCATTTTCTGTTCATGTACGTGTGTGAGCTCTTTCAGGAGAGGGGTTGAAGGCCCCTTCCCCGTCAGTGTGCTCACGAGCGCACTGCAAGGCCACGGTGTCGGCCGTGCCAGTGTTTCAGCTGAACCGATGGGGCTGGAGAAGGAAAGGTCCTTTATTCCTGCAGAGTTTGAACCTCCCAGTATCGTCCAATAAGCCCTAAAAGGGAAAATCAGCCAGACCTACTCATCAAAGCATCAGCTGCTTTTGACCCCGCAAACCTAAAATCAAAGCAAGTGCCACAATTTCCGCTGCCCCGGGCCTCCCGGCACTCAGCAGGGTCTAATCATCTGAACACGGGGACCACTGCAGGCCTACAATATGGCAATTTCTGCAGCACTGATGTGTGTGATTTGGGGCCAAGTCTGACACAGGATCAGAAGTAAAAGCAACATGTTGTCTACGGTTGCTTATTCAGCACAACAAATGGGCTATGAGATCTGTGTGTGACACAGCACACGCCACGTGCCTGCCTCAGGGAAGCACTCCCCTCCTGACACGGTCATCCGCACAGGCCACGCTGTCCATCAGCAGCCCTAGGCACGAGCCCAAGCCCAGGGCACTGTCAGCGTCTCTCAAAATGTCATTTCCTTGAAACCAGGAAAAACGCAAGATCATAGGTCTCAGAAAATAGACCAATAAGTAAGAATAACACAGTCATCTTTATACCAATACACTCATGAAATAAAATCATCATCATCATTTCAGTGAACAGATGGGTCCACACCGGCCAAAATGATGGCCTGACCTGCAACCTGAAGTGTTAAGTGTCGGGGTGAGAAGACATTGCCCAATCCCGCCAAGCGCCCTTGGCCTGGCCAAGCACTAACACTGACTTCAGAGCAGGACAGGAGAACACATGTAATTGCATACCCACGGGAGTCCACAGGACGTGGGTTATTCCAAAGTCAGTGGGGCGAAACGAGAGTGCAGATCCTGAATTAAGGACTGTGGTAGCAATCTGCGGCTTTGAGAAGAGAGAGCGGGATTCACACAGCACCAAGTAGGTGAAGTCATATCACAACGACCAGTTGATCTGAAGGTAGAAGTGTGTCCTGCTGTATAGAAAATTTTCTCCCATGCAATAGACATTTCTGATAAAACCCCAATTTTCACTCTCATGCGTAGTGAAGGGAGTGGTCATTTTTTCTTGTGAGCTCAGCTCCATATACTCTACATGCTCAAGAGATACGTGCTGGGAAAGTCTGACCTGAGCATCCCGGGGAGGAAATTCTGCCCCCCAGGAAGGGGGCAGAAATCCTGTTTTCAGAAGAACATCAATCATTGAGCCATGGCTGGTGGGAGACTGTTTTTCAGGACACACAGGTATAGTGGGGACTTGAATCGGAGGAGGCTGATGATAGAAGCAGCCGGGATCCTATGTGTTTCCTGGATGTGACCCTCATTTCCTGTCACTCAGGCAGGCTACTCTACTAATTAGCAAATCAAAAGAAAGAGAAACAATCGGAGACCTCAGCACAATCAAATTAGTGGAGTTATTCGAGGATACCATCTTCACACAGTGCAATCACACTCTCTTTGTTTTGATCAAAGGAGTGAAAATCATCTTTCAAACTGCGCCCTCCCCCCACCCCGCCAGCTCCGGACAGTAGCTTTTCCTATCTGTGCTCCTCAGCATATGCACTAGCTTTTCTTAGAAGACAGGAAAGCACAATCTACAATTAAACAACACTCATCAAAGCTTCCCCTACAAAAGGGCCTTTTAAAAATACATTTGACTTTTAAGTTGATTCAGCAGTCAGAGCCATTAGTGCACCGTCTAAATCAGGACTTGGAAAGTTTATTAAAATTGGATTTTTAACCTGATCCCAATTTCCTCTGCTTATAAAGAATCCCATTGGACTCCTTAATATTCATGCTATTAACCTGAAAGATTCTAACAGCCATTATGGGAGGAAAGGTTACACAGGGTGGCCCCAGACAGGAGGTGCAGATAAAGCCACATGCAGACAGGCAGGCATGGCGACTGGGCCCTCGGCATCTGCCACAGAGCAGGCTCCCGTTCTGTCTCTCTTCACCTCCCTTGCTACTGACCTCCATGTTCCATCACGCAACCAAAAATAACAACAGCAAACATAAGTGCACCATGCCGTTATAGAGCACGCTGGACGGAGAGTCCATTGTTCTCCGGGAGGGTGAGTTGCCTGGGACTCTTCCTTCTCTAGGATCAGAAAGCCCCTCACTCATATCATGATCTTACACACTTGTGCTTTTGGTACATGAGGAAATCGCAGTTTCTGGAAGGCAATAGAGAAACAAAGAGGGAGCTCATGTAACCTAACTTTCACAGGAGCTGGCAGAACATTCTTGAGTCCACATTTGCTGGTGTGGCTGCTGACCGCTGACCGGGTCCCGAGGCTACTGTCTCTAGTTCCCGTTTCAGCTTTTGTTTTCTACAGGACAGTTCACAGGTGATGCCAGGGAGTTCTGGTAAAGGTGGAGTGTGGGTGTGAGTCTTGTCTCTGATGTAAGACTTGCTGCTCCCTTTGGGGTGATGTCTTAGCCCCTCCCCCTCTCAGGGTCCCTGCCATAGCACTGAATTCACTCTGGAGGCTAAGAAAGACTCAGGGTTTTCAGAGATCTCCCACAAGCCTCTCACATACCAAGAGGGCCTTGGCCACGTGTCAGAGTGACATCACCTAGCTGGCACCCACTGTGTCACCTAAGAGCTTTGATTCTGACACTGCTTTGAATGGAAGCGAGTCTGGCCTAAATTGTGACTTCCTGAGAAAGCTGTTTGTTAAGTTTTTTTTGAGAGCAGACAGTGTTCCCAGCACCATATGAAGCCCTGGGGAAGGAACACTAACTTACAATGCCCACATTCAAGTCACCCCTAATTAGTGGGAAGACAGCTCGCCACGCAGGTATTCCCACCACAGAGCTATTACAGCAGAGCTGAGGTCAGGCCTTAGGTGGCAGTGGGGGTGGAAGCCTTAACTTTGGCCCAGAAGAGGTCAGGGAAGCCTGGCTTGGGACGTGACAAATGTCTTGGTCGAGACGCAAAGCTAAATAAGAACAAAATTGTCAGTTAATACGTCTAATTGCTCTAAACATAAGAATGTTGATCACTAATGAATAAATATGGGCCGAAACCAATAAAACCACCACTGAAGTTGCTTCCCGAAAGTGAAGCTGCTAACAGACACTGGCTGGGCTGTGGTTCTGGATCCTTTTCAGGTCTTGTAGGGGAAACTCAGCCGCTGACACAGCCTTGGGTACACAGGCCATCTGCCAGCTTCCTGCTCACCTCAGAGGTGATGTGAGGCTCAGACTCTGGCCATGGAGCGCTCAGAGACTCGAAGAGAAGCAACATTCCAACTGAGAGCAGCAGGCCACTCCCTGTGCTGACCAGCTCACGTGGGCATGGGCTCAGGGACACGGGTGGGTGAGGGTTCATCTTCAGCTTGGATTTCCATGTCACTCTTATGACCTATATGTGGTCTCACACAGCTTTACAGAAAGAGGGAAAAGTACTTTTAAAGCTAGTGCACATTCAAATACCAAGACTTTTCAAAGCGGGGCTTTAACGTGACTTTTTGAAATTCATATGTGTGTGTGTATGCATGTATCACTATGTACGTATCACTATGTGTATGTATGTGTGTACATGTACATGTATATCCTAGATGTATACAGCCTAAAGATATCTTGCATGTATGCATATATACATGTATGAATATATATATGTGTGTGTATATACATATACATAAGATGCGTGCATATATATAAGGTGTGAATATACTTCTCTATATATGTTTGTGTTACACACACACACACACACACACACACCTTAAAATAGGCAGGTCAACATTAGTCTCGTTCAAGGAAGCAACCAGGTCATAAAAACTCCTTAAAATTTTATTTTCCAGAATGAGGCTTGGCCTTGACTTTCTCAGAGGCCAGATTGCAGGCCACTGCCGCTTTGCTTTCTAAAAGACAGCAGGTGACACCCATGCATAAAGGTGCCAGTGTCACACAGAACCCATTCATTAGAAAGGAGAGTATTTTGAAATTAAACAGTTAATCCAAAAATGTTAAGCAAATGGAAGATCCGAGATTTTCCAAATATTTCCCAAATAGTTAAGACACAGAAAATCTTCCGAAAGCTTATCTAAATAAATTATTTGGAAGTTCACTTGGGTATTTTTTTTTTCTTCAGGCTGACCAACCTGCCTTTGGGGGGTGTGCGCCTCAGCTCAGGTAAGCAGGTGGATGAGCAGGCACCTGCTTCTCCAAGGAGACTGATTCCAACAAGGCGCCGGCAGAGCTCTGAGATCTGAAGTTAAACTCTGCGTGGCCTGTAGGACTGTCTCAGGAAACCTCTGTGCACCGCAACGGCCGAGGGGGCGAGAGACCCCCTTAGTGGCAGAGCTGACGTTTGCAAGGCTGCTGCCCTGGCAAAGGCAGCCCTGAATTCTCCGGGCTCCCCGGGGAAGCCCACCAGGACCCCAGACGCGAAGCCCAGGCTGCAGGCCGGGTTCCGGGAGAGCCGAGCCGCCGCGAGCGGGCTCCGGGCGCCGACAGCTCACTCCGCCTCGCCTCGCTGCCCGC
>NW_004567113.1:54581077-54614954 GCF_000260355.1 Condylura cristata
GGGGCGCCGGGCTGGGGAGTGGCGAGGGGACGGGGCACCCCGGACGGCGGGGGAGCGCGCGCCCCAGCTGAGTCTTGGCCGGAGCAAGGGAGCGCAGGGAAGGGGAGACCGGTCCTGTGGCGTCGCCTGCCGCCGGGGCCCCTCCGCTCTGCAAGTGCAGAGCACGGTTGGTAGCACCAGGTATTCGGGCTGCTGACTTTTAGCGTGTGAGAGCCCGCACGGCGGCGGCGGCGGCGCAGAGTGGGGAGAGGAGCCCCTCGGGCTGTCTCCCCCCCGGACCGTGCGGAGCGGCGCGAGCGCACAGCGCACCGAGTCCGGGGACCACTCGGGCTGGGAACGGGGGCCGGGGTGCCGTCAGCACCCGCTCGGTGACGGAGAGCGCAGCCGGCACGGGAGCCTTGCTCTGGAGCGTCTCTGCAAGCGGTTGGAGTGGAGAAGAAATGGGGCATCTCCCGGGGGCCCGGGGTGTTGGCAGGCGAAAGCCGGGGGGCACAGACCGGCCTTCCGTAGCCCTTTCCCCGAAAGCCAGGTGTGCCGGGTCCTGCTATTCTGTGTTACTTTCCCATCCACATTCTGCCTTGGCTTCCATTTCGCGCACTCGGGGTGGTGGCTACGGCGGGGTGAAGGGGAGCTGTGGGCGCCAACCCCACCGAGAGCCTGGCGCCGGGCTGGGGACGCGGGCCGCCGCGGCGGAGCTGCCGCCCAGGTGCGCTCCGTCAGACGCGGACTTCGCGCTGCTCCCCCCGGCCTGAAGGGGTCACTGGAGCTGGCGGTCGGCTGGGAGAGCCCAGTGTGGGATGCCAGAAGGCGCGAAGCGGGCGCCGGGGCCAGGCTAGGGGTGGGGTGGAGGCGTGCGGGTGCTGGGCTCCGAGGTGTGTGCTAGCTGGAGATCCGCGAGGTCACCCTCTCCTCCCGCCGGGCTTCGGCGCTTACTAGGATACTTCCACCGCTCTCTGGAGAGGAGACTTGCACCCCCGGGCCCGCGACCCCCCTCCCATTTTGCAGGACCGGTGCTTTCTCTGACTTGCCTTGCGCGAGTCTTGCTCCTCCCCCAGCCTTATCCACCGGCTATTTTTATCCACTACTTTGACCAAGACGCTTTTGGGGGGCTTCTGGGGAAGTGACTCCAAATCCGTTGTCCTCCTCTCATAGCTGGGAGCCACTGCCCAGAGCAGCTCAGAAATCCGGGAAAGAAGCTGGTCGCTCCTGCCTCAACTAGAGCAGAGCGCTGGGAAAAGCCTGCGCCTCTCCTGGGCTGCAGGCTCACCGCGCCTGCCCGGGCAGCCACCGCCCTGCCAGCCGCCCGCAGCGGGCTGGCTTCTGCGGCTGCAGCCCCTATCAGATCTGGGGTCCTGCTCATCCTTCTTGCTTTACTGCCAAGTCTGCCTTATTTTGTGCGAGTGCAATTTTCATCTTCCAATCAAGGGTTAATTCCAAGGATTCTATCTAAAAAAAAAAAAAAAAAAAACTAAAGGAAGGAGAGCTAACTCAACTTCTGCCTCCTGTATTTCTAAGCCTACAGCCCATCCCAGGGCAGCCGAAACTATGCTTGCTTTCTCAGTAAGGATTGGGTGCGATTAGAATAAACCTGACCTAGTGAAATTCCAGCAGATGGAGGCCTTACTTTTTGGATTTCCAGGGCTTGATTTTTTTTTCCTCTCCCATAGGATTGCAGAAATAACATAATGAAATGAACGTTGTATTACATAAGGCTTCTCCAGTGCCAGGCAGGGAAAGACCAGCATGGAGAGCAGTTACTCGGGCTTCCGAGCGTTCTTCCGACTCTCCCTGATGAGCCTGAGGGCAGCCTGGTGGTGACTGGGTCTCCTCGTGTCAGCAGCTAGCGGCAGTGACACTGAGCGAGGGTTTCTCAGTGTGGTGGTCAGCGGTGACCCGGTCCCCACCCAGCCGGCCTGCTGTGCAGAGCCCTGGGGCTCTGAGATGCCATCTAGTTTTCTGTTTGTTTCTTGTTCTTGCTTTGTTTTCCTTGGGAAACTGGTGTGACAGTCATACCTGGATCTTGAAAAGGGTGGGTGGGGGAGCCGAGGGTGCTTAACTCTGCTGGCAGCTCTCAGTTTGCAGCCTTGAGCCCTCTGGCCCGCTGGAGGGGGTGGGCGTGCTGTGCTCCACAGTGGATCGTGGCCTTGTGCTTCTGCTGGCAAAAGAAGACACCCAGAGAGCCCTCTCAAGATCATTCTCATCTTGAATTCTAGCCTGATGGCCACTGGGAAGCAGACAGAGCCTGCAGATCACAGCACACCCCACCCCACTGAGCGTTGCTCCCTCTGTGGAAGCTGGTGCTCCCAGGGAGGAGAGGCCACCTCATCCCTCGCTTGAGGCGTGAGCCTGACTCCAGGTTCCAGGAGACGCCTGTGCGGCAGCAGGGCGGTAAAAACTAACTCCCTAACTTCATGCTCGTGGGGACGGCACGATGCAGCCACTCCAGAAAGCTGTAAGTTTCCAGGCGGTGTTGTTAAGGGCCTGGCAGTTCCCGGGCACTTCGGTGTCAGTTTATTCCACACTGGTGAAGCTGTGTGACTCAGCTTCCTAGCCAGGGCCTGGCTTGCTGGCGAACAAGGCCCAGGGCGATGTGCCTGCCCCAGGCCCCATACGCACACGGTCTGGGTAATTACCAGTATCCAAGCCCTGGATACCTGCTCGCAGCACAGAGAGCCCGGCATCATGAGAAAGTCAGAACATGCTGTGAAGACCTGTGAAGACCCTGTGAAGTCTAAGGTGTGGGTGAAAAGTATCCAGGGTTTCATTTTGGCCTTTCCTGCAGATTTCTGTTTAGTATTTACCCCAATGTGAGTCATATTCTGCATGATTGCATCTGTTAAGCATAGAGAGAGAGGGTTTTATTTGCTTGGCCTGTCTCCTTGTGAGCACCGAACCTGAAATCCACCCAGCCTCACTCCTTCTCAGAGCCATTAGTTTATCTTATTGTCAGGAGCAGAGATTATTTTTTTAGCTCAAAGTCCATGTTGGGGCGCGGCACTGGTATTCATTAATCAATCAGAAAAGGACAGGCATTGCTAATGGGGGAACCCACAAGAGAAACGGGGTACACGGCCAGTTTCGGGAGCCGACTGGCCCTTCCTGCTCTGCACCTGTCACCAGGATAATGCCACATTTCTCTTTTGCATTTTCAGAATTGGTCCATATTTGTTCCCTGGGACCAACTCAGTGCCTGGCACGTAACAGATGTTTGATAAATAACTTTGAAATACGTGAATGAAAGATTGAACGGAGTCTTCACAGCAGCCCTGTGCTGTGTATGCAGGCAGATGGCATCATTTCTATTTTAAAGATTTGGAGTCTGCAGATCAGAAAACTTAATTAATTATCTGCAGGCACAAAGGGTTCCGGACTGGAGCCGGGGCCTTTCTGTTCCGGCTCTCCGCGGACCTGCTGGTCTCGCCCCCCTCCCCCCTCTAGTCCCGAGATCCTCCCAGTGCCCAGGGCCCCTTTGGAAGGAGGCACGGCCCTCCGCTGGCACAGAGACATCGCCCTGGGAGGATGGGCTCTTTCTCCTTGCTCATCCCTCCCTGCTCAGAATGAGGGCATCTTGAACAGTCCCCAGGAGCACTGCGGTCTGGAGCGACTCCCTGAAGGACACGAGGACAGCTATGCACTCATGTGTCACCCTGGGTCATAGATCAGATGGCCGCAGCGTGGCAGCACCAGGATCTGGGTGGACCTCCCCAGGGTGCCAGGCCTGGCCGGCTCCCTGGCGCCTGAGCTCCCTGATTCCTCCTCTTTTCCCAAGCTTCCCGTCCCTCCCTAGAGGGACCCCACCGTCATCACGCCAGGGAGCTGTCTCTCTGAGCTTGCCAGGAGGGTCCCCCACTGGCACCGTGCCCAGCCTCTCACGGTCCACCTGCCACTGCCCACCCTCTGCCCACAGGGAATGAAGCGCAGAGCTTTTTCGGGCCATTAGAATAATATTTACTGGGCCATAGTTTGTCAATAGTTATGTGGTGCCACAAGAGTGCTAGAAAAATGAATACATTACTCTTCCCAGGAATAGCCTGAACAGAACAGAAATAGATCCCAGCGGGCATTTCTTCGCGTTTGCGCTCCGCGGTGCCTGCTGTTTGGTAGTTCTCCAGCAGGGGTCGCAAGCTCCGATGTGAGCGGCAGGCGCAGGAGGCCAGGGGCAGGACGCCAGGCCCGTGGCTGGGACGCTCAGGCAGCCCCGCGCAGGGGTCCGCAGACCCCCCTTTCCATCTCGGATTTTGTTTTTAAGACAGGCTGTGAGCTCGTCTTGTAAAACGAGCTTGTGTAGAACCTACCCTCATCTAGGTAACCTCTGCTAATTCAGCATTTGCCTAGGACTCGAGGGCCACCCTCGAGGCGCCAAAGCATCCCCCCGACACACACACCGCCCTGGCCGTGTCCAGGGGCCTGGAAGGAAGTTGGTGGGAACCTGAGGCTCAGTAGAATCCTGGGCTGGGCTGAATCCGAGACAGGACAGTGGCTGGTGAAGCTGCTGCTTGCTCCCGGGTTGGTGTTCCCTGGGTCCCTGCGCTCTTGGGGCGCCTGCTCGCTGTCCCCCGACGTGTCACTGAGGCCCCAGAACCCTCAGTCCTGGTCCCCAGCAGGGGATAGGACAGAGGACACCTTCCCCGTCCAGTGGAGGAGTGAGACAGGCAAGGAACTGCGCCCCGTGCTGGAGAGCGATGCTCTGGAGGGAGTCTGGAGGGAGTCCTGAGTGAGGCAAAGCCTCACGCAGTGCCCGGGTGCTGGGGGAAAGCCTTAGGCAGGCGGCCCCAGGCCTGCAAGCTCAGGCTCTAGTTCAGAGTAGCCAAAATCACGTATCTTTGCCTGACAAAAAGTTGTTTTTGGGTGAGGGGGTCTGAACCCTTGACTGTAGTCCAGGGGTTCTCTGGGAGTCTGTCGGTGAGAACAGACAGTGTCCTCAGTTTAAGGACGTGACCCATCAGACACTTCCGAGGTGTCTCTGCCGGCCAGCAGCACGGAAAGGCTGGAAAGCACTGCAGAGCAAGAGCCGGCAAGGCCAGGCCCCCAGGAAAGCAGGTCACACGGATGAGGGGACCCCAGGGGCTCGGGAGGGTGGGGAAGGGCTGAAGCCTGCCGTGGGGTCCGGAGCCTGTGCAGACCTATTGAGGATCACCCGCTGTGCTCTCGGGACAGGTTGGAGCGGTGCTCCTCAGTCTAGAGAAGGGGGTCACGCTGCTCCCACCCCATCCCCAGGGAAGAGTTTTTGAAGCTTTCATTTGCTTCCCTGGCAAAGCCAGTTTGCCTCCCTATGAAATACCATTTTGTATCACACAAACTAAGGCTTTAAAAGCATGGACCTCAGTGTGAAAAGTCTTTGTGCCCTTTGGAACTCTGCTGCTCCGCCCCCAAATCTCCTGGGCCTCGGCTCTTACCTGTTGTTGCAAGGTTAGAGTTTAAAACATAGTTTTATTTTCTTGACAACGTGGAGTTGGGTGCGGCCCCAGAGAGCATGGACTGCTCCCCCGGGAGTGGCGAGTGCCCCCCCTGACCTTCGGGGCGGCTGAGCACGCGTCCCAGCTTGTGGGTCTGCTTTCCCGGGTGCTTGGACCCCCTGGCGTGCTGGTGGCGTGGCGCCGCTGACTGTGTTCCTGCCTGGGCTCCCCGCTCACAGCCTCCCTCGCCCTGGACCCTGACCAGGGCGGGCATGCAGGGATGCATGGGCCAGTCACTAGAACAGCATGTCTGTTTCTAGGGGTTGCTCAGAAAGAGCAGCTTTCTGTCCGGGGGAGCTGGGACAGTCTTCGCAGGGGCAGTGGGGTTGAAGCAAGATGGGGATACAGACAGGAAGTCGAGAAGACGACAGGGCTGTCCAGTCCCAGGAGTCCCAAGCTGACCAGCCGCATATTCACACATACCCTTTGCAGAATAGATGCCGGTCCGGCGTGCGGGAGTCACGGCCGTGAAAAGTGGGGAGGACTAAACAAGAGAGACATGAAAGGAAGAAATGGAAGTGAGGGCCCTCACCGCTCAGGACGCCATCACCCACTGTCTGCTGCAGCAGCCCTCCAGGCAGGCACCCAGCCAGCCAGCGGGACACCTTCCTTTTATGTTTACGGAAACCCAGAGGACGGGAAACGCCTCTTCACCCACCCTCAGAGAGGAGGCAGGAAGGTGCTCCCTGCCTGCAGCGCAGATAGTTCCAGCTGCGGACGCGCCATGTCCCTGCAGGACTGAGTAACCCACATTTTCCACCAGCCCAGAAATGTGTTTGGATTTCAAACGCCCAACAGCCCCTTTCCCCGTCAAGAACTTCCAGTTCAGCACTTTCCAAGATGCATTTTGCCCTGCGTTGTGTTCCCCAGAACGCCTGTGAGGAGCTGCTGGTATACCTGGAGCTCTGCTTTATGTAAATATCTTCCCTCTCTGGTGTAGGGGAGTGAATCAGAGTCCTGTATCAGCAGTTAAAATACAGTGGGAAAAAGGTGATTGCAGATGCAGCTGAAATGAAAAGACACGCTCGCTTAGCTGTGAGAAGGAAAATAAATACTTGAGTGGCGGCGGTGAAAGTGGCTGGGTCCCGCCCCTGGAAAATGTGCTCGCACATTTATTTAAATTGCATCTGAAACCTGATTTTTCCCCGTTTCCTGGGTAGGAAGGAGGATGGGGTGTCTAAGAAGACTTCCAGGCTTAGATCTGGGATTTAAAGCTCGTGTGGAAACTACACAGCCTCTGTAATCATGCCTGCTTGAATTTCTGATCTCGTGAACAGATACTTTTAGTGGGCTTGAGGTTGTTTGTTTGTTTTGTGACGTATTCATGAGGATAAGGGGAGACTGCCAGTGTAAAACACCCAGGGCGGTGCTCAACAAAATTGATTCTTCTTGTGTAGCATTGCCAGATTTAACAAGTGAAAATACAGGGCACCCATTTCAATCTGAATTTCAGATATACCCGTAATGTTTTAGTTAGGGCTGCCCCACATACTAAAGATAAAGAGAGCGTTCATTGCTTTCTGAAATTTAAATTATCTGGAAGTCTTATATTTTATTAAAAATAGCCTCGTCTGGCGGTAGTTCTAAGCGATGCCTTCGGGGAAAGTTCTAGAACCCCGAGAAGGTCAGAGAGGGAAGAGAAACAGCTCAGCTGGGGTCTGGTCCGCAGGGGCCGGGAGTTGTTTTCTCTGGTCAGCTAACCAACAGAACGGTCCAACCATAACAAGCTTATCTGTTTGCTAAAAGTTGCGGAAGGGTCCAGCGGCGTCTCTGGGCTCGCGTAAGGGGGCGGCAGACCCTCTCCCCACCCCCGCGGGAGGACTGCGCCCCGGCTGGCGAGGCATCAGGGCGCTCAGCCTGCGACGCAGCAGCCCACTAAGCCCAGTGTGCTCTGAGCTGGCTGCGGGAATGGGGTGCTGCTGTTGAAAGACAGGTTCACGCAAGGACCCCGGGAAGGGGTGCTTTGAGCTTTGAAAGTGCACCCCGCCATTGCTTCCTGCCCAGATACTCCCAAAGCCAGTAAAACCGTTGGAGGGCTCTGCAGACGTCCCTCCCGGCCCAGCAGCGGGCTCAGCTGTCAGCGAGCCGGAGAGCTGCCGGGGCCCTGCGGCAGGCTCCTTTGAGGAGGGCTGTGGAAATCTTGTCTCCACGTCAGGTGACAGCCCGATGGAGCAGGACGTTAACGAGCCGTGTTCTGCCCGTGCCTGGTCCGAGCAGAGCTGGCGCCCGCCTCAGTAGTGAGCTGTGCCCAAAGCACCCGGTCTCTGCTGCCCCTAGATGTGGAGCACCCCGCTGTCCCCGGCTCCGTGGGGCCGGCCAGGAGGAGGCGAGCGGCCTGCTGGGACGGGCTCAGCCAGAGCTGGCGAGAACCCACCTTGCTCACCCACCTTGCTACTCCACAGCTTCGCAGCAGAAGCTGGGACTTCACATCTCCAGGCTTCCGTCTGCAAAATGGGCACAGTGAAAGCTGTAGCAGAGGGTTGTCAGGGCACCGCGTAACTTGTGTGCAGCGCCTGGCACAGTCAGAGTTAATAAAGGAGCGAGGAACGGACCTTTGGGTCTCAGAGTGCGCTTAGCCAGAAGACAGAAGGCAGGGAGGGTGCTCGGGGGCCCCCGGGCGCTTCAGAGCTCCCCAACTCTGACGCGAGGCCATCCTGCAGTGTCCAAGCTGGTGTGACCTCAGTACAACAAATATACAAGTAAATCCAATGAATCACGTGAGCAAATAGCTGCCAGACCTCTCTCGGCTGCAAACCCACCTTCAGCCGGGCGCCGGGGCCTGCACCCCCACCTCCGCGGGTCTGCCTCTGTGTCTAGCATAGAAACAAACCTACTTACTTCGCCTTCGGGGCCCACGGAGGAGAAGCAGCCGTGGAGCAGGTGTGGAGGTGCCAGGGACGGGCCGGGAGAGGGGAGGGGCGGGGGCGGGCGCCCTGGGCCCTCTGTGCCGAGCCGCCGCCAGGTCCCACTTCGGGGGCCCCTGCCCCTCCGCCACCTAGGACCCCCCAGGCCCCAACTCCACGTGACCTTGAGGAAAAGACTCACACACTATGACGGTCAAACGGGAACGAACGGCAGGGGGAGGCTGTGACGTCGGCTGCCTGCCTGCTCTGCATGTGACAGTGACAGACTCACTGAAGACAGAAGCTGAGTGCCATCTTGTGGAAGGAGCGGCCACCAGGCGCCTTTCGGGTCCTCTAACGGGGAGGGGCTTGTTTCTTTTCGTTTGGGAATCGCAGGCTATTAGCCTCAGCTCTTAGACAGCAGGGCCCTGGCCCTCCTCTTCCGCAGTTCCCCCCGGGACGTCCCGTCCCACCACCCTGGTCCCCACACTCTGTCTGCACACACAGTCCAGCACCGACTGCTTCGGGGTGGGGGCCCATGCTCCTGGGTCTCTCTGGGAGGCTGGGGCGTCCTCAGAGCCCGGGCCAGTTGGGCTCCCGGGCCCGGGCTCGGGCCTCACGCCCTGCTCAGGAAGAGAGCGGGCTGCTGGGGAGAAGGGCATGGTCGTGAAGCTCGGCTGCCTCACCAGTCAGTGGAATTACGCTTCCAGGGTCACGTTTGCTATGTCGCTGGGACACGGAGTCCCCCTCTGCACCCCGGCCACCCTCCCCTCAGGGAGCGCTCCCCACGAATGAGGGATGAGGACCCCCTTGCAGGTTATTCCTGTTGACGTCCTGCTAACACCCCCTTCTCATGGGGTTCAGGCCGTGAGACCCTTCAGGCCTGTCGGGGTGCTGTCCCTGGGCCCTCCCCGCCCATGATAGATACGCGCCTGCGGGTGGCAGCTGCCGGCCCGAGCCCTGCGGGCCTTGGCCACCTCGTGCTTTGTGACGCAAGAGACCTGCTCTGCTCCCGACAGCAGGTCCCCTGCCTTCCTGCCTCCCTGGCTTTCTGTCTCTGTGGGTCTATAGAGACTGGAAGGAACATAATCTTCCCTAACCCCAGTGGGACAAGCAGCCAGAGGGAGAAGGTGCAAGAGGTGTTTACCACAACTTCCTCGGTTTTCCTAGCACACTCCTGACCACACAGGTCCCTGGTGTCTATGCGGGCCCCTGGGCACCCACAGGAAACAGCTGCCCGGATACAGAGCAGGGAGCAGGCCAGGCCTGCAGTGAGCACGACCCCAGCCCCAGGCCAGCCCAGGACTTGCCTGCACAGTGGCTCCCTGGGAGGTGACCTCAGTGGCGAGGAGGGCGGAGACACAGGTGCTGGAAGTAAGAGGATCAGGGCCACACGTCGGAAGGTCAGCCTTGAGCTTAGAGACACGGCTGTCTTTGGTCCCCCTCAAAGAATTTAAGCCCCCAGGGGGTGCCTGCTGGTGAGGGCGCTCAGCCTGTTGGTCTGCACAGCTCAGGCTTTTCCCAGACCTGCGGCCCATCCTGGCCTTCAAGGGAGAGCCCCCCGACCCCCAACCCCACTTCTTAGGAGAGCACTTTCACATGAAACAACCACAGAGGACGTGGGCTGTGTCCGGCCACACAGGGCCTGGTCACTCAGGCCTCCATCCGCTGATTTAAATGACCCCACACCTTCACTCTTGCCTTCACCTGCGCCCAGGCTTGCTGGAATACTCCTAGGGTCCTCTGTGAAGGACGGCACGAAGCCTGATTGTCTCAGGATCGTCGCCCTTATCAGCATTGGTTTAAAAGCCCCTTCTTGCTTCAGTCCCGTGTCTGTCTCTGCCACGTGTCGCTCTCAGCGTCTCCGTCAATGCACGAATCTGCTGGTGCTGAGAGTGGCCATTTCTTGTGGATTTTTGGTCGGCTGCAGTTGCTTTACTTAGGATGATCATTTAAGCAGATGACTTAGACTGGCTGTAAAATCGAAATGAATGCTGTTATTGTCTCGGGCTGTTCTCGTCAAGCAGACACCATCCGGCTGCTGTTGTTTGAGGCCTTAGGGTTATTATTTTGAGTTGCTGAAGTAGCATTGCATTGTGATGATGCAACGTTCAAGTGGGTTTTACCTAGATCAACTTCGGTCTGTACAGCATCAAATTCACTGCTAACACACTCAATTTACCCTTCACCACATAGCTGACCTTTTTCACCAACTCACACCCCGCTTCTTTGTAACATATATCACATCTTCGTCAGTTTGCCTGTGGATGGACACTTGGGTCTTAGCTATTAAGAAGAATGTGCCCATGAGTAAGGGGTTGCAGATATCTCTTCAGAGGAATGTTTCTTGTGTTATTGAGATAAATGCCCTGAAATGGGATAATTGGATTATATAACATTTTTATTTTAAAATTTTGGCATCTCCAAACTGTTTCTCGTAAGGGCTACACCGGTTTCCAGTCCCCTGCAGTTCATGGGGGTTCCTTCTCTCACACCTTCCCCAGCACTGATTGCAGGAGGCTTTTGGATGATAGTTGTTCTTACAGATGTAAGTCGATAGCTCACTGTGGTTTTGATCTGCATTTCCCTTGTAATAATCAATGATGCAGCTCTCTTCACATCCCTCTGTATGCACGAATTGTCTGTTCAAATGTCCTGTCTGTGTTTTAATGTTAGTCTTTTATTGCTGAGTTGTGAGAGTTCTTTATATATTTTGGATGTTAGCCTTTTGTCAGAGAATGATTTGCAAATAACTTCTCCCACTTAGTAGGCTACATTTTTTTTTTTCTTTCCAATACTAGTTTATTTTGCTGTGCAGAAGCTTTTTCATTTGATGATGCCCCACTGGTTCATTTTGCTTTTGTTTCTCTTGCCATTAGAGTCAAGTCCCCAAGGACATCTGAAGGCTGATGGGAAGGGGTGTCTCCCCTATGCGTTCTTCAGGCCATACCCTGAGCTATTATTATTGGGCTTCCATCAGTGGTCTACCTGTGTCAGATGCTGTGCCAAAATGCTGTGAACTAATTCTTCTTTGAGACCCAAAGAAGAAAAGTAGATTTTCCATGGACAAATTACAAAGCCAGGCTTATAGCCCCAGTAGAGCTAAACGACAGACATTGCTCTTCCCACACCATTCCATGTGTTCCCCTATCTCCCTGTTTGTATATTCTAGGCTGGAGGCCAGATAAAAATATTGAACCTGGCTTTTATCCTTGACTCTAAAAGTCTCACAGGTGTCTTTTTTATGGAGCACTCCCCAAACTTTTTTGTGACCTCCTTTAAGTTATTAAAATAGCTCTATTGCATGGTCTCCTTCATCTGAGTGGGTTGGAAGTTTGTGTTTCTACATCCATCTTTTCCTGTATCTAGTGGACTGTTTGTGGATGAACTGGGGGCGATCATCTTCTTCCTCTGTCCTAGGACAATGCCTGAAAAAGGAATCTACAACGGGAGTCTGATGTCTCTGTCATAAGTGTCATAAGTGTTCTGTATTCTTGGGTGGGAAGACAAAGGATTATACTTGTAAAATGAAATAATTTTGGAAGTAAATTTAGTAACTCACACTATTAAATGCCATTCTTCCCATGAAGCTAAGGATTTGAAGAAAAATGATGGAAAGTAGGTAAAGAAATCTCAGCATAATAGTCAAGCCTCATTTAGCTGGGTTTCTAGCTCTTTGCCTAAGCCTACTCCATCACTGTAGCATGGAAGACCCCAGAGGAGTCTGAGTCATTTGTGATAAGAACTAGGAAGTTAAACCTGTTTCTACTCCTAGACCTCTTCTGTTGTCCTAAACAATTCCACTCACCCCCAACTTGCACAGTCCTAGAAGAAACTACATCTCTCCAGCCCACAGTGTCGATAAACTGACACTTCTGGAGTGAGTAAAGTCTATTCCATCCCACACAACACTTCTGAAGATAAAGACTTCTTCTAGCTTCTTGTTTTATTGTCACTAATAAAACATGCTATATAATTTTATATAATGCTGTATATCTTGTCTTATTTGTTCAATTGCTATCCAAGCACCCTTTGTAATTGTGCCCCCAAATTGCTGATCCACCTTTTAATTATAGGTCATAGATTCAATGACTATTCATTGAGTCAATATTGAATATGATCTGAACAGAAAAAGAGCCACGAGTGTAGTATGGGAACCCTCCCCCATGGAGCAGTCTTTGCCCACTAGAAGCCCTTTTGTTTCTCCTTATCAGGAAGATCCCAGCAGTGTAGAAATTCAATGCATACTACTGTCTTTACCTATGAAATGTTAGGTTGATGCCAGTACAAGTGACAACTCTTCATGCTTCACTTTTAGCCTTAATTGCTTTGTTTGGAATTTTGGATAACAGTGTCTTGCTATAGCAGGTATTGTATAGGCTCCTTGATTCTTCAAAACCATCACGTTTTTGGATAGATATAGGAGAGCAGATGACTATAGAAATTATGGTGCAATCATTTCTCTTTGTAAAGGATGCTTAGAACATCTTGGCCAAGACCACATATCATCAAGGCCAAGCAAGAACCCAGATCTTCACTCCCAAATCAGCTCTCTGGCTGTTCTTGTGCATTGGCTTTTTAAGCAAAGAGTTGTTCATTCTTGAGCCTAAAATGATCGGTGTCAGTAAATGACATCGATGACCTGGATTAGACCTGTATCAATAATGTAAAATGGAGATCTTACAGTGTTACTGGTGACATTTAGTGAGGGTTTTCTGTACCCAATCTAGTTAGTGCTTCAGGCAGTAATATCTCCCTTAAACTTGGTAGTGTGATCACCCCCAAGTCTAGAAGTCACCTGACTTGCTCTTGGTCACCCAGAGGAAGAAAGAGATGAAACAGAGATTTCAGATACTCCTCACCACCTGCTCCTCTCTGTACACTTATAATTCATTTTGACAGTCCCTGATGTCTCTCCCTGATGCCGTGTTATTTCAAATATGTTGAGTAAAAATAAATAACATTCAAAAGCATAAAATATAAATCTTATGCATCAACAGTCAGAAAGAAAAAGTGACCGGGCTGGGAGTGATTTAATTCATACTCTAATACTTACATTTCACCTGATGATATTGAAATTATAACAAGAAATAGTAAGAGCTCACAGAGAGGGGGTGTCCGGTGGAGACCTAAGTGTTGCTGTCCTGGATGGACTAAGTGGCACCGATAGAGTTCAAGGTGAGTGGTAGAGTCAGGTGAGCATTCCCTGCTGGACATAAACCTGGTGGTGGGTGTGGTGTGGTATCAACACTTGAAGGGGGAGATCCTGTCTCCTACAACAGAAATCACAGCACAAACCCATGTAACTAACTACTTATCTGTCTGTCTGTCTGTCTGTCTATCTGTTAGCTCAGCCAAGCAAGTAGATTCGTTTCCATTATGTCAAAGCTCCAATCAGAAGTGTCAGATAGTAATTTATTTTGTAAAATCTCAAGCTTCAGAACAGAGGAATATTCGATTGGAATAGAGCGGACTGTGGGACTGGCTGTGGAGCAGACCCCCGTGCCTCCCAATGACACCCCAACACTGAATGCCCCTTCCGTGCCCTCCCACACCATGATCCCTCAGCCTGTCTCTGGGCCCGCTCACTGGGCCTGGATCCGTGTTCATACTGACCATGGCGGTGTTTCCCTGCCACGGAGGTCCTCACTGTCCTCACTGCACAGCTGCTCCTAGGGACAGAGACCAGCAATTGCCTCCATTGCCCCGGGAGTGGTACAGACCCTCGAGCCTCTTAGATGCCCCGTCCACTTGGAGAGGCCGTCTCGGGCTAGGGGCAGGCTGCGGGCTTGCCCTGCAATTGCTGCTTTTCTGCTTGCCCAACTTTTTTCTTTCACTTTCACCTTATTTGACAACGGGTGCCAACTGACTGCACTCTTAACATTCGGGAATTCTCACATTGATAGCCACGCTTGGAACGTGAAAACGCCCAAGATCAGAGCCAGTGACTGCTCCTCCCCAGCGCCTGCACTGCAATTAGCTGGCTCTTTCCAGAACACCTGCGGGCTGCGGGCACTGTCCTCATGTCCCCGCCAGCCGCTGGCCTCCAGAGCCGATGCCCCTGCCAGGAGCCCAGAGGCACCGGAGCACATCCTCTGGAAAAACCTACCCAAGGGGGTATCTGGGCACACCGGTTTCCTTTACTGTTCCTGCTGAGCAGGAATACTGCCATGCAGTAACGTGCCTGTGCACGATAACAGAAGCACAAAGACTGACAGGCGTCAGCAATAACATGCATTTATTTTGCACTGCTCTGAGCCTGGCAAGTCCAAGGTCCAGACCCAACACTGCACGTCCCGGTGTGGTCCTGCTCCTCACGTCGCCGCCTGTGGAGAGGAAGCTGGCCCATTGTGGGCCCCACCCTCGTGACCTCCCTGGAAACCAGTCGCCTCCCCCAGGCCTCGTCTCCACATAGCACCCCGCTGGGCACTGGGGCTTCCATCCTGGCATCTGAGGAGACACGATTATCGGCGCATACTCGCCCAGTCCAGCCTCCACTCCATACAGACTGGCTCCAGGAGTGAGGTCAAACCTCCACCTGTGCCCATGCAGAGAAGCGCTTGCTGTGGCTGGTGCTTGTGACTGGCAGCACACTGCTGTCATGTGTCCGTGGCCCTGGGTTTCCGGGTTGGGGTGGCCCCTGTGCCTTTGACCTGGGGGTTCTTATTTTCTGTTCTGAGATCATATGCCTCAGTTCTGGCCTCTGACGCCCCACATGTCTTCCCTGACCCCTCTGGGGACATGCATGGACCTGTGGGTGCTCTCCACCTGAGGGTGCAGGATGAGAATTGGCTGTCCCAACCAGAAGCCCCCCAGAGTCTCGGGGCGCCTGTCGGGAGGCTGGTCTCACCCGAGCAGGGCTGAAGCCACACACGCCTGAGCGCTGAGGCAGCTGGGCCACCAGCCCCACGGCCACCTCTTCCACTAGGCTGCACCGAGTAATGAGAAGCCCGTGGCCGCCTCTGCCGCGCACCTCTGCCCGGGAAGGGTTTATTTAGGTCACTGCTGCCTTCTGTGCAGCAACGGGGCTGAAGTGTTGGAGGGACGCAGCACTGTGTCCCCCTCCCTGGGTTGGGCCCTGCACACTGCTGCGGCTCAGCAGCCACAGGGAACTCCGCGGACGACCTACTGTGTGCACCGCGCCTGAGCCTCCCTGCCGATGTCCCGTGAGCCTGTCAGGTTGACTCACTGCCATATCTGCATCAGGAGCAAATGTGTTTGGCTAATTAGCATCCTTGGGTCCCGTCTCTTCCACACCGACAAAAATAGCTGCCACGATGGAAGACTTGCGTGGGCCAGGCTGCGCGGCTGCGTCGGCACCCACAGAGGTGGTTGTGGCTCATGCTCACCGGGGGCCCCGTACAGCTCCGAGGCCACTGTCGCCTACGGATTTCTAGTTATGGCTGTGAGGCCGGAGCCCGGATGTGGGGCCTGAACCCTCTGTGCATCCCAGCCGCTCCCAGCTGCCCTGCAGGTCAGACCACCTCTCTGGTCACCCTGACTCCTCTCTGTTTCCCACCCTGGAGTTAAAGACAAACCTCTTCAACAACAGGAAGAAACCCAAACCAAAGGGACGTTGGACCAAGGTCAAGGTTAAGGCCAGAGCCGAGGAGATCCAAATGCAAACATGAGTGGACACGGACACTAAAGCTTCCCCAGGGCTGTGGGTGGGTAGACGAGTCCCCTGCAAGCTTGGTGTAGAGACAGGACTCTGCCCAGGTCACCCGGCTCAGAATCTGCATCTTTCACAAGCTCCTGGGGCACCGGCCCGACCACACCCGACCACCAGCTCTCGCCTACACTGGCTCAAGTGCTGGCCGCACTGACCCGAGACTGCCTGGCGTCCTCACCGTGTCACTGGGTTCCCTGGGGCTCAGACCTCACACCACGATGAGTCTCCCCACCCAGGGCCCGCGCCGCTGGGCTGGCTTCCTTGGCGTCAGACACCTCCTCCCTTTACTGCCAGAGGGTTATGCCTGCTGGACAGTTCACTTTTGTAAATACAGGGTCTTCTAGCATTGCCATGGTGCTTGGGTGCGCGGGGGACCGGCCTAGGGAGGGCCCAAGAGTCATCTTCTGCTTGGAGGGGAGGGCAGTCAGTGTCCAGGGAAGCATCTGGACGTTGTGCGGGCTGACCTGTGGCCTCGACTCTGCACCACGCCCTACCTCACAGCAATGACCATAAGTAAATCCAAGAAAAGCAAATGTCAACAGTCGCTGAAGTGTGTCATGTGTAGGCAATTTCAAGAAAATCAATATTTATGCGCGTCTTGCAATGCCAGGGTCCTTTCCTAGACTGACAGGAACAAGTAAAATCTGTTTCCTATTTCTCGATTTCCACGATGATCCGCCAAGGAAAGAAAGCTGACACCACCACCCTGTCCGTGTAAGCTGCGCAAAGATGAAGCGAAGCCATGGGCACCTCCCGCGCGGAGGAACAAAACACGGCACGCTGCCGGCTGCTCAGAAGGATGACTGTTCCGATGTTCACACTGTACTCAGGTTGCAGCACATTCCAGAAGAGCTAATCACTCAACACCCCGGGAAGCTTGGAGAGGCAGCTCTTGCGTAACAGCGTGCAGGGTCTCTCCTCTCTGCAATCTCTCAGGCGCGGGCGGCGCCCCACGCCACCGGGCACACCCTCCGGCCGCTGGGAGGATCCCGCTCAAAGGGAAGCCGCTCAGCAGCGACTGCAGAGATGCCGGGCGGACACTGAGTTTTTCTCACTCGTTGGCTCGTGACCTTGAGAAGGTCGTTCGACCGCCATAGCATGTGCCCAGCTCTGTCCTGGGAGAAAGGCAGGCCCTTCGTGTAGTGTCCTGCCTGCGGCATGTGAAGCACTGTGCATGTGAGGCCTTCCTGTAGCTCGATGCAGCCCCAGGAAGCGGGTTTTAGCCCATTTGGTGAGTGCAGGTGAACCCCAGAAGGGATGCACCTTCTCTGAGGTGAGTTCATTGTAAGCAGCCGGCCTGGATTCAGCCAATGACGAAAGCTACCTCCGCTTCTGCATGCGTGTACACGACTTTTTCTTTGCTTAGAAAATATAAAATACGATGAGAGTAGCCATCCTGTGTTTGTTTTTTTGTTTGTTTGTTTGTTTTTTCAGGTTTATTTATGCATGCATACAAGAGCTGGAGTACAGGCCAGAGGTGTGGGGTGGGTGGGGTGAGAGGCTTCACCAGAGACTGGATGGGAACAGCACAGGCAGATCCACTGAAAGGTCCACTGCTGAGGGGGGCAGTGGGGAGCAGCCGGGAGCAGCTGCTGCGCCCTGTGGGTCAGCTCCCTGACCAGGGATGGAACTCGTGCTGTAGCGGCTGTGGACAGCTTGATAGCGCTGAGACTGAACCCCTGTGCCACCAGGGAGGCCCCCTCTTGCGGTCTTGTTGCAGGTACCGAGGGGTGATGCACCCCGAGAACTGGCATGTGAGACCAGTGGGTGCTCACTGGTCACCTCTTCCTTGCCAGCCCTTTTTCTAAGTCCCTGTAGTGTCTTGTGCGGGAGCGGCGTTTGGGCATCCGGCTCTCAGACAGCAGGTCCTTGTTCTCTGCTGTATCATTGTCTTGGGGGAGGGGGAGCTGGGAGGTGCCTTGCAGACGGGGCTCACGGGCGTTGCTGTTCCTGATGCATGAAATTTCCCTCTTATGAAATATTCTCGTTATTTGATTTTATCCACGAATACGTTCCAGCACAGGGGCTGAGAGAATATATTGTAGTTAATTACATTTGAAATCTAGGTCATGATGTGAATTATGTAATAAGAAGACTTAAGGAGAAAATTAAAATATTTTTGAAGGGTTATTTCACTGCCTCCCTTCCTTTTTTAATTAAAAATATTTTCCAGACTCTTAGGTGATGCTGCGCCATCACCATCAGAAACGTCAAGGCCCCTTTCAGTGTCTGGTTTCTGCCTGACTATCTGGGGCTGAGAGTTTCTGCCTTTGCACTCAGTCTTCCTCACAGACACGCGGCACTCCATTTCTCTTGCTGTCAAGCTGATAGGCTTCCCGAGTGCCTTCGGCCACTTGCCTGGCGTCGTGCCTTCGAGAAGTTCGTTGACGAGCCTCTGAAGCACCAACTGTGAGCTGGAAACCAAGCCAGGCCCTGGGGGGGGGGCAGCAGAGGCAGCACAGCGCTCAGACTCGGAGACGGTCAGGGCCGGTGAGAGGCCGGCGGCCGCACAGGTGCAGCCTGGGGTCGTAGGTGGGGAGCATGAAAGGGAGCGATTGAAAATGAGGCGAGGAGAGTGGGGGGCGTCATGTTGCAGGGACAGCCAGCATTTTAAATAAAAACTGCACTGCAAGGAAGAGCCAGCCCCAGAAAGCTTGGGGCCCAGCATCCGGAAAAGTGGGAGCAGCAGATGCTAAACCCAGAGCTGGCGTGAGCTCGTGTGTTCGGAGGAACAGAAAGACCACAGGGCTGCAGCCTGGCTTGGAGGAGGGAGGGGGGCTGGGGGCTGTAGGGTGGGGGGTCTCGGCCTTGGGGCGTCCAGGACATGGAAAGTAGTTTAGATCTAATTCCAGCACACAGGCACCTCCATCTGGAAAGCCGCGTGGGCTCCCTCTTGTGTCCCCACGCCTGGCACGTGGCCAGGTGTTCACAGTGGGGCCAGGGAAGCCCAGGGCTGTGGATGGGAGGGCAACTGTCTTCTGGAGCCTCGAAACTCAAGGCTTGTTTGTTTACTTTCTGCCAAGAAAACAGCCTCCGTGATCCAAGGGGGTCCACACAGGGGGTCCACACAGAAGGGCGGATCTTTCCCTGGGGCCTTCCGCCCCTCCGCAGCGGGAGGACCAGGTCACTGGTGCTCGTCCCGGCTAGTCTGAGCCTCCGCAGAGCTGCCGCTCTGTGCCAGGCGAGTGCTCCACAGGAGCCACGCGGCACGGGAATACGTGGCACGGACTCCCGGGACAGCCCGGGCTGCAGGAGGTGAGCTCCTGGCTCCGGCTGTGCCCAGCGTGGGTGACTGAGTTTGGGTCCTGGCTCAGCCAGACCTGACTCCTCTGGTCCCACCGGTGAAAGGAAAAAGGACGGAGAGGAGGGACGGACGCCATGAGTCTGTTGCCAAGTTCTGTGACCGGCCGCAAGAAAGGAAGGCTTGAGGCAGAAAGGCTGGGCAGGCAGAGCTTATTGCTCCCCGACAGCAGCTGAGACGGAGCCCCTGGAGTGGGGTCCCCAGCCACTGCCCTCTCAGTATATAGATTCTAAACTCAGACTCCAAAGGGGGTGACTCATCGCTGTGCCCTTGATGTGAGGCCCCTTTAGCTAGTCCCGTCCGGATGCAAGGTCAGTTTATTGCCACCTTATCAGTCCTTGGATGCAAGTCCTTTACGGCCCTAATTCAGTCCTTGTGAGTAAATCTTGAGTCACTCCCAACAACCGGGGCATCGCGGTGCAGAGGAGCAGAATTCCATGTCAGAGGCTCGGTACCGCCGTCAGGGAGCTCCCATCCTTCATGAGGGCTGTGGCCTGGGCTCCGGGAGCTGTGAAACCATCAGTCTTTGCCTGTGTCAGCTCAGGTCTCCAAATTTCCAGAAGGTTCCATTACCTGGTTTGCTTCTTAAGAGAGGACCATGCGCTTGTCTTTGTGCTGCCTGCCACGTTCCCGCCTCCCTCCCGTGTTCTCTAGCTGTTTAGGAGACTCGGCGGCTGTGAGTGGGAGAAGGGAGCTTACTGTGAACTGCTCTGCTGACTTCTTAGCGTGACGCAGGGCTAGAGGGCATCTGCCACGCCTTCAGAGCAAGACCGCAGGTCTGCTCGGTGGTCTTGGTCTCTGGCCTCGAGCTGTGCTGTAAGAACATCAATACGCAACAAGATGAGTCAGAAACCTTAGTGAAAGTGCAAATGATTTCCTTAATTTTATATAGTGGTTGTGAGCTGCGATGATTACATTTTGGACACACCGGGTTACTAAAAAAATACTTTTTTCTATTTATGGCTCCTGGAAAATTTAAAATCAGGCTCTATATGCTTGTGCTCTATGTACAAGCATGCACATACATGTACTATGTATCACATGCATGCTTATTTATGCATCTGCTGTGTGTCCTGAGCCTTAGCTAAGCCTTTTTCCCCCTAAACATCAAATACTTTTGGAATCTAGAAGCCTTAGATATAAGTAAATACATTTTTAGAAAGTATTAAAGTAGACATGAGGAGCTCTTCAACTGCTCACTGCCCGGTTTGGAGGGTTTATTTCAGTAAAGGACAGGCTATCTTTAGTTTCTCCGCTGGTAATTCCCTTCAGGAGACGTCGTCTCGGATGTTCACTCGCCAGGCTGTTCCAGGATCGAGCACACAGCGTGTGCCTCGTCAGAAATCAGGATCTCAGCGTGAATTCTGACTCCCTCAGAATCTGCATGAGTGGGGTCTGTGCTTGTTTTCTGAGTCTGAATAAAGAGCCTGCAGTGGGGGGCGACCCCAGTGCAACAGCCTCCGTGCCCTGCCCCACGCCTTTGCCACGCACTCATGCACTGAGAAACACCGGGCAAATACACGCACACACACGGGACACATGCAAACGAGCACTGTGCATGCGGAGAAACAGGCAAGTGTCACACACGTGCAAGGTGCACCGACGAGTGTGCAATTGGGTGTCACACATGCATGCATGCTCTCAGAAACACACACACGTGTCACACAGGTGCACAAGTGTGCACTTGCACGAGTGTGCAAGTGGGTGTCACATATGCATGCATGCTCTCAGAAACACACACACGTGTCACACAGGTGCACAAGTGTGCACTTGCACGAGTGTGCAAGTGGGTGTCACATATGCATGCATGCTCTCAGAAACACACACAAGTGTCACACAAGTGCACATATACACCAAGGATTCTGTGTCACACCTGTATGTATGTTCTCAGAAACACGCACAAGTGTGTGCACGGGTGCACAGGTACACCAGGGAGTGCACAAATGTGTGTCACGCATGTATGCATGCTCTCAGAAACACATACAAGCATGCACACACATGCACACTCACACCCAAACCTGTAAAAGGAAGCACGGCCGACCCGTTGTGCTGACCCACGTGAGCAGTTGGGAAGGAAATGGAATTTGACAGAAATGGACTAAGATGTCCAGTCGACGAAAGCAAGTTGCCTAAGTCAGCTGATCTTGCAGGCCCCTTCTCCAGTTTTCTGTGATTCTCTGAAGGTTTCCAGCTATTTAATTACTTGCTCTCCAATATACATTTTTCAAAGCAGCTAGTACAATTAATATCCGAGAGACGTACATCCATTGGCTTGATCATAGAAATGGAAGCTCTGGATTTTGTTCTTCCTTTGTAAATCCTGCAAAGTTTTAAACTAATAAAGTGCATTTTACATCTGGTGTAAAGAAGATAATGGGCCCTTTTGATGGAGAACGTTTTTATGGCTGATGAATCCCACAGTCCCCAAGGCGGGGGTGACTCTTCCCTCGGTGTGTTTAAGCAGGGATCACCTAAAACGGAGCTTTTCCCAATGTCCTCTTTCTGGGAGAGGGTCAAACACGGAGTCGTCTATCAGGCTCCTGAAAACACGAGCCAGGCCTTGTCTGTCTTTGCCCCCCCCAACCCCCACCCCTGTGCCATCTGCTCCAGCAGTGACTGTGACCTTGAGGGCAAAGTGTGACACGCCCTGGACAGGGGAGGGGAGAGGCGTGAAGGAGGCAGCGTGTGCCGGAACCCTGCGTTTAGGCGTTTGAATGAGGGCTCTGCATTTTGATGTGGACTAACTTGCTGTGTCCTTGGCCGAGACCTCGCCATGAGCTGCCCTGTCCTGCTTGAGGCTGTGGGGTCACCGTGACACCCCCGAGCAGACGGCAAACTCACCAGGGAAGCAGTGAAACATCACACATCTGAGTGTTTGCTGCACCCAGTGAGCTCCCCTGTGTCTCCCTCCAGGCCCATTCAAACCTTCCCCAGCTGCTTCAGGCAGAATGAGTAAGCATCGGCCCTCCCGGCACCCTGCTTCGGCTCTGATGGCACCACGGAGCGCCTGCTAGCCAAGCCGAGCAGTGAGCCCTTGCTGCCCTGAGACAAACACCCAAGACCCCACGCCTGCCCTGTTAGATCAGAAGCTCCTGTCGGCAGGGGAGGGCCGGGGTGGGTGGAGAGAGAGAGGGTTGGGGGGAGGACGTGCGACAGGGTAGCCCAGAGTGGACTTGGGCCGCCTGTCTGTGGGGCCTCACCCGCCCGCTCAAAACGTAATTTTCTGCAGGCGCACACAAAAGGGTCATGGGTTTATTTACAAAAAGGGGAAAGAAAAAGGAAACAACCCAGGGAAAGAGCGAGGGACACGAAGGAGCTGGAATACTTTAAACTCTAGTCCCAAACTAAAGCTGCTCGCCCCAGTCACATGGTCTGAGCAGTTGCTCCAGAGGGAGACAGCCGGTACCTCCCCAGAGTGTCAGTTGGGAAACCGCTCCCATGTAGCCCCCAAAGCCCCAGAAGGCGGCTCGCTCCGCCCTGGGGTCCCCGCAGTTCTCTCCCTGGTGCTGCTGGGAGCTGTAGTTTCCAGTCCCTGGAGTAGGGGCCAGTCCAGAACGCTGGAGGAGGGGTGGGGTCCTTGAGACTCTGCAGCGTTCCACCAGGACACCCTTGCACTTAAGAGAAGGAGCCACAAGGGGAAGGGAAGGGTCAGAAATCCGCTTCTCTTCCAGCCCCTCTCCTGGGTTTACCGATGTGTGCTGAGGACTGAAAGTCTTTCTGAACTTTTCCCTTTATTACAGGGGCTGGCGAATTATGATTTTTCTGTACAGAGCCAAACATGTATTGCTTAAAAAAAAATCCAAATAATATCGAATGCCCTCGGAAAATGACATGCCATTCGGAGGTCAGTGTCCGAAAGCGTTACTGGCCCCCCATCCACCCTCGCCCTGTCCGCTGCTTTCCAGCCACGACGGGGCACTCGGAGTTGCCATCGACACTGTAGGTCCTGCGAAGTCTAAGCTATGTACTCTCTGGCGGTTGGCAAAATTGCCTGCACTCCCAGCTTAACGGGCTAAAACCCCGGGGCGCTGAGTGCCCAGCCCCGGGGTTCAGATTGACAGCGGGGTAAACCCCGTTTTGACTTGCGGCTAATCCATGTCCCTCCTTTGTTTCCTAGTAAGTGGTGGCTGCGACACCCATGTGTCACTGACCGGGGCCTTCCCTGCGGCGGCGCTTCATGACCCAGCGGCGCCCGGCCCAGTGAAGCCACGGTGGCGTCCAGCATGGCAGCGCTGCTGCTGGGCGCGGTGCTGCTGCTGACCCGACTCCAGCTGGTGCCTTCGCGCCCCGCCACGCCCGGGGCCCAGCAGGCCCAGCAGGCCCAGCCGGCGCCCCTGCGGCCGGCCAGTCTGCAGGACGAGGGCCGGGACGGCGCGGCCCCCAATGGCTCCGCGCAGCAGCTGCCGCAGACCATCATCATCGGCGTGCGCAAGGGCGGCACCCGCGCGCTGCTGGAGATGCTCAGCCTGCACCCCGACGTGGCGGCCGCCGAAAACGAGGTCCACTTCTTCGACTGGGAGGAGCACTACAGCCAGGGCCTCGGCTGGTACCTCGGCCAGATGCCCTTCTCCTCCCCGCGCCAGCTCACGGTGGAAAAGACCCCCGCGTACTTCACGTCGCCCAAAGTGCCTGAGCGCGTCCACCGCCTGAACCCCACCATCAGGCTGCTGCTCATCTTGCGGGACCCGTCCGAGCGCGTGCTGTCCGACTACACCCAAGTGTTCTACAACCACCTGCAGAAGCGCAAGCCGTACCCGTCCATAGAGGAGTTCCTGGTGCGCGACGGCCGGCTCAACGTGGACTACAAGGCGCTCAACCGCAGCCTCTACCACGTGCACCTGCAGAACTGGCTGCGCTTCTTCCCGCTGCGCCACATCCACATCGTGGACGGCGACCGCCTCATCAGGGACCCCTTCCCCGAGATCCAGAAGGTGGAGCGCTTTCTGAAGCTGGCGCCGCAGATCAACGCCTCCAACTTCTACTTTAACAAAACCAAGGGATTTTACTGCCTGAGGGACGGCGGCCGGGACCGCTGTTTGCACGAGTCCAAAGGCCGGGCGCACCCCCAGGTGGACCCCAAACTCCTCCACAAACTCCACGAATATTTTCACGAGCCAAACAAGAAATTCTTCGAGCTCGTTGGCAGGACATTTGACTGGCACTAATGCGCCCTCAGCTCTAGGCTCGGAGCTTTCCGACTGTAAGTTCTGGTGTACATCTAGGGGGAAATAATTTTAAAAGGGCATTGAAGCTATAATTTATTTGTAAAATCCATAAATTACTTCTGTACAGTATTAGATTCACAATTGCCATATATACTAGTTATATTTTTCTACTTGTTAAATTGAGGGCATTTTGTATTGTTTTTCATGGTTGTTAACATTGTGTAATATGTCTCTATATGAAGGAACTAAACTATCACTTCCAAAAAGTCTGAGCATGCAGTGTCTTTTTTTTTTTAAGGATATAATTAACTTACCCCAACTCCCAATAGCTGTCTGTGCCCCGGAAACTTAATCCTTGTGTTACTTAAAACAGATGTTTTCCTGGCTCTCATGCACCTCTCCTTCCTTCATTGTTCTTTTTAATTTTTAATGCCTTGCTACGGTC
This sequence comes from Condylura cristata, assembly GCF_000260355.1. Taxonomy (NCBI): domain Eukaryota; kingdom Metazoa; phylum Chordata; class Mammalia; order Eulipotyphla; family Talpidae; genus Condylura; species Condylura cristata. The sequence continues at coordinate 54,605,960 of NW_004567113.1, forward strand.
ATCGCATTTAGTTCTTACTTGCCTTGGAAGATTTATCTCCACTGAGATTACCCTTTTATTCTTGCAAGTTCAATTTCACTTGTTCCCACTTCAGCAGGTACCTGCCTGTGGATTGTAACCCCAGGTGAATTCAGAGTGAACAAAGCAATATGAAGACTTGCAGAATTAGTTAATAAGTAGGCGTAGGCTGCTTGTGACAGATTTTCGCCTGGAAGAGAGCTTGCTTAGATTCCGATCTCAGTACCAGGCTAGTCCTACCTTAAAGGTGGATGAAACCAACGATAAACTTAGGGAATAAACTACTGGCCTTCGGGATGAATTTGGGGTTGCGCACCCTGACCCAAGAGGCAAGGGGTCTCGGAAGCACTTGGAATAGAATAAAAGCAGAACTCCCGCTAGTCCCCCTCCAGGAGATTCCTTGAAAGACAGACCGAAAGACAGCACTTTGCTGGGGTTGGGTGTCTTATTTCTGAAAGACCATGCCTCATGCCCGTCTACATTTAAAATCCAACTCTGAGTTTGTCGTTCTGAAAATGAAGTGAAATTTAAATTCCCAAGGTTGGAACTGAAAAAAGATAAGCACCAAATGGGGGCGACCTCGATATCAGCCTCACTTTCACCCCCCAACGGGCAGCGATCAGATCAGCCCCTCGTAGCCTGAGTTTCCTTGTGCATTCTCCACGCAGTCTTTTGCAGAATTAAATACATTGCAGCGTGTTTTCCGATGCCAGTAAACCATACTCACTACCGTACAACACAAGGCAAAAATACTGCTTCCTGATATAGTTTTTACTTAAGGCAGGGGAGCGAGGTGGACATGACTGATGGCCTCCTACATTCAAGGACACAATGACATGTCTCCAAGCAAGCCCAGGAAGCAGACTATCTATCTCAGCCTGGGCTTGGAATCCACATCTAGTCAAAGCACAGCATTTGGGTGTTTTTTTGTTTTTTTTTTCCTACCCAATTCTTTCTGAACTTAACAGGAAAGGCCTGGATGCTGAGATAGTTTTTCCTGACTTGCCCTGATGGATTCCTTCCCTGGTGCCAAAAGCTTCCCACCCCAAGAGGTGTGCCCGGGTGGAGGAAGGGGTGAGCAGGCGCCCACGCTCTCAGAGTGCTATCAGGGGCCTGAGTCACTGGCCGCGCTTCAGCGGCTGCAGCCAGGCCTGACCTCCGCCTGGCCGGCCCCACCCACACCACGCATGACAGCAGAGAGGGCGAGGGCGCCTCCCCTGCCAGGGCCCATGAGGCTGCCATCAACCCACCAACTCCCCGGAGGGGTGGGAGAAATACTGACGGCAGTCTCGGGGGCAGAACACTTTGGAATCTGCTCCATCCGTCCCCCAGTCACCTCTTGTGTCCGCACACCCTGCGAGACCCAGAGAAAGAAACAGGAAGCCCAGAGAGGTGAAGGCGAGTTCCCCAGGCAGCCCAGGAATCTGGTGACTAAGTAGAGACTCCACTCTGCAAAATAACTGCGCCCCGACAGGGTGATGGTCTCCTGGAAGTGCAGCGCGTGGGACAGGTGGCGGGAAGGGGGGGAGGGAAAGCCGGAAGGGCCGTGGTGCCGTCCAGCCTCGGAGCTGGCCCAGCGGATGGTAAGGGGCAGCCCAGTGCAAAATGGTCAGTGGGTACCCACTTCATGGTTGTTGATCTGGGGGTGCAGGGTCTTGCTGAAGGATGTGCTTGTGGAAGCACAGGGGGACAGGATCCCGGAGCTCAGTACACTCATCCATGTGTGGCACAACCCAGCCAGCAGGTCAGAGGCTGGAGGGGTAACATATCATGGCCCGGGGACTTGGGGCCCTTCGGAGTAACGGGAGACTGAAGTCGACCTGAGGCAGCTTCGGGGGGCTGGGAGGCAGCCACCCGGGGGTCAGTCGCACCAGCTGGTGTCTCAGTAGGCCTAACACAGATCGCTCAGAGACACAACCCCCTGCAGGGAGAGCTTCCTGCCCCACTGGCCCAGGCCAGCAGCATGGGCCTCGGGGTGGGGGCCTCCGGAGAGCAGCGAGAAGTCCAGGCTCCTGATGGACTCGTCCCTGAGCTCGGTGCCTCTGAATCAGAACAGCGCGGCCCGGCCCGGCCTCCAGGAATCAGATAGAGCTGAAATCCTCTTAACGCTCTCTGGTTATCAGCTCACAGCCTGAAAATGTGCTGGTTAGCAAAACGATGATGTGCCCCTGAGCCACGGCGCTTTGCCCTTGGTAGCCTGGGAGACTGTTGCTCGGGGAAGGAGGAGGAGGAGGGCAGGAGAAGGAGGGCAGGAGAGGCCTGCGGCTTACGGGGCGGAGCTGGGGATCACTGCCAAGAGTCGGTAAAATCATAAAGAGATCCTTTCCTTGCGAATCCCTGCTATATGCTTCCATGGCAGCCGGCCTGGGCAGGGAAACAAAGTGCAGGCGGGCCTGAGGGCAGAGCTGTGCCGGGCTCAGGCCTGAAGCACAGGAGCGAGGGAGGGCAGGCGGCACCAGCTGCGTGCACCTGGCCGGCCTGCATGGGGGGCTGGCCTGCGGGGTCCCTCTAGGGTCCCCATCGGGAGCCCCAAGGGAGGTAAGGTGGGAACCGCTGTAGAGAAGCGGGAACTGGGGTCTAAGAAAGCAAGCATGGCCATGCCCTCAAGAGGCTTTCGGAAGGCAGAGGGAACCCACTCAGCTTCAGGGGTGGCCGGGCTGTGGAGCGTGTGGGCATCGAGTCTCCCAGGGACGCCTCACGCTGCCGTTTCTCAGGAGTGGTCCGAGTGAGACTGTTCCTGAGGCTGCCTGGCAGAGCCGTGAGCCAGAGCACACGGCGGCGAGCCGCAGGGACTCCTGCTTTTTCCCCGGAAAGGCTTCTCGGAGGAGGTCCAGTGGGCTCAGGGCGTGAAGGCAGGAGCGTAGCCAGAGCTGTGGACAAGCACAGACGAGGCACCCAGGCCCTGGTGATGGGCGCGGAGGGCGCTGGGGTGCAGGCTGGAGGCTGAGCACGGAGCCTCGCTGGGCTAAGGATCCGCTGTGCCCCTGGCACCCTGACATCTGCTGCCAAGTGGTGGGAGCTTACTTAGCAGGCACCCATGTGCCTCGTCTGTCTCCCGCTCAGGTGTGTCTGTCCTAAATATAACTATCACTTAGCGCGCACCTGCTATGCGCCTTGTGTTTTAAATAGGCGGCTTCTGATCCACACGAGGATTCTAAGAAGGAGGAAACGGCCCAGCACATACTTTGCAGAGAAGGAAATGCAAACTCGGCTCAAAGAGCTTGCCCGAGGTGCCAGAGCGCTGTAAACTGGCACCGTGCCTCCTTGTTCTCAACCTTTCAGCTTGAGCAGGTGGCCCAGAGAGGGAGAGGCAGGTGTCTAGCACCTGCGGGGTGAAAGGCATCCTGGTGTGAGCAACTGAGAGGGGAGGAAAGTCCAGCGTGCAGGAGGGTGATACCTGAGGTCTTCAAACAAGAGACTGACTGGAACTTGAGGTGGGCCCTCGGGCAAACACACTCCTTACTAGTAGAGAGTTACTGAAGACACCTGGCCTTCAGCTGAAGTCCAGAACAAGCCCACGGAGCTCTCTGGTGGCAAACCGGGAGTGACAGGACAGCACACAATAACCTGATGTGGCTGTTGACCGATGAGCACTGCGGTGGGACACGGCCTCGGTTCTCAGTTCACCCTGACAGCAGGATGTCCATGCCACAGTCCCCAAACCCCCAAGGTGGGTGCCCAGAGTGATGAAGCAGTTAGAGCTGGGCAGCCTTGGTATGAACGTGACTGCCCGTGAGAGTCATCTGGCCTTAATGCGCAGAATCTCAGCTCCCTTCTCAGTATAGATGATGCTTGGATCTGGCGGGAATTCAGTGAGATAGAAGAGGTGAAAACTGTGAATTCTGTGGGGCCTGACTGGGGCTGAGAACACCGGGCTCTAGGAGGCAGGCTGCATTGGCTCGGGACTGGCCCCCACCCTGCTGTGGACTCTCACCACTGCCAGCCGGGGAGTGGGTGCCCACCAGGTCCTGTTCTCCAGGCAGGGCCCTGGTAGAGGCTTGGGCCGCACGGCCTGGCAGCAGCTTCTTGCCTCAGGGGCTCGAGAGGCTCAGCCCACCCCTCTTTTCCTCTCTCCTTGCGGTGGCCAGTGACAAACGATTGATGAGGAGGGTTGAGCACATGGGGCGAGGAGGAGGAGTGCCCCCTCCTGGCTTCTGTCAGGACGAGCTCTGTGGTGCTCTCTGCTGAATGAGGCTGAGAGCCAGCTGCTGAAACCACACTGTAGTTTCTTTGCCCACTTTATCTCGATGTTGGGCAGATAATTCATTTCAGGAGAACACGACTGCCTCTTCCTCCGGACGCCGAGCCCCTGAACCACAGAGCCTGGCACGTGGTCGGTGGAAGTAGTGGTCTGTGGGCTGAGTTGGGAGTCTTGTGTGGAGTGAACCTGCTGTGAAGTCCTCTGCTACTCCCCGCCTCTGGTCCGGCTGCCCTCCCCGGGGTCCTCCCGGCCAGGCTCAGGTAGCGCTTTACCACGTGCTGATTCAAGCAGTCCTGACCAACCCCTGGGAAATCAAGGACCACACTGCTTTTCCTGACCATCCTCTTCCAAGCAAGCAGAACAAAGTTTGACACAGGAGCTACAAATCTTTATTAACTAAATGAATCATTGTAATGCCCACACCTTTCCCACAGTGCCGTTCTGTACAGCCTCACCTGAATATTGCATTAGAGGAGCGCTCACGATTCTCCAAGGCAACCTATTACATCTCCAAACTGGCTACTAAAACCCATACTTCATGGACCTAAATGTATATTCTCCTTGCTTCCAAACAGATAATTCTACCGCAGACTGTCAAGAAGTGCAAAGCTCAGCCCCCTGGAAAGCATGTATATTAAAAATAAATTGCGTATTTTTTTTGATAACTCACCCAACTCAATAGAGTTGAAAGCAATCTTATTACTCACTGGAGCTGCTCTTCCTGCTTCCTGGAAGAAGGCCGTGTAACCTGGCGGAGTCAGATCTCTTCTCAATCTCCTGGTTAGTAGCTGAGGCCCTAGAACTGCCTCGCAGGGTCTTCCACACTGAGTATCCATTGTGTGACCCCTGGGTAGAAGCTAAAGTCTCCCACTCAGCTCTGTTTATAGCGTAGACACATGGGATCAGACCCCTCATTGACAAGTGTGTTTGGTGTTCCTAGAAGTCTCTACTGGGTAGTAAACTCCTTAAAACTTAGTGGCTTAACCAGAGACATTTTGTGGGGGTGGAGTGGGGAGTGGGATCAAAAACAGTGGGGGGAGGGAAATTAAAAAACAAACAAACCACTTAGTGGCTTAGGCCAATGGTGGGTTATCTCTCAGCTCTGTGGCTGGACGAGGGGTAGCCGGTAGGTCCTCTTAGGTGCCCACGTTGCTGTAATCATATGGTAGCTAGGACTGAAGTTGTCGAGACTACAACCAAGACATTCAAAATGGCTTCGTTACTACATACTTGATGACTCTGTTGGAATGACAGTGACTTTTTTGTGTGTTAGATATTTTTAAGTTTTTTTTTTAATATATAATATGTTTATTTTTGTACTTTATTTTTTCATCTCAGTTGTAATCCCTGTGGGTTCCCCATCATCGAGGCACCCATGTGCCATCACCATATCCCAGTGCACTTCCCTCCTCCCATTGTTTTTGACCCCATTCCCCACTCCACCCCCATAAAATGTCTCTGGTACATAGCTGTTCGTCATTATCATTATTTTCTCTCCTGGTCCATTATACACCTGCTATGGTATTTTTCCTTTTCTTTCTGGCTTATCTCACTGAGCATGATCCCTTACAGCTCCACCCATGTTGCTGCAAAAAGCAAGAGTTTCTTTTCTTTCTTTTTTTTTTTTTGGTTGCTGAGTAATTCCACTGTGTATATGTACCACATTTTTTTAATCCAGTCATCTACTTTTGGGCATTTGGGCTATTTCCATGTCTTTCCAATTGTAAATAAAGGAGCAATAAACATGGGGGTGCAGGTATCTTTTTGAATCAGTGTTTTTGTCTTTTGGGTAGATACCTAGGAGTGGGATTGCTGGGTCTTAGGGAAGCTCCATGTTTAACAGTTTGAGGAACCTCCAACAGTTTTCCATAGTGGTTGTACTAGTTTGCATTCCCACCAGCAGTGCAGGAGAGTTCCTTTTTCTCCACATCCTCACCAAAATTTGTTATTGCTAATTGTTTTAAGGTGTGCCATTCTCAGACAGTAACATTTTTTAACATGGCAGCTGGCTTCCCCCAATATTCCAAAAGACCCAAGCAGGACTGCCAGTCACATAGAGTGAGAAGACTGACACCCCCCACTAGCATCAGCTGCTGTGGGTTGGACACATCCGCAGCTGAGTGACAGGAGGCATGGGTCACTGGGAGTCCTTATGGAGACTTGCTACCATCCTTGTCTGTCTCTCCACAATAAAATGGGCCAAACAACAATGCAATGGAACTTTGGTCCTATGTGAAAGGAGGCTTGACATAGATCTGAGCTTCCCTGAACCATCGAGTCCATCACACATGTATAAGCTGTTATTACTAATCTGTTTAGTCCTGCTATGTTACTGCAACTATTTTAACCCAGACCTTTGACTATTTTCACTCCAATCTTTTTTTTTCATATGACGATCATTAAGTGATTTTTAAAGTCATTTTCTCCCTAAGGAAAATGCGGGCATGCACCCTTGTACTCAATTTTGTTATAACCCATCTAGAACACATGAGAAAAGATACTTCTAGAACACACTACACTGAGGTCAACTTGGGAAACTCCAGGCAGACCTACAAGACCTCTCATAAGATCTGTCAAACTTGAAAGAATCCCGCAGAGCCATTTAACACTGCATGTTAAAAGCTGTATACAGCACTTGAAAAGGTATGCCTGGCGGACTCCACTTCCACTTCTTTAATTTGGAAGTTCTATCTTTAGCAGCAATTTACATTTTCCACACAATTAAAGACTATACCTAGTTCTGATTTGCACTTCAAGTTTCCAATTCAGCTGTGATTTACATTTTTTTTTTTTACTATTTATCTTTTAAAACCCTATTTCCTGGGTTTTAACTCTTGACATTATTACTCGACATGTGGGTGATGCTGGATAAAGCTGAGCTTCCATTGCCAGAGGTAATGCTCACGTGAAATGGGATGAGATTTCATCAAAGAAATTCTGCCGTTCACAGGCTGTCAGCGCTCCGGAACTCAGTCTTGGACAGTCCTGGGAGTTCAACACAAGCTCACTTAATGTTCTTTGAATACAGTCTCTGTGGACCTAGCAAAGGGTCTGTGAGTAAGGGAGTCAGGGCTAGGAATGACACTTGGGCCATCATTGTCCTGTGGGAAGGTCAAGGCCAAAACATGTAAAATCAGTGAGACTTTATGATGATAGACATTCAGTGTTTACCCAAAAGAGAAACATTTCCATAAATCTGAACATTTTTGAGACACCTATCTAGATAATCAAGGTCTTTCCGTCTCCCCCAAATATTCAAACAATGAAGAAGAAAAAGTTGAATGTTCCATTTTTCCTTTCTTTTCTACAAATAACAGATGCAGATTGAAGGTAATTTAAAAAGAAAATTGCATACACTATATGGTTTGAAAACTTACCTGTGTTAGTGAGGGAGACGCCTAACTGGCTCTCAAGGACATAAAATGACTATCTTTCAATTAGCTGCTATTTTTACCTTTTTCACCAAAATCAGTGCTTTAAAATTCAGTTTTTGCCCTCTCCCAGTGTACAATGCCCTACTTTTTTCTTTTTTCTGGGAGGTATGACAATGTTAAAAAGAAAAGTTAAACAAGTTTTAAAATTTAAGAGAAATTTCAGCCACAACTGTCTACTAATTAAAATCAAATCTTACTCATGATCATGAAAAGGAAGCAACCCAAATGTCCATCAACACATGACTGGATTGACTGATGAAAAAAAAAAAAGTAGTTTCTCAATGCCAGGGAGTATTATTCAGCCAGGAAAAGGAATACAGTCACACAACAATAGGATGGACCTAGAAAACATGATGCTAACTGAAATAAAGCAAACACAGGTGCAGGCTGTATAATTTCAGTCATATGAAATATCTAAGATGGGCAAATTCATAGAGAAAAGTAAATTAGAGGTTACCAGGGGTCTGGCAGTAGGTGGCAATGAAAAGATACGTTCACTAGTATGAAGTTTCTCTTCAGGTAATGACAGTTTGGAAAAAGAAGAGTAGTGACAAATGCACACTTTTGAATGTAATTAAGTAAGCATCTTTAGTTGTAGACGTAAGATCGTCAAAATGTCGAATTTTATGCTATTTTGACCCAAATTTAAAGTTTAATACATTTAATTTTTGCACACAGAGAGACACACCCCAAAAGTAAACTCAGTCTGACCCTAGGTTCCATGTTAACTTGGTATTATCTGCAGACAAGTTGACTGTGTTCTTGGTGCATGTGCAGGTGTACACAGAAGCGACTCCATGAAAGTACTCACTATGTGTGATCACTGCATGTGAGTGACAATTTCAGTTTCCATTTGCTGCATTATTTAGATAAGCTTACGGATGAAAATTAAGCGTGGCACTTAATGTGAAGCAGACCTAATTACACCCATTCTTCATGTGTCTAACTTGTGTCTTAGCCTTCAACTAAATCATTTGCTGTGATCATTTAAACTTCTGTGCACAGCTTTCAGTTCCTCCCATTCCAAGAAGTGCATTATTTCTCTCTAAATCATGTTGTGCCCAATACACCTGTGGGTTGTTCAACTTGAGAGCTGCAAGGTAACTGTATCTCCAGTCAGATCTTTCCAGGGTCAGAAGTAACCCGTGTTCCTTTCAGTTCAGTTTGACAGAAAAACCACACCATGGCTTGAGCATAGGTGGCCAAATTGTTGAAACAAATATTAAAAATGAAATATGGACCCTCCCTGGTGACACAGTGAGTTAAAGCTCAGCATTGTGAAGTTGGCCATAACCACTGCAGCACAAGTTCAATCCCCAGCCAGGGAGGTGACCCACAGGGC
>NW_004567113.1:54615215-54646264 GCF_000260355.1 Condylura cristata
TACCTCAGCTCTGTATACAAAAGCAGATGATGTACTTAATCTCTATGAAAGCAACTCAACAAGTAAATTCATGGAGGGGTATCTTAAAATGTTGTATTTTTGTTTTGGTTATCTCCACCAAGCAAATAGGCTAAGACTATTCTATATGTAGCTTTATACATAGAGTTAATCCCACAAATATGCTGAGTTTCATAATAGAGTGGACTTGATGCCATAGTGTTTGCTTTGGCTTGTTAAATAGTTGAGCAGTTTAAAAGAAGCTCTAGGCAACAGGTCGTTTCTCCTAAGACAGATTTATAAGGATGGAGAGTCAAGAGATTTGGGGCTGATCAAGGGCAAAGATATGGTCTGAGAGGCAAAAACACGCAGCAAGTCTTTCTGGGTTGTGCTTGGGCAGGGCAGCAGGAGCAGGAAAGACCTCATGGCAGAACGTGTCCAGAGGCTTAGAGTCGACCAAGCCTCTCTAGAATCTACTCTCTAGGAGGAGCGAGGGCAGGGTACACTGGGGACCCACGGCCACCGAGGGCTATCAGCAGCAGAGGTCAGAGCTTCTTGAAGGCAGTAGCTGCTCTATCTGTAACTCGAGCCGACTGGCGAGCTTCCCCAGGGTCTGAAGGGCAGGCAGACTCAAAGCAGTTGGAACTCTGTGTGGCCAAGCTCTGCCTCAGCATTTGTCTCTGAACACAGCACTCAGGCCTTTGGCAAGCATGGCTTACAGCCTTTCCGACCTGTTTCCTCTACTCCTCTGTGTACTTGGTTGTGAAAGACCAAATTGACACCATGACAGGCTGCAGAATGCTTCAGAACCAGCCAGGTCTCAGTCTCAGTTATCAGCAAGGCGCTGAGGCCGAGGTCAACTGTAAATGTCCTCATCTCGCTCCTCCCATAGCAACAACCAGTCAGCAAGTAGGCAAGTGACCAGCACCTATCGGGAAAACGCCAGGTGTCCTAAGGTAGGGGGCGAGCAGAAGGGTCACGTCGTACCGACCAACCGGGCTGAGACAAGATAACTTTGTTCAATGTCCACCAATCAATGTAGTGCTAAGCAAAAACTCCCCTCTGCTGAGCTGAATCTCCCCTCTTCTGTAGTAAAAACCCTGCCTGCCCTGAGCTCAGGGTTCTCAACTTCGGCCTCTGCGACGGTACATGTTGGGAGTCCAGGCTCGAGCTTGCAATAAAGACCCTTGTGTGCTTCGCATCGGCCTTGGGTCCTTGGTGGTCTTCGGGAAACTCGGAATCTGGCACAACAGGTTGCATGGCCAGAGGTCCCATGTGTATTCTCAACCAGCTCGCAACTACTCTCAGGCCTCTTCCTGTTCCTTCTGCTGCTTGGCAGGAAGCCCCTGACTGTCAGAGCCCACAGCCACAGCCACTCTGGATTTAGCTCCCCTGGTGGGTGGAAGACTTGTTTCTGAAGGAGAAAGAGGAAGAGGAAAGGGAGGAAGGGGAAGGGGCTGGGGAAGAAGGAGGAGAGGAAGAAGAAAGAGGAGGCGTGAAGTAGAAAGTAGGTGGACGGGGGAGGAGGGAGAAGGAGCAGGGGTGGTGGCCACTTGCTCTGGAGCCCAAATCTGAGCAGAGGAAGCCTCTATCCTGGTGCTGGCCCTGACAGCTCACAGCACAGTTAAAAACTAGAAGGAAAACAACAAAAAGGAAGCCCGCCTTCCACGGCGGCCACGTCCAGTTATGCCCAGCACTGTCAGTGATGAGAGGCTCTCCCAGCGGACCTGCCGTCCTCTCCTCCGCTCACGCCCGCAGGACACTGACCTCAGGTTCACTTGTCCAGTCACTTATTCACAGTGTTTATACAGCGCACTGTGCCGGCATCTGCACGTCAGTACGAGAAAGAAGTGTCGCTGGTCTCCTGCAGTTTGAGTTCACAGGGCGGCAGCGAGGCAGTGAGCACGTGCACCCACACCCACTCAATTCAGGGATGTCGCCGTTTGGCGGCCAGGAGGCCACGACTGTGGGTGGGGGAGGGGTGCCTTTAGATGGAGAAGACCTGGTGAGGTGACCTTTCATCAAGGTTCACGTATAGGAGGAGGGCAAGTTTCTACACCCCAAAGTAATTACTGAACAGACAATTTTGCTGAGACATTATGGGAATTCTGAATTGTGCTCAAATTGCATGGCTGTTTCCCGCTGATGAGACGCACACAGAGAGGGGCAGGCATGGACACCCATTCAGCCCTGCCCACTATACAGTGCTCACGCCGTCCCAAATACTCATGGGAAGGACATTCCGGAATGCAACTGAACAACTGTGGATCAAGGCCTTTACCAATGAAGAGAGAATAGTAGGAAGATTGTACGGCTTCCTAATTCTGCTACTATAAGTCTCCTTCAAGGAAATAGTGATACCTGCAGCAGAGATTCAGGAACAGAGATTGCATTGACACGTGATTGTAAAAGTGGATTTGAGGCATCCACAATAAATACATACTATATATGTTATGCAATAGGGTATGCACACAGGCAAACTTTTTATTTATTTATTTATAAAATGCCTCTGATAAGGATTTATTTTATTTATTTATACATACAAGAGCTGGGGTGCAGGCCACAGGTGCAGGGTGAAGAGGATTCACCAGGGACAGAGTGGGGAGCAGAACAGGTGTATTGACTGAAACACACTGCTGAGGGAGCAGCAGGGAGATAGGAGAGGTCTGCTGTGCCATGTGGGTCATTCCCTGGTCAGGGATTGAACTCGTGCTGCAGTGCACATGAATAGTCATAGTTCTGAGACTTTAACACCCTGAGCCACCAGGAAGGCCCTAAAATGTCATTTATGTAAATATGTAAATTATGAAATAACGTAAATAAATTCATTATATGCTATACATAGCATTGCATATAATATTTTAATAATGTAATGTAGTATTATTCACACACATACAAACACATACAAACACAATGAGAGGTTGTGTTTGCTATTCTGCAAACTTCAGTCCATCTGGCATAAAGCCTGGAACCATCCCGTCTGGGAAACACTCTCTCATGTTACTATCCCAAGCCTCTGGGTCAGTGAGTACTTGGGTAACTAGTTTGGCATTAGCCAAAGCCACACACAAAGCCAGAAAGGGTGGGGCTGGAGCACTAACAGTATTTGCATTGATGACGCATCTCCCTGGCCAAGATGTGGTTATGCAGAAATTCTTAAACATTTCATGGGATTAGCGACAGATGGTTTTCTAGATGTTTTGATTCTTCAGCTTCATTCTGAAACTGAAATCTGCGGAAGGAAAAAGCAAATCAAAGAGCACAAACAGAAAGTCTCACGTCCGAAGTAATCACGGCATCGCTTGTTATAGTCAAAGTGTGTAAACAAATCAAAAGGGCGCGACCCTGTGGGACATGCCACAGCATAGAGTGTGGTCTTCACGTGGGGCCTTTCCGGAAGCTATACAGAAATCGCTGAACATTTTGAATGTTCACTGGGCAATGCAGGATGGAAAAGTGCAGCATTATAATATAGAAAAAAATGCTCTTCTGTATATGAAAGTACACATTATTTTGAAAACTGCTAACTGGGTGCCTTGCGTGGTGGGGTTGAGATTTCTGTCTTTCTTTTCTCCCTGCTTTCTTCTTTTCTGCCCACCCCACCCCCACTTTGAGATTTTACTCTTCTTTTAGAATGAAAGCGTTATGCTATCAGTGGTGTGCAGTTCATTTTCAGGGGAATTTTAGTCCCGACCTCACAGGGAAGCCCAGCATGGCCGAGGGATGCAATGTGTTTCCTTAAGCTGTGGTGAGATGGAGAATACAAGTAGATTGTTAAAGCCTTGGAGAATTATTTGAATGGACTGTGTGTGAAGGATTGTCAAGCTTACCGGGATAGTTTGGAGAAACACTTTGCTTTTGAATCTGAGTATTCATAGCTTGCCTCGTGAATCTTTGTCCCAAGCTTCCATCTTCCGAGTGGCACCATCAGGATTTTCAGAGTTCTGCAAGGTCTACCTTATAGACTCAAGGAGCTACCAGTGGGAGACAAGTGGGACCCTTTCTGTCTGACTCCAAGGGAGGGATTGGGGGTTCCATTCCCTTGCTAAGGAAGAACTTTCTAGAAATTAATTCTACTAACTGCAGACCTAATAATTGTGGCAGCAGGGTAGCAGGAAAGGCCAGATGGCGAACATAATGGGGTCACCTGTATAGGCATACCAAAAACGGAGCCTCAGAGGGGGCGGAGAGCTGTGGGGAAGACCCGCCCGGCAGGAAGGGACAGCCTGGATTCATCAAAATAGCAGGATGAGATCATTCCCTGCACCTGGTGGCTTGAGAGGACAGAGACTTTGTTTGGGGCTCCCCTGCCCTACATGACCCTCAGGGGTGACCCAAGGAAAAACATAGCCTCACCTTTTCCTTCCCACCCATCAACATTGGCTGGGCGTTGGCTACAAAATTTAGCCAAGTTCACCTGGAAGCAACAGCAGACGCCAGCAGAGATGCATGGCTGGAGGGCAGGGAGAGCGGATCTGGAGTCAGAGGGAGACAGCCTGAGCTCAGCTCCAGAAAGGCACAGCCGGCCTCGTAAAACAGCACGCTCTCCATCACCACTGCCGCAGGGGGTGACTGAAGAGCGTTTCTTCGGGAAACCCAAGCACAGCATGCTGCACGGACCAGATGGCTTAAAATTTTCCACTGGATTCCAAGACTCGCTAATTCTCAGGTACCTCCGCGGAACTGAAAACATATAAATAACCAAATGTAACTGCAAGTGCCCATTACGGTCACCGGCGCAAGTCAGAAAAATGGGGCTCTTTATCCCTTTTATAGGGCAATATCCCTCCTGAATACCCATGCTGATTATCTTTATCATATTTTTTACAAAGCAATAAAGTCAATGGTATATTTAATTGAAGTGTGGGTGCTGCCGAACCACAGGCACAACCTGGGGTGAATGTGTAATCAGGGGTCCCCACACTGGTCTCCCAGGCCAGCGTGGTGGAGAAGGGCCAGAGCCTCAGAGCTGCCACTGTGTTCGCCATGGAGCAGCGCCAGCCCATGCACCGTGTGAGATTCTGGCAGCGAGATCCGAGGGTGCCTTTCCCTGGCCACTCTGTGCCCAGAGAAGGCGAAACCCACAGCAGAGCCCAGCTCCCACGGCCTGGGCGGGACTACACATCGCGTGCCACGTGCCCAGGTACACAAGGGCAGTGCCCTCATGGGAAGAGAACCACGCTCTCTCTCCCCCTCCCCGAGCCCTGCCATGTGACAGCAGAGCAAGACATGGGCCATGTGAGCCCAGGAAGCAGCTTCTTACCAGACACCTAATTGCCCTGTACCTGGATCTTGGACTTCCAGCCTCCAGAAGCGTTCAGATGAATTTCTGTCATTTGAGGGCCCCCTACCCCCAATAAGGGTCTTACTCGTCCCATCCCACTTCCGGGTCCCGGGACCCAAGCTCCCACGGGAACAGCCAGGTGTTCCAGGTATGGGCCTGAGTCCGCAGATGAGGACACCGGCAGGGTGGCGTGCCCACTGGCTCCACCTGCCGACTCACCTGCCCTGCCTCTGCAGACACTGGCTTAACTGGTCCAGGAATACATTTTGGGAACATTTCTATCTTTAATCAACCAGGGCCTTCCTGCTTTTCCCTACTACGCCTGACTTGAAGCTGACACGTGCTGTGGCCTGAGAATTCTCTGCCGCCAACCATCTCTGCTGCTTCGTTCCGCCTCGTGCTGGGCCTTCTGTCCCTCGCTGCCACCCTCCTGAGGACCGTTAGACAGAGGTGAGTAGAAAGGGCCAGCATGGGCCCTGCTGGGAGCCTCGCTGCCCTGACTGCCGAGGCTCTGGGCAGGTATGTGGAGAAATGGAAACAGCCATCGTAAGTGGACTGTCCCTGACCTGAAGGACTGATGCAGAAGGCCTGGTGCAAGCGCTGATTCAGAATGCCAGTTATAAACAGCATGTCCCGTGCCTGTTCGGACTCACCTTGCATACTCTGAATGCGTTGCCCCTAAGACTATTGCCCGAAAATACCTATAATATCATCGGGAGTTTCCGTGGACAGTACATCATTCTCTTCATAGGAAGCTCCACTTGGATTAGACATTTCTCCATATGTTCCCGTGAGTCAAGAGAAAACATTGATTTCCTGGAAATGGTGTCCTATTCCCAGAATTCCAGATGAGCTTAATAACAGGCCCTGGACTAGCACCGAATGACTCTCACCATCTATGTCACAAGTTGTTTTTTCCAAGGAAAGCAAATCAGACCAGGAGGCCGTCCTTTGTGGTCATAATTTGACCTTCAACAAGACATCTGCTGTCTTCTACACTTTCTAATCACTCTCTAGAGGGTACATGTTGAAGTGTTTTAAAGAACCACTTTAAGTAATTTTCCACATTGAAAACTGACGTAGCCTAGTGTCCTGGGGAGAGACCAGCACTTGGAGTGACACAGGTGAGACTTGGGCTCCGAGGCTAATTGCCGTGTCCTGTGTTACCTTCAAACTTTCCTGAACTTCTCTGCGTTTTTTTCCAATGAAGAGCAAGGATGATGCTCACCTTGAGATTTCTTCTTACGAGGATTATATGACATCTTGGACATCCAGGTTCTGGCCCCATCACTTGGCAGCTCTCCTGTCTGGGCTAGTTGCTAAACCTCTGTGTGCCTTGGTTTCCTTGTCTGAAAGTGGACCAATGGCACCCATTTTGGTGACTGGCTTTGAGGACCAGCCACGGCATTAGAGGTAAAGGCCTCAGTGACCACCGCCTGTCATCCTTGTCCTTTTCTTCCCCTTCTGTTTACTGAGTCAAAGCCAGCAGGGCCCCCTGTCCTGGAGGGAACATTTGACTGAAATGCTGGGTCCGACTTCACCCCACGCCTCACCAAGTCTTAGTGGTGCTGGGCACTGATTTTGCCTGTGGAGAGGGATCACAAATCGCTCAAAGTGTAAAAATCACATGAACTAGTTCAAGTTAAGTGTTTAGTAAAATCCCGGGACACTCTGATACTCAGTAATTGTTACCAAAATACACGTGACGCTCAGAGCCTGTAGTAGCACCACTGCTGGGTCTGCTCTCCACAGAATCCCACCTTAACACGCACCTGCCATCTTATTCTCTCATTCCTGCAGGGCCAGCCTGCCAATCACCACTTGCCCTTGCTGTGTTGTTTGTATTTTTGTTGTCGCTTCTGTCTTTTCAAGCCCGTGTTCTGAAAGCAGAGTCCTGGTGTTCCTCCAGACGCTGGAGACTCAGAGCAAAGGTCACTCTGTCTGCTTTCCATAAAACGTCAAAGCTTCTATGAAGGCACTAACTAGACTGAAAAGTTCGATAATTATTCATAAAGCACAATGTGCTAAATGAATTGCTGTGCTGAGTGAACACGCATCACATAAAACCTCACTGAACAGGTCCAGAATTTAACCAAGTTGTAAAATTCATCATCCAAGGAATATACTCATCCATTAACAAATTAATCCATTTTCCTAACTTTAAAAAATGAATTCATAACTGCGTGTCTTTTTGTACTGATCTCTCCTCATTAAAAACTGTTAGCAGAGGAACATGGGCTGCAGGAGGGGGCATAGATACTGTGCTCCTTACATTGTGATGATAAAATGAATTTCCATTGAAGATGCGTGTATAAATTGTACAAAAGCAAAATGATGCAGCATTTTTAAACTTGGTTTTAACATGTACTAAATGTCAAAGAATGCATCTCCTTTAACAGGTTCACCTGCTCCTCACGTGTCAACCTAATTAGCCAATCAAATTGACCAGGGTTAGACGAGCAAGTTCAAATCCACTGGCCTTGGATTAACCTGATGTCTGATGTCCTCCATTTTAGCTGATTGGTGTGTTATTAACATTGGCAACAAGATCCTTACTTAACTCTATACATAGGTATTAATTCAATATTGATAAAAGACTTGGATATAAGATCTGAAAACATAAAAAAAGAGAAAATATAGGGGGTGCTGGACATATTTGGGTATGCTTCTCCAAGTGAAACATAATAGTAGAAATTGACAAGTAGACTGATACCAAACTTTTGTACCTCAAAAGAAACCATCACAAAACCAAAAAGGACATCTACAGAATTGAGAGAAGACATGCATCCATCTCACGTCACAAAGGGTTAATTTCCAAAATATTTCAAGTGCTCACACAACTTAACAATAAAAAAAAAATCCCCATAAAAAATTGGCAATATGGCCCTCCCTGGTGGCGCAGCGGGTTAAAGCACAGCAGTGAGAATCTGAAGCCACTTCCGCATGAGTTCGATTCCCGCCTGCCGCCTGCCCCGGAGGAGACCACATGGCGAGCCAGACCTCTCCTGGCCCGCCCACTGCTTCCCTCAGCAGTGTACTTTGTCGTTCTGCCTGTTCTGCTCCCCACTCTGTCTCTGGTGAAGCCTCTCACCGCCCCTAAGCCTCTGGCCTGTACCCCAGTTCTGTATGCACAAATAAATAAATAAATCTTAAAAAAAAAAAAATGGCAATAGATCTAAACACACACTTTTCCAAGGATCATTCAGCACTTGGAAAAAAATGTTCACTTATTATAAGGAAAATGCAAAGAGACACTAACTCACACCTATGAGTGTCCCAGATCAAAAAGAATGGGGGGGGGGGCGGGAAATGGTGTGGTGGGTGCTGGATAGAAAGAACTCTCTTCTGCTATTGGTGGGAATACAATTTAGCACAAGGTCTACGGCAGGAAAACTTAAAAGACTAAGACATCAAATTCCATGTGATCCAGGAATATCAGTGTTAGGTAACACACTCGGGACCCCTTTACCTCCCTGATCAGTCTAGGTCAACTTTTTATTTCTAAAATGCAATCTTTGTGATTATCTTTCTAAACCTTCCTATTTGGTGGGCTACCAGGAACCAACAGCAAATGCAAAATAAATAGCAAAGACCATGTCGGTCACTTTCTCTAGATGCTCCTGCTAGGATGCACAGTGACCTTACTATATACCCCTCGTTGGCCACCATCACCTTGAAGGTACCTTGGAATATGCTTTTCTATGACCAAAAGGTCTTTTCAGAGAGAGTGAAGTTAAAATGAGGTCTTTCAGGGGCTCTAACCCGGGGTGGTTGTGTTCTTATGTAAAGGGAAAGTTCTGAGTCAGGCCTAGAGGGAGGTCTGTGAAGGCACCCGAGGGAGGCCATGTCCAGCACAGTTAGGAGAGCGCCTTGACTAGACGTGGACACTGACCTGGCAGAGATGCTTTCCTCCCAGGCCTCAGGAAGACACTGTGGTACCTTGACTTTGGACATTGGCTCCAGAACCATGAGACCAAACGTTTCTTTCATTTAAGATACGCCATCTGGGGACACAGCCCTGGCAAACTAGTGTTGCAGGCCTTGTTCCAATCAGTCCCTCCCTGCCCTAAGCCAGGCTTTGTCCTCCATTTCTAAAGCACCAGGTTAACTCCACTGTTGGCACAGTCTCCCAGCTGCAACTGTCAGCCACTCCCAGCCCCATGCTTGCCCTGGAGCAGGCTTCTGGTAAATCCTCGTGGGATGGAATTCACTTGCAAAGAGCACAGGTTGTAACAAGGAAACTCAGGAACTCGTGGAAAGGCAATGAGCCCGGCCCGGGTCACACGTCAAGGTGATGTTTGCCAACGGTGGGCACGGAGTAAGGTCACTGTGCATCCTAGCAAGAGCGTCAAGACAAGTTCTAGGGAAAGTGACCGAGATGGTCTTTGCTATTTATTTTGCATTTGTTGTTGGCTCCTGGTAGTCCACCAAATAGGCTTATAAAAGATAATCACAAGGATTGCATTCTATTTCTAAACAGCACAGTGAAATGGAGCAGATGTTATCTGGGAAACCTAGAGACGAGGCTTTCTTGAAAACACTATGTAACTTGCCATAACATACATTCTCCTACCCCGATCTCCAGGGGGCTATGCCTAAGAAGGACTAGAGGAGAAAGCAAAAAAGGCAAATTCATACAATGTTTGCCTTCTGGGCAGCTGGGAAATTGCAGTGTGTACAGTGACCACCTTTTTTGGAACAGGTAAAATTTGGATCCTAGAGGCTTTTATGTTTAGAACGATGAGATGTTCGATGGAGTCTTTCATAGCCATAAAGCACATTTTCCTGCCTTCATAGATAGAACCTGGGGAGATTATTTTCATGCCCACGATGTCTTGGAGCATCATCGGATGCATCGTTACACGAGTTGAAATGCAGTGACACCCTAGGGATATTTTTAGGTAACCAGACCTTAACTTCTCTTGCTGTGGGCTACGGTTCCTCTGAATTCTAGTTTCTTTTTAGAGGCAGTTTATGTCAGTGAAGAGGCCATGCACATTGAAATAAATAATAGAAATCAGAGTTTTGCTAGATAGGAAGGACCTATGGCCACCCCAGCTCGTAAACACAGACACGACACTTGGTAGTTTTTCTTCCCGCCAATCTCTTTTCTGACTGATTGGAAACTATGTCATCAAACAGGTTAGAACCTGAATAAAATAAAACTTAACAGGAGCTATGTGCTGACCTGAATAGCAGTCCTTTGAGAACTGCGCATGAACTTCAGACTCTAAAATATCTTGGTGATTCAAAGAGCGTGTGAGTGTGTGTGTACGTGTGTCTGTGAGTGCCTGGGTGTGTTCCTCTTGATCCTTTACCCTCTTGTAGGTGGGTGGTCAGCCCTGGCTTTGCCACAGACCTGGCCCTGGACCCAGCTCCACCATGCTCTGCTCGGGCTTCCTTCACAGGCAAGCTCAGCCAGTGAGGGGGAGCCTGACACGCCTCATCCACCATCATCTTCCTGCCCACTAAGGCTTTCTCTTTTCCTGGTCAAGCAAAAGTGTCACCCATAAATATTTCCTTGGTTTATTTCTTCTCAATTCAAAACATCAGCTGAGGTTAGCTTGGATACAGAATTAATTCTTAGTTGCCACCTAAATATTCTGATTGGCATGGTTCAGGCCACAAGCTCATTCTTGACTCAGGCAATGGACCAGGAGATGGGATAGGTTTATACCAGTAGGCGCCTCCCAGAGTAGCCAGGTAGATTGAGCAGAGAGGAAAGGAGATTTGTCACAATGGGGCAGGGATAAAGAAAACAATTCCCAATAAAAAGAGATATTGTGTGAGGCAAGGAAGCATAATTCTCTACTACAGATTCTGATAATGACTTAGTGATGCAATATAAGAAACAGTTTTCACTTTCATTTTATTTAACTTCTCAATAGATGACACAACCAAATTCCCTTGAATTCTTTAAGTCTGTGACATATTTTAACCCTTTCATTGCTCTTTCTATGCTTGAGACCTGTGTAGTCTCCTTTTCCATATCACAGTTAACTATTAAGTCTAGATACTTCCTTGCTTACTCTTAGTTTTGTACATTTTCTCCTAGGTGATATCCATGACCATCTTCAAAAACCACCTATATGCCTATGACTCCAGATTTGCATCTAGAGTCAGTACGCTCAGTCTCAGTACGTGGATGTCTCCATGAGCATCTCCAACTAAATATGGCAGCCAAAGCACAGTTAGGACTTCCCTTTTGAGCATGCTAATCCATTATTCTACTATGTGTTATTTTATGCATACTCTCTCCAGAAATAGGCATAACAGAGCATAACTGACTGCATCAGGGCTTCTATTTTATTAAAAATCCCATTTACAGTAATTATAGAAGATTAAAGGCTATCTCTTGTGCTCGCAGTAATGATTTAGTAGAAAATATCCCATCGGATCTCAAAGAAGTAGTTCATTTCAGGTCATTAATGAATTTGTTTTCCCAAGGCTGAGATGTTACCCAGTAGCATAAGTAATTCTGGAAGATATGAAACCTAGTCATTTATATATTGTCTGTAATTTTTTTTAAAGCAAACCCTTACATGAAGATTGTGTTGTTCAGGGGTACTGAGAAATGTAAATCATGGCTCTCCTTAGTGGCACAACAGGTTAGGACGCAGCACTACAAGCTAGCATGGCCGCTTCAGTGTGAGTTCAATCCCCAGCCCAGAGGTGACCCACATGGCACAGCAGACCTCTCCTGTCTTCCTGCTGCTCCCCTCAGCAGTGTACTTCGTCGATCTGCCTGTTCTGCGCCCCACTCTGTCTCTGGTGAATCCTCTCACCACTCCTGCTCCCCTGGCCTGTACCCCAGTTCTGCATGCATAAATAAATCTTTTAAAAAGAGATACATAAATCACATAGTTAGTGAAGTGGTAGAATTAAAATTTGTCCATCCAGCTCCAGGAATATGTCTTCCCAATTCACTGAAGGAGCTTCAGAGACAGGAAAGTCACAGAACTATCTAAGTCATGCTTGTAAAGGATCTTCAGCCTTTGGACTTAGGACAGGGCATGGTCCTTAGAAGGAGCTCAGTGTTTGTGTGTTGATGGAATGGGGAGCCACTGTGTCCTGGGAGCTCCTGGAAAACATTAGGGAAGCATAGTCAGTCCAGTGAGGCCAGAGTAGGACAGACAGCTGTCAGACTCGCCCTTGAGGTGGAAGAGAGATAAATGGACACTCTGGTCTATTCCTGTCAATAACTGAAATTTTATTTTATAGAAAGCATAAATGAAACTCTTTTGCATAGGAAAACCCAACACATTTTCTGAAAGTGCTTATTTGTGGAGAAATAGTTACGTGGTTATTGGGACACAAAATTAAATTCTATAAGAGAAAATAAGCATTAGAGTTTAGATAGCACTATTGGAATCCTGGGATGACTGAGTTGGAAAGTAACCTAGAAAGAAATAAAATTTGGTCTTCATTTTATACTTGTGCAAACAGACAAGAGAAGTGAGGAATGGGATGTGTCTATAAGGGAAGATGACCATGTCACCCCGGACACCAAAAGTGACTATGTAAGCCTGGTCTCTTCTACATTTTGTTAGAGAAAGTGATATAATTGTGTGCATCTCTTCATATATCTAGTAAAAGAATCCATTCCAAAAATCATTGCATCTCCTTTAATTTTGCCTATTTTCCCAAGTACCAGATAATTAATAATGGAAGCATACTCACTAGACTTAGAAAATGCCAGAAGATAGGATGATGTTCAGGATTAAGATGTTAGTGATGATGATGATGGTGATGGTGGTGGTGATGGTGATGATGGTGAAAAATCATCTAAGAGCCCCATTACCTAGAGGTATTATTTGCGTCTATATGTTCTCCCATTACTTCTAAATGCTTGGTTCCAAAGGGGGTGAGATTTTCCACTTAAAGAAACATGTTCCAACTTCAGCCTTTTGTTTAGCAACAGCTCTTCTTCTCTGACTAGTGGTCATGAATGTATACCCTGATGTCTCTATGGCGTTTCCTCACCTGTGAGGCTAAGGTAATATCAGTATCTGTCTGATAAGGTTGTAAGGGTTTAACGTGAAGCCTTAGTCCTTTCAATGGACAAAGCACACAGGACTTCTAGCCGTTATTTTTATATATGCTTTAAGATTTAAAATACAGCATACATTAATATGTATATATACAGGTCTAACATCGGTGGGCAATTGCATATTCTATTTAACTTGTCATTGATGATAAGAAATTTTCATGATATAACATTTACATTCAAGTACCATAATTTTTGTCTAAAAATAAAAGGATATGTGTAATCAACCCTCTTTGTTGACATTTAAGGTCTTTCAAATTTTTGCAATTACAAATAATACTGTGATGAGTATGTTTATATACTATGGTTTTAAAGATACATTGCAGAAATGGAACTATCATGTCAAATATTACGGATATTTATAAAGCTGATGATACATATTGCTATAACTCCCAAGAGGTTGCAAGAATTTACACAGAATTAGCAATGCATGAGGTTTTTTCATCTTTAGTACACTTGAAAGCATTTCATACTGACATTTTGGGAAAAAAAATCTTTGCAAATTTGATATTTAAGAATGCGATGTCATTGTAATGATTTCAAGTTTGCACAGCTTTGAGGCCTGGTAAGTTTGAGCACATCTTCCCATTGCTTCTTTTTTTTTTTTTTTTTAAAGATTTATTTATGCATACAGAACTGGGGTACAGGCCAGAGATGTAGAGGGTGAGAGAATTCACCAGAGACAGAGAGGGGAGCAGAACAGGCAGATGGACAATGCACCCTGCTGAGGGGAGCAGCGGGCGGGTCAGGAGAGGTCTGCCCCACCATGTGGTCACCTCCGGGGCAGGCGGGGTTGGAAGTGGCTTAAGCTTCTGTGTGCTGTGCTTTAACCCGCTGCACCACCAGGGAGGGCCCCCATTGCTTCTTAACACATACATTTCCATTGTGGAAGAGATGGCTTCCTGTCTACCTGGAGATACCCAAGTACTCTTCTTCGTTCTAGCTATCTGTTGATAATTGATAATACGCCCTTCAATGTGCTACAAATATCAATCTCAACAATCAATTTGCATCGACTTTTAATATCCCCCAGTTTTGTTTTCTTTCATGTTATTTTTCTATTGAGGTCACATCGGTCTGCATCGCTGGAGGTCTGGGTTGTCCTGATTTAGATGAATGTCTCCGAACCACACGCACCACCAAAGCACCAGCCTCCTGCAGCACCAGCCGGGCCTGCTGGGACCCTCCCCTCTTTTTGCCTCACCCCTACCCTCTCCTCTGGTTGGCTCATTCTACGGTCTGTTTCCTAGGGTTGCCTTGTTCATTTTCCACTTTAATCTAGATGTGCTCTGATCTCAGAATGCCCCCTCTTATTTCATACACCCCGTCTCAGTTTAGAATGTCTTTTTGTCCCTCAAGTGGCAATTTCCAAAGTATGGTCCTTTGGCTTAAGTACACTACAGAAATCTGGATCTTGATGAGCAGCTCTGAGCACCTGTCCTCCACTCTTTGTGACTCAGGTGAGCACCAAAGGCACTCGGTGACCTCAGCTGTGATTTTTTTTTTTTTTGGTATTTAAAATTTATTTAATGGTCAAAGTGTAGTATTTTACTTTTGAGAGTACAGTATCGCAATATTTTCATTTTAATATGTTGAAAAGTTAATTCAGTAATGATAATTTGGTAAACGTGTCTTTTTTATTAAATATATAATTATTAGGATTTAGGTATTTTATTTCCTGTAAGGATATTTTGTTCTATTACCTGTTTGTTTAGGCCTTTTTGGGTTTTGTAGCATTACAACATTTTAACATCTAATAAGATTAGGTCGCTTTGTTAGACTTCCATTTTGAAACAATTTCTGCTATTTTTATATACTTAATTTTTTACAATATAAATTTGGATTTATTTTCTCTGCTTAAGTTAGACAATCTGCCATGATTTTGATAGAAATTACTTTCTATTTTCAAGCTTCTTGAAAAATAATCATTTAGTGTCTTTTTTTATTCAGAAATGTGATCTATAATCTGACAACTCAAGTATTATTTTATGTATTTCAATAATATTTTGTAGCTTTCCACAAATAGCTCTCATATTTCTTTTGCAAGTACTTGCTCATATTTTATTCCTTTGGCTTTTGTTGATGGATACTTTCTGGTGAAATATCTTTAAGTCCTGTTTTTGCTGAATGGAAGTGTGCCATGCATTCAGCTTGCTGAACTCTCCTTGATTCTGATAGTTCTTTGTGTGATTCTTTTTAGTAACAGATACCTGTTGGATACCAATTTGTGCGACTCATATTAACTCCCAATCTGAGTGATGCTACACACAGTTGAGTCTTCTGGTTCAAGATCCCCCAAGATCTGTTATCCAGATATTGGGCAGGAAACCTGGGACCTTCACAGTGCTTCACAGTGGGACGATCCTCTTCCAAGATCACACCCTTGACTTTTGGAAAGGTGGACTTTTGGGTTGGAGATCTTGTTGGCAGTGGGTCCATGGTGCATTGTAACTTGGGCCCTCTCCACTGGGCAGGCAGCCTCATCCTTCATGGGGGGCAGGGTGGTCACAGATCTATGGCTTCCTCTTGGAAGGGCACCACTTCCTTCTCGCCATATTCCATTGGTTACAAGTGATCACTGGGTCAAGTCCACACCACAGGCAAAGGGAGGTGATTGTACATGTAGTAAGAACCAAGAGAACAGGGGTGACTGATAGCCCATCCAGAAGGTTCCCCTACAGGATCGTCTGAACTATTTAACAAGTGAATAATTTCAACTGTAATTTAATTCCAATAATGCCGGTGCATCTATTGGCAGTTGATCCTAACAGCAGCTCACTCTCTTAGCAGAGGCAGGAAAGACTGGACATTTTTGCAGAGGAAACCCACAGATGCTTGACTGAACTTCCAGCTGTTCTTGCAAAGCTCCCCGACTGAGCTGGCCACTCTGTTCTCAGGCCATGTATGACACAGACCCAAACAGTGGTCAGCCATCATCTGACCACAATGGACCAGGCTACTACTCTGCATTCACTGCTTGTTCCTCACACAATCCCCAAAGGGATAATGGAGCTTAGAGTGCTACACAGGTGAAGAATTATGTATAAAATTACAGTGTATAGAGAGTGGAGAATGGCACTTCCCTACCCCATCTCTCAACCAGAACTGGATTGTGCTTTATTAGTGGAGAATTAAGTTGCTGTCTCTTTCATTTCTTTTGAAATAGAGGATCGAAAGTTCAAGGGGTCTCTCCAGCTTTCAGAAGTTTGCAATCCAGGACTCTATAAGCACTACACGGAATGATACTAATCGCTTAAGGGAGTTCTTCGAAACTGAGTGCTTTATTCCATCTTCAAGGAGAAGGAAATGGAGTCAATGATTCTCTCTTGCAACAATAGACACTTTCTCCTGCATCCAGTTGAAAGGAGAAAATGAAAGAAGTGTTAAGTGAGAATTGACAAGTGTTTGTGCTGGACTGTCAAAGCCAGGTGATAATGAGCTTCCGAGTTTTCAAAATGTCACTTCTTATTATCATATTCGCTGTTATGATACCTGTTTCCTGAACCAACACAGACACTTAACCCCAGGTTTTTTTCCTTTTTCCCTCAAGAAGTTTCAGTTTGGTGATAACGAGAGGGACATGAATAGAGGAAGAAAAGACCACACAGTGGAGGAGACACGTGAGTTTTGGAATCTAGACCTGAGTCCGGTTTACTTTGCTCTATGCTCGCTGTCCCCACTTCCGGCCATGGCAGCACCTGCCCAGAACACTCCCCTCCATCCATTCAGTACACAAGTACTCTGCCAGGCATCACCCACTGTCTACAGATGTTGCGGCAGGCATGCCGATGGCCGAAGAAAGAGATAAATAAACAGGTGCATCAAAGAATCCAGCAGCGATTGTGATAAACTCGGCTAAGGTGACAACCCAGCTAATCTGGCCGTTTCTCTGAGGGACATATTCTACATAGCTCAACAAGCATGGTCCCCAGCATTGGCAGGCGTTCAAAACACGCATTCTCATTTGTTCCCAGCATCATCATTTTATGCATCAGCCAAGCACAGGACCTTGAGACACATTAGATTCCCACCCATATCTTTCATGTCAGTGATTCATCTGAAATTCTTGCAGGCATTCCCAATGCTGTCCTACCCCAAGTCTTACCCTTTAGAGACAGGGAAACTGAGGCCAGGAGAGGAGAACTGGCTGAGCTAACTCTGAACTGCACCTGCAAAGTGAACGAATTTGTTTCCCTCTGTCCTGAGCAGCTGAAGACATTAAATCCCTGGCATTGTGAGATCAGCTTTTCCCGCTTCTGGAACCAAAGAAACCCTGGCTTGGAAGACTCTTGACTGCTGGCTGAGCATCCTCTTATCCTTGGAGTTCTCGTGGCTTGCACACCCCACCTTGCTGGGCTGGGACCCAGGGAGAGCAGGCTGGGGAGAAGGCAGCAGGCTGAGGCCCCAAAGCCCTCTCACCCTTGGTGAGTCAACACAATGTGCTTTATAGCTCTCATCTCTCCAACCCCTCGCTGTGGGGCTGGTTCCCTCCCCCATCAGGAGGAAGCCCATTTCCTTCCCAGAAGAGCTGACTTTATGACCTGGCTCCTCTTCACACGATCTGGAAAGACTGAACTCCCCAATTTTTAAACAAGCTATCATGTCCCCTCATGCCTATTTTCACTTGTTCTCCTCTCTGGTTGCAATCACTTTTATTCCCTTGATTCACCTGAAAGGTACTTGTTTATCTTTGACTCTGCCAACATCGCCTCTGGCCTGCCAAAGGCATACCCATGGCCAAATCCAGCACTAAGCCCAGCTGAATGCTTCCTGTCCCATTCTCTGCTTTGCCCCAGTGCACCCCCATCTTGCACCCTTGCATGGAGTCTGTGTCTTTCCTTGTGTGTACTCTCCAACAGATCGTGGTAAGGGCCCCCAAGAAGGGGCTGCCCTTAGTTTTCCGAGGAACCCCAGGGCCTTCCCCTGGGCCTAGCATAAAGCAAGACACCAGAAGCCTACGATGAAGGGAGAGTCAATGAGAGATGAGATGAAAACTGCCCATGGTCAGGTCTGGTCAATAATTTAAGAATCTGTGACATCAGGCAGACCAGAGATCTGAGACAGGCTGGGGATCCACTCATTTCTCCAGAGTTAGATCTTGACTCATTACAAACTTGGATCCCTCTGTTTTGAAACCAGGCAGCGGCTGGACCCTGTGTGGTGGGCGGGGCCAGTGTCTGGTGTGTGCATTCCTGCATGGGGTGTCCTGGTCGCAGGCTTTTTGGCTGCCTCCGAGTCCTGGGGACTCCTCTTGCCTTCACTTGCTGGAGCTGTGTTGACGAAGGGCCACAGCTGGGTGCTTAACCAGGGAGTTCAGACGCTCACCTGAACTTTCTGCTGGGGACAAAGTTTCTGGGGAGATCAGATCCAAGCAGAAGCTGGATCCAATCAACACCAAGTTGAACGCTGAGTGTATTAGCAAAGACTTAACTTAGAGTAATACATTGCCTTCCTCCGTTTTCTCTAAAAACTCCATAGGAAAACACCTTCCCTGAAATCCTTACGTGTTGGCCGTCTAGGTGACCCCACCAACGGACCTGGCTTATCATCCCTGCTCCCCACTCTTCTGGCTGAAGAATCTTGCATGCTTGTTCTTTATTTACTTCACCTGTAAAATGGAGCCAACTATACTTCTCTCTGAATAATAAGAGCTCACGACGAAACTCCCATACAGGGTCACAATACGTATTTATATCACGACCACAGCCCCCCCCTCTTACTCCCCAGACAGCAGAAGCTGAACCTCGGGTTCCTCGGGGAAGATGGGCCATTCCTATTTTGCTGATCCTTTGCCACAATTTCTAATAAATCATTTTAGGTGGAAAATGAGATAACGCCAAATAGAGTGTGGAAAACAATAGATCAAAACCCAGTATCGCTGTTTGTTGTAGCTGTTTTCATCATCCATTCCCTCTACTGCCCAGCTATTCGACCTTAAGAAATTACCTATGCTCCCTGTGCCTCACTTCTCTCTCTACAGAACACAAACATTGGTTGACACGGGCAGAAGTCTCTTCCAGCCAAAACTGCCTGTGACTCTAGGGGGTAGAAAGGAGATGTCCAGGCCTGTAGGGCCTGGACATCCATGTGGAATGAGGTGCATGAGGTTGGGTTTGTTCGAGCATGCAGCAAGTCGAGGGGCTGAGAACTGCACACTTAGAAGAAACAGAACAAGGGCATATAAAAGGTTGGAAAGAATCTCTCAGATGCTCCACTTTGAAACTGCTTCCCAGAACTCTCAAGATTCTGTACAAGCATCTCTTGGAATGTAGGGAAGGAGGAAGAGGGCCTCAGACAACGCAGCTCTATCATCACCTGGTGTGAAATACGAGACCTGGAGGACTGGATTCTTTACTAAGAAGGTTCACTCTGGGTGCCACTGGTTTCACTCAATGCACTCGCTTTCTGAAGATGGGAAGAGCCAAACCTCAAGAGACCATGGGCTGCACCTCATTCCCTGACTTCCGGCCTGATGCCGTTGCTGACTGGGTAGGCAGGTTAACTCAAAGACTCCAGGGCTCAGTGCTGCTGGCCTCACACTTAATCAATCCTCACTGCAGACTGGATTTGGAAGCCAGAGCTGCAGGGCTGCTGGGAGGTATACAGTGTGTGGGGAAGCAAGGATTGTGCAAGGAGAGGAAGGATGTCCAAGGACCCATGAGTTCTCCACATACTTCTTCACCGACATTGTAAGATTGTTAATTTTGTTATTTGACCTTTCCCATGCCTTCTATCTATCCCCACTGCTCACTCTCACTTCTTAACAAGTCTCTCTGCATTCTGTCTTGCTGCCATCAAATTCCCCTCACACGTAACTACCAAAAATGACCTTTTTAATGCGCAAGTCTGAGTGGCCTTGGCGCGTGCTCTATGACAGATGACACCCTCACCTTGGTGGTCTTCAGAGCGGATCTTCCAACCCACGCCCGCTGGTGGCTCCTTGGGCTCCGTGTCCTGCTGCCAGGGCCTTGAGCCTGCCAGTTCTAACCATAGCCATTCATTTTTTGCCCTCCACAGTCATCACTGCTCACACATGGATTGCCTCCAGGCAAGTGCAATCCTTCTTTCTCAAATAACTTTCAAGAAGAATACTTCTCTATCTGGAGACAGTAAGCTTCAAAATGTAGCCTAAGAATTGCCTATAGCCTCTGTCAAGAAACCCTTTGGCTTTTTTAAACTATATCCATCCAGGATAAGATAAATATTCTCAACCACTTTTATCTAGCAATTGACAGATTCCAGTGAAATCTGCCCTGTGACTATTCAGTGAACCTTTCTAGGACCAGACCTGTATGGTGCTTTCTAACACCCATGCAACTCACACGGGCTTAGCAGAATAGATGATCAGTATATGTCTGCTGAATTTAAATGCCTTGATTTCTGGTCTTGTGTGTTAGCTACTGCTCTTTTGTTGAAGGAAAAAACAAAACAAACTTGTACACATTCACACTAAAATGGAGCTTCCACAGGAGATGGCATGGGTATTTCATAGCATCCTAGAGAGGAAAGTTCAGCAGGTGCTCCTGGGGTGAATGCCCAGGGACTGGATACCTTCCCCATCTCTCAGGGACCCCACCAAGATCTCTCCTCCTACTTCCTTCTGATTGTCTGATGAATTCCCTTCCCCTTTCTTTCCAAGGTCTATTGTTAGGTTTTCAATATATCTGCAAAACAATGGTCACAGTAGCCTGGGTGCAACAAACAATCTAACATTAACCTAAACCTAAACTTTTGGGGTACTGATTTAAAAGAGGCAGAATCTGACCCCTTCTACTTACTAACCAGTGCTACGAGAGGAATAGGCAGCTGAAGTCACCCTTTGGTGGGGTCATTGAAATAGCAGGTGCAGAGGACTGCCCAGGAGGAGCAAAACTATCCTTTCTCATCTGCCACCCTGGCAAGGCCAGTCACCCGGCTAAGCCCGCCTTTCTAGAAGTGTGGTCCACCTAATGTGAGTTCCATAGGCTGACAACAGTAGACATAAGAAGGAAAGAATCATCTAGCAGGAGTTTTTCAAATGCCCAGTTAAACAAACTAACACGGGTTTCTTTACCACAAGATTCCTCAAGGACTTTAACAAGCAGATGTGACCACTGAAACGGAAAAAGAGGAATGGCTTGCTGCATGTTTGAACCTGATTTGTCCTGAAAAGCACTGTGTTTCCCTCCAAGAAACCCCTTCCAGTGTGAAGGTTCTGCAGAATGGACTTGGAAAACACAGGAACAGCTAATTATCTCACTTTGTTGGTGGAAATACACGCTAATTGATACGTTGTTCTCCACCGGCGTATAGTAATGGCATTTCCTGGGCTGCACTGAGGAGTCTTTGAGGGCTATAAACGCCTCTTCCATCTTCCCTCCCCCCAGTGGGCACGAAAACTGATTTCCCAGTGGCCACCCCTCCGGTGGAATTTCTGTCTCTCCATGCAGCTTGGGCCTCGTTAAACGCTTCCCATGGTTTATGCAGATTCCATTTAGGAGACAAGCACTGGTTCTTGAGACGTTGTTTCAGCAAATAGCAGTGAGCCGGCAAGCAAGGGCAAGTATCAGTCATGGGAGCACCCAGGGAACTTCCAAGGTGTCTCTGTGTTGGTGCTTGGGCACCGGGGGAGCCCTAGCTTGATTTTAGGCTGTGAGCTGAGCATTTTTGATATCAAGATAAACAAAACCAGTTGCTAATATGGAGCAGTTCAGATCTTAATGGGAGAGAAAGAGATGGCCGCGGATAACTTCTGAATGTGGGGAACGCGCTGGTAGAAACACACGAATAATGAAGAGTTCCACCGAGTTAGGATTGTTTACTCTGGGGAGCAGGTGGAAAATCTCTCCAGTGAAAGCGACCCACATTCTTTGTGTTCAGAAAGCAGTAAGTGTTCTCAGTGAAGGTATTACAGGGCACCCCAGCGTGACCAGGGCCGCCTGTCTGTGGGGCCTCACCCACACTTAAAATTCAGTGGTACTGCAGGCGCACACAAAGGGGTCAATAACGGGTTTATTTACAAAAGGGGAAAGGAAAAGGAACAACCCAGGGAAAGAGAGCGGGGTACAAGGTAACTAGAATATCTTACCAGCTTTGCTGCTTGGAGCTCTGATAACAAACTAATTGAAAGCCTGGAGGCAGACGGTCTGAGAGCCGTTTTCAGTGGGAGAGAGCCAGCTGGAGCTTCTGGCGCCCTATTTACCCCCAAAGTCCCAGAATGCTGCTTAGCTCCGCCCTTGGGTCCTCGCAGTTCTCTCCCTGGTGCTGCTGGGAGTTGTAGTTTCCAATCACTGGAGTAGGGGATGGAGTCCAGAAAGCTAGAGGAGGGAGTGGGGTCCACAAGACTCTGCTGAGTTCCTTTAGGACATCCTCCTTCCCCTTAGCAAAGGAAGATCAGATAAGAAATATGTGTATGCCTGAGTGAGAAGGAAAAGGAGCCAAGAACATACCACTAGGCTTCACAGACAGGAAGTGGCAGACAGAGAAGTTAGCCCAGGCCTGGAATAGAGAAGGCATGTTCACCAAGCTGGAAGAAGAATTAAGGCGAAGGAT
This sequence comes from Condylura cristata, assembly GCF_000260355.1. Lineage (NCBI taxonomy): Eukaryota > Metazoa > Chordata > Mammalia > Eulipotyphla > Talpidae > Condylura > Condylura cristata. Next base: position 54,638,075 of record NW_004567113.1, read on the forward strand.
GTTCAAGTAGACCAAGGGGACCTTACAAGCCAGGTCCAAAGCAGCAAATGCTGCTGCAGAAAATCCACTAAGATGCCCAAATCTTGATGTCTGAAGGCTGGTGGCCTCACTCCTGGCATTGAGGGAATCGGGGTCCCCAAAGATAGCCACTGGGATGCCTAATACCTATCAGCTTTTCCATTGTAGGGGTCACTCAGTGAAAGCTGTCATCGGACCCTTGAAAAGCCAGTATGAGACGTTTGCATAGGACACAGGCAAATTTCAGTTAATGAAAATAGCCCCAACCCTGAGACCAGAGGAGAAAGACATGCAGAGGTCAAGGGTCTTTGGTGGTCCAAAGCTGCAAACATCCAGATCGGACAAGACAGCAAAATGCCCTGGGCGTGAGGAGACCTGCTGGTAGACACATCGCCTCTCCAACAGGACGTCGCCTCCTGTCAGCCGGTGGCCCCTTACAATGAGGCAGACAAACTAGAAGTCTCCACGGATACTTCCAGGAAGTCTGCAGCCCGGTGATGCTCATGTGGGATGAAGAGACTCACACCAGCTGTACCCCAACTACTACCCAGTGCACAGAGGAAGCAAGTTTTCGGAGGGGAGATGTGCTTGGCCATGGCACAAGGTTTTGAGCCTCACTCGTGGCTCGTGAAAGGAGAAGAGGCACAGATTCTTTCCCTTGTTAACACAAGAGAATCCTAGCTCTTGGCTGACTGTGACATTGGGGAGGTTTTTCCCGCTCTAGATGTACTTATTTACCACTGCGAGACAGAAGGCCCATGCAATGCCATGCCTGAAGACTGTACCAGGACTTGCTCTGATGGATCAGGGATGGGGACTCACCTCCAAGATGATTCTTCCATGGCTGGACATGGGCAATGGCTGTTGGAAGGAAATTTCTTATCTTTACCGCTCCTGACATGATTGTTCAAGTGAAGACGGGGTGACAGGCATTCCTTTGAAAGGGTGCCACTCGGAAGTGCTGGCCCCCAATAGACTCCGCCTGCAGTGGCACACAGCTCTGCTCTTCCTGCGGTCACACCTGCCAGTGCCGATGCAGTGAGGGCAGGGCTCGGCGAGGGCAAGATGCCGAAGGGAGCATCCTGGACGCTGTCTTGGAGATGGACACACTTGCCCTGCAAACTTGACATTCTCAAGGTCAATGCAGGTGGTGCTTAGTTCTCATTCCTGTGGCTCTGGGTTCGTCAGTCCTGAGGCAGCACTGCTTCCTGCTCTTGTGAGCTCTTTAAAGCAGACCAGAACAAATGGTGTTGGAGAGAGTTCAGGAAGCCTCCCTGCGGCAGGGGACGTGGCTCCCTTCTTTTGGGGAGTGGGTTCTTAGAGAAGGCAGTGCTGGAAATGAGTGTGAGAATCTAAGCAGGGATTTAGCCATCAGGAGAGATTGGGACAGGCTGAAAAGGTGGGGGGACATCACTCTAGACAGGTGGTGTGGGGTGAACAGGGATTCAGAGGTAAAAGAGGAAAATGACTGTTGGGAGATGTAGAACTTTTCTGCATCGGAGGATGTGTGAGTGTTTCTTCTCAGTAGAACTTTCAAAGCCAGGCAAAGGGGAAGCAGGAAAGTAAAGCACAAATGCAAATTGAAGAATCTACTGCACAGTTAGGTTTGTGAACGTCAAAGGTGAAATTGAAAATGAAATTATTTTGTGAGCTAAAATTCCTTTTTGGAGAAAATGGCTTCCCAAACTTTATTCGCATGCAAAGTTTGTAACTTTTCTCATACACATTTAGGTAGTTGGCAGGCCGAAGAGATCAGACGACGTTCCCCAGGCTCTTCTGCAGTGGGGGACGGTCTGATGAGTCACTTCTGGGGAGGGGATGGGCAGAGGGTGAGGAATGGCAAGCTCAGCCAACCAGAGGGGCTGTCGGAGAGACTGAAGCTGAGCCTCGGGACTCAGCCCCGCCAAGTGGCTCCCGAGTTCCAGTCTGTGAGTGTGTTTTAGACTAGAGCCATCAGCTGAGCCACACCCAGATTCCTGACCTGTAGAAACTGTGAGGTAACAGCTGTCTGTGTATTAAGCTAAATGTGAGGATGATTTGTTACGCAGCAATATCTAACAGAAACATCTGTCCTTGCCCCAACTTATTTTTTTATACAAGTGCATTGACGTCAATGGAGAAACTTTGAACTACCTGTGACAAAGAATGATCCCAGTTCCCATAATGAAATTAAAACTATCCCATTTAAACTGCACCTTGCAGGAGCCCTGCTCTCCATGGATAATCAGCAGGAGAAGCTACCTTGAATTCCATGTTCACTTCTTGTTAGTTGTGCGCTATTAGGAAAGTTCCCTTATGCCCTGAGACGTCACTGTTTTCCATCAGTACAAGAAGAAATTCATATCGACTTTTTTTAAAGATTTATTTATTGATGTATACAGAACTGGGGTGCAAGCCAGAGGAGCACAGGCAGTGAGAGGCTTCACCAGAGACAGAGTGGGGAGCAGAACAGGCCGACTGACGAAGTCCACTGCTGAGGGGAGCAGCGGGTGGGTCAGGAGAGGTCTGCCGTGCCATGTGGTCACCTCTGAGCCAGGGACTGAACTCATGCTGAAGTGGTTTTAGCTTCTTAGGGTTGCATTTACCCACTGCACCACGAGAGAGGGCCCCATATTGATTTTTTTTTAAGACTTTCTGGAAGATTTAAGAGGTGATATTGGAGAAGCTCCCAGTGACCATGATAAGACAAAGATAATTATCAAATTTAATAAGTGTGAAGTTGTACTCAATGCGTTCCTATTCTCCCAAACTGTATGAAACACTTACATGTCCCTATGTCACACACCATCACCTCGAGGTCCTCGTGGAGAGACTGAATTCCTTGTTTGAGAACACCCGGAAACGGCCAACTGAGAATCGAATGCTAGAGCCCCTGCTCTTCCAGTCATAGGTCTCGGGACTCCACAGAGTCAAAGACGAACAGCACACAAAATCCCTCCCTCCTTCCATAGTGACTTTTCCGTTTCTCCACATTCTGCTTTACTGTACTATCGAACACTTATTTTCCTCTGCCAGACTCACAGCCATGGATCATCCACCTGTTGTGAGGGAACAGTGGTCAGGCCCCACTTTTCTGCATCCACAGAAGCTCGTCAGACATCACCAAGGTCATTGGAGCTGCGTGTGGCAATGACAAGATCCCAGCCTTCAATTTCTTAATTAACTAAATACAATAAAGTCTGCAAATTGATCAAAACCGATCTCCTATAGAATTAATGAGGAAATTGTGGGGAGGGAATTGGTGATTAATTCAAATGCTATAATCTGTGGGGAGTTTCATGGAAGCCCAAACTAAAAGCATACTTGTATTTAAAAATAATAATAATTTCGAACTAGAGCTCCACTCTAATTTCTTTGTCTTGGCTGTGTGTGACATCCCAGGCTAACTTTTAGATTAGCATCTGAACACAGCTCTTCTTGACATTCTGGGTAACAGGAAGTTTTGGAAAATGCCATGTATGAACAGGTGGGGGTGTTACAGGGCAGCCCAGAGTGGACTGGTCCGCCTGTCTGTGGGGTCTCACCCGCACGCTCACAATTCAGTTACACTGCAGGCACACACAGGAGGGTCAATCATGGGTTTATTTACAAAAGGGGAAGGGAATAGGAAACAAGCCAGGGAAAGAGAGCGGGATACAAAGTAAATGGAATACCTTATGGCTAGGCTGACTGAACACACCGAGTGACGAGGTCTGGAGAGCTGTTTCCCGGTAAGAGAGAGAGAGATGCAATCTCACCCTATTTATCCCCCAATGTCCCAGAATTCCTGCTAGCTCCGCCCTTGGGTCCCCACAGTTCTCTCCCTGGTGCTGCTGGGAGTTGTAGTTTCCAGTCACTGGAGTAGGGTGTAGGGTCCAGAAAGCTGGAGTAGGGGTGGGGTCCATAAGGCTCTGCAGAGTTCCTTTAGAACACCCTTCCCCTTAACAGGGGGGGTCAGTGAACCCCATCAAAATCCCTTCCTGGCTAGTGAGTCCAAGCATTGCCGCAGAGGCTGTCATTTTACATAAGCAGGGCCATCACACAAAGTGAAGACAAAGAATTCATCGGAGACTCTGAATGTCTCTGGCCTGTTATGCCCCATGTGCAAAGCCAGGGGGCCTAAAAAACGGCTGCAAGAAACACCCCCAACCCCCAGCATCTCACCCCTTCTTAACAGCAGCATCCTTTGGCTTCATTCATTCAGGAAGCACCGGTGGGTGCCCCTTGACCCAGTGCTCAGCACCTGCACTGGGGGGAGCAATGGGCAAGCCACCCGTCTCTGCACATGGAGGCTACATGTTGGCACAGACAAGTTCAAGAAAGCAAGTTTGATGTTAGGCCCAGGACTGCGTACGTAGTGGTAGCGGCATATTATAAAAGGTGTTGATTTCTTCCCTGGAGGCTAAGGCTCTTCCTTGAGGAGCGAAAGTCTCAGCTGAGCTGAGAAGGAGAGTCTTCAGCAAAGCCCCAGAGAGCAAAGGGCCTGGTGGACATGGAGATAGGGGGCCTCATCAGGCATAGTAAGGGGGCGGGATGACCCAAGTGAGTGGAGTGCTTTGTGTTTCTGGGTCTGGACACGTGAAAGACGTTAATTGTTCGTAACAACACTTCTCCTGCATTGTCTCAACCAGAGCCTTTGTGAGAGTAAATTAAAAATGCAATTAGTAAAAAAAAAGTGCAATTAGCCTATTCTACATTGTGTTCATATATGCAAATTAGGAGACTGATATAATTATGTAGAAAACTGAGGTTAATAAATACCAGCTTGGGCTGTAATTATCTTGCATTCCTGGAGAAGGGAGGTTTAGAGCTGGCTCCAAGGGTAAGAGGGAGGAAGAGCTGTGTGTCAGCTGCTGGCTATCTGCTTTGTGCCCACTTTGTAGCTGCCTTCACACCAGGAAGGTCATGTGGTCCTGTTGACTCGGCGACATCAAGACCCCAAAGCGAAGTCCCGGACCCGATGCGTCCAGCTGGGGCTGAGCAGCCTGGGCGGCTGATTTGCTGACTCATCCACGCTCCTTCCCTGCCCCCACTTTCTTTTATCATTATTTGAGTGTTTCCTAACTTCAGGTGCTGTCTGGACTGAAAGGCCACGATGTATGTGTTAGTGTCTTTAACTGTAGATAATTTAGCTGACAACAGACATGAGACTGTAGTACTGTGACTTACAAGACTATCTCCTTTCCAATCATAGGGGTATCTGTGTTTGTTTTCAGGAAAAACACTACCAACTAATTCAACTGTAAGAGAGCCTCTCAATACTAGAAATGACCAAACTTTACACTAGGGGACAGTGAATAAATGATGCTACTCACACCCCACAGAGTTTTAAGAAGCAAAGGAAAACATCAGGTGCATAGATTATAAAAGATATCAAGAAAAAAGAGATTTTTTTTTCTCTGAAGGTAACAATATTTTCTTGTATAAGCAATTATTTTCATAGAAAAGTTACTTGAATTTTACTTTCAACCATGCAGCCACAGCGTCATGCCTTCGTGATGATTTTACATCCCCTTACCTTCGAAACCGTCCTATGGTTTTAATAACAAAGCGCAGTAAATATCTCTAATAATAACACCGCTGCCTGATGACTTAGCCCCTCTCATTATCAAGCAAGGTGAATAAATTCCAGGATATTTGTAGTAAGAGCAAAGAAGCCGCGTCCTGAAGCCGGCAGTTACTCAGAGACACCTATTTTCAGCCATCGTTTCTGCATCCACTTTTGTCGCTTTTTCCTTTGCCCTTTTGGTTCATCTTTTTTTGTGTGGACTTGAGTTGGGTCCCATCTGCTGTGATTCACCCTGTGCTAATTATGCAGCACACAGCCTGTCTCTGAGAACCAGAATTTATCAGGGTTTGTTCCTTCTCTTCATTAGTCAGGGCTTCCCAGGTGAAAGATGCAAATGCAACATTTTTCAGGAGATGGTATTGCTGAAAATAACTCGCACAGGTCGGAATGCAGCTAATAGTGGTGGAAACTTGGGACAGAGGGAGGACTCACATCTTTGAGGCACTTCACCTCCCCGCAAGACCTAACATGGCCCCCAGGAAAGCCCCGGCTCCCTCACCACTTTACACCAGCATGCATTCATTCGACCTTTCGACCATTCAAGCTCAGCACCTCAGTTGGGGCAAGCGAAGGGCAAGCCACTCGCTCTGCAGATGGAGGACATGTGTGTGCACAGATACATGCTTGGCCTCGCAGGAAGAGTTGCCTGGGAGGCTCCTGACCCCTGGCTGTGTCACCTGTGATGCTTCAGCTATGCCTTTGCACTGCCAACTCTCAACGTCTAGTCTCTCGTCCAGGCCCGTGAGTCTGTCCTCTTCTCCTTCACTAAGTCACTTCTCCCTTCTGATTCAATGAGGCCATCGATGTGTTCAACTGATATTAGGGAGCAGCTGTTTACAGGAGACCCAGGCTTTGGGAACAAGAATACGGCTGTGGATTTGCTACCAGGCAACCCTGTCAGTCCTGATGGCTCTTTTCTCTGCACTTTAACAGAGTGTAAGAGCTGACTGCTAGGAGTGGCCTGTCCTGCACACTTGACACATATGGACAATACTATCCACTTTACTCCCAATGGAGGCATCAAGGGTCGGGGAAACAGCGTGATGTGCTGAATTGAATCCTCCCAAGTTCACCTGCAGAAGCCCAGGCCTCCAGATCCTTACAACGAGACAAGGCCTTCCGAGTGGTGATCGAGTTCCAATGAGGCGTTAGGCAGGTCCTGGCCCTATATGGCCAATGTCCGTGTGAGAGCAGGCTGCATAGCACCGCACAAAGGCGGCAGGGAGGTGCGTTCAAAGAGCACTGGGCTGGGACAGGGATGAAGCAGCCACGCCCTGGGCACCTGGAGGAAACCATCCTCCCAGTTTTCTTCACTGAGACAAAAGTCTGTTGTGTGAGCTGTGTTTGTAGTGGCCCTAGACGGTGCATACACCCGCCCAATGACTGGAATCCAAGTGCTCTGAGAAAGGAGTTGGCCTACTTGTCTGGGGGTGCATAAGACAAGGGGAAAGGCAGAAAGTGTCTTTGTCTCTCTCTTTCTTCCCCTGAGATAGTAGACATGGGATAGAGGCTTGAGAAGGTCAAGGAAGGCCGGTCAAGGTGCTGATGACAGCTCCCGCCTCCTTCGACACTTCTGGTCTGCCAGGCGCTTTGCAAGGACTCACAGTCACAGCCACACCCCTCGCTGCTGGGCACAGGGGCTCCTGTCGGGTCATGGGGAGTATGAGGTTCAGATTATGTGAGGACCACAGGGTGAAGACAAGACATGAGAGCAGGCACCTTCTTCCCAGCGAACCAGCCAGCCCAGCTCCTTGATGCAGGTGAGTACATGCAAGTCCCTGCAGGACAGGAGGTGCCTATCTGACCTTGACCCTTGACCTCTCTCCTTGAGGTCTGGGCTATGGTGGCTCCCTGTTCTGGACACGGGAAGATGCTTCTGTCCTCATTCTCACCCCGGGCCTCATGACTCATCTTGCAGGGAAATGACCAGCCTAATTCTACTTTGGCTGGAAGTCTGAATGGGGTGGCACCCCAACTGAGAGGGGCCCGATGGAGGACCCTCCATTTCCTTGACAACTCCCACCGGACAGCGGGCTTCAGAGGCAGCAGCCACACTTACTTCACCTGTCATTTCACCCCTCAGACCAGCAGACACTCCCTAAGTGGCTGGGGGAGTGAATCCTCTGCCGTCTCCAGTGGGGCCTCCCCCACACTGGGGTCGGATGCCGCGAGTGAAGTGGCCTGAGCAGGCCATTGGCTGTGGCTCGCACCTGTTACTCCCCTGGAGGGAAGTGCTAGCCCTCCTGTGCACTTCTTCCCACCTCCATAGTGTCTCGATGAATAATTGCTCCTAACTGAATCAGAGATTAGTCTGAAATAAAAACCATCATTCAAGACCATTGACTATAAAGACCTCTCTTCACAGAAAGGGGAACTGACACGTTTGTCAAATGTACTAATCTGTTTATAGAGGTTGAGTATGTGGAGAGAGAAAGCAAGGGGAGAAGAGAGAGGCAGAAAGGGAGGGGGTGGAGGGGAGGGGGAGCGGGAGGGGAGGACAGGAGCCGCCACCGGCTTCCTAGCACACGTTTTCTTTTTTTAAAGATGTATTTATTTATCGGTGCATACAGAACTGGGGTACAGGCCAGAGATGCGGAGGGAGAGAGGATTCACCAGACACAGAG